>NC_136264.1:207071536-207247900 GCF_964187855.1 Myxine glutinosa
CTAAACTTTACATTTAAAATCGCGTCATGGTGTATCATACACCGCCTAACATGACACCGACGGCAACGTGTCGATACATATTAAAAATTCGATATATCATTTCATTTTTCACAGTCGCTAACATAGTTTTCGACTCGGTTGAAAAAAAACGGGAAGGAAATCCAATGAAAGTTGCCGTTTATAGAACGAAATGAATTCTCAAACGCCTGTAACTTCAACTTCAAGGCCATTGAGTCTCTCTCACGCCTTTATCTCCAATCTAACTCACCATATGATTTCATTTTTATCGATGGTTTTGGACTCGGTGTCAGCAATAATTGAGAACATTCCACACACGCGGGAAAATGCAGAGATATATTTTTAAAAATCGCGTCATGGTGTATCATACACCGCCCAACATGACACCGACGGCAACGTGTCGATATATATTAAAAATTCGCTTTTGCTTTTCCGTTAAGATATATTACTTTTTCGTTTGATGACAGTCGTCACAAAAACGTCAACAATGATGCCGGCATATATTTCTTCGTTTTTATTTAATTCAACATTATTAGCCGGAAGTAAAATATGTTTCAGGAAATTACCGAGAGATATTTCTTCGTTTTTTAAAATTAGTTATGTGCGAATACACTTTAAATAGGTTTATTTGAAATCTTTAATTTTCCACAATATAATTTACTTGCCATTTATCATTTGATGATTACGAGACAAATTCCTCTTGAGGATCGTGACAATTCATGCGCTGCGTGGAAACTTCTATTTCCAAAATGAATGAGACGATCGATGAAGAACGCAGACTTGAACAGGATGCAGCAAGAAAACGAATGAGACGGGCGAACGAGTCCATCGACGAACGTCAATGCAAACTTGCGGGGTCACCCGTGGGAATCCCACGGGCATGGATGTGTGTGACATTTCGACATATTGAGTTAGATGCTGCACATTCATTTTTACAAAATGGTTACTGGCAAGTCATCAGATCCAGAAATGGTGTAAAAACCACCGTTTAGAGGCCATTTTTCCCCGCAAAGCGGGGGTTGGCCTTTTCGGGGACCGTGGTAGTTGTTGTTTTTTTGTCCCCTTTTTGAAGCAATGTTTTACGGCCGGATGCCCTTCCTGACGCCAACCCTTTTTGCCGCCTTCAACGACAAACAGGGAATTACCAGTGAACTGGTACTCAATTAGCCGACCTCGGAAGGATGACAGGCTGAGTCAACCCCCCTGGCATTAATTCGGCGATCGACCGAGATTCGAACCCAGGATCCTAAGCCGGCACCCTAGCCGCTAGCCCAACACCAGAAATGGTGTCATGAACACAATTTATTTACGCACAAGCACAAAAGCAAGACGGGCCGATTTCCGATTCCGACGGGCCGACGGGCGAGACGGGCCGATTTCCGATTCCGACGGGCCGATTTGGAGCAAGAAAAAGAACGAGACGGGAGAAAAAGGAGAGAAACGAGACGGGGAAAGCCGATTGGAGAGGCGAGTGAGGCGCGATTGGAGAGGAGTGTGAGGCGCGATTGGAGAGGAGTGTGAGGCACGATTGGAGAGGAGTGTGAGGCGTGATTGGAGAGGAGTGTGAGGCACGATTGGAGAGGAGTGATTGGAGGGGAGTGTGAGGCACGATTGGAGAGGAGTGTGAGGCACGATTGGAGAGGAGTGTGAGGCGCGATTGGAGAGGAGTGTGAGGCGCGATTGGAGAGGAGTGTGAGGCGCGATTGGAGAGGCGTGTGAAGGATTGCAGAGGAGAGGAGTGTGAGGGATTGGAGAGGTGAGGGATTGGAAAGGAGAGGGATGTGAGGGTTTGGAGAGGAGAGGAGTGCTAGGTGGAGAGAGGAGAGTGTCAGGTGGAGACAGGAGAGTGTCAGGTGGAGACAGGAGAGTGTCAGGTGGAGAGGAGTGAGGGGTCACATATTATGTGAAATAACTAAATTCACACCATTTCTGGATCTGATGACTTGCCAGTAACCATTTTGTAAAAATGAATGTGCAGCATATAACTCAATATGTCGAAATGTCACACACATCCATGCCCGTGGGATTCCCACGGGTGGCCCCTATGTTTGTGGGGGGTAGAGAATGATTACCTTAGAGCCAGGTAGAATTGTATCGTAGTGTGCTCCGTCTGTCGTGAAGAAGAAGAAACCCCATGTATCATAAGTCGGGATCCGATAGACCGTCTGTTGTGCAAGCGCGTGTGAGTGTCCCCATGACAGGGGTGGGGTTATGTTTATTCGTTAGGGATTATCGGTAATAAATCCCCTGTATGTAATGACCTTTGTTATTTTTCCCCTCTTCCTTATGACACATGCAGCACACACACATAGCAAGAAATCGCGCATTTATAACACTCAATAAAAGCGACCAGAACAGGACATTCAACCACCGATGATACCACCGACCGGTGGTCACAAGAGCAGGCAGGTCTGGGAGGCCACGCCCCCGAAGAGCAGTGTTTGGTCAGGACACCAAGAGCGATGAGATGGACTAGCTGATAGGAGCAGACACGCAGACGTCGTCGGATGATGTCAGTGTCTTGAATACAAAAGAGTTGGAGGGCGGACATTTTCTCTCTCATTTTCTGGGTTTGATGGCGGACGGGCGTGTTCCCGACATTTTGGCTCTTTGGTTCAATCGCTCTCTCTGAGCTGGCCTCCATAGCGAACTGTCACATATACGGTGCACTCTTGAGCGAGGGACATTCATTGAGAATGGTCACGATTTTATATCTATGTGTGTGTGTGTGTGTGTGTGTGTGTGTTGTGTGTGTGTGTGTGTGTGTGTGTGTGTGTGTGTGTGTGTGTGTGTGTGTGTGTGTGTGTGCGCGTGCACGGGCACGTACGTGCATCTTTCTGTTCACCTCTTTTATGTACTTGAATGTATATGTATAATTTGTGTTTGATTATACAGTGTTGAATGCACAGCTTGTTCATCGACAAATGGCCAATTAAATGGGTTTTTTTTTTTAATATTGGCAGAAATTTTAGTTTACCTTCAGAAGGAGTGCTTGTTGTTTGTATTATCTTTCATTTGCAGGTTGTTGTACAAGTGGTTGTTTGAATTTTTGTTTGTCTTTAAGTTTAGTATAAATTTAGGGAATTCTTCAGATAGGGACGGAATGGCAGCCAGAAATGTGTCCATGGATTGATTCCTTTCCCCAAGGTGTGGGCTGACGATTTGCCAATAAAAGGTCTTCTAAAGCCTATGTCGGCTGACTGATGATGTTGTTAGCGGTTGACACTGCTTTATACATTGAGCTGTTCTGTGTTTTTCACAGACCAACTGAGCGAGAATGCATTTTTACTTTACTTTCAAAATCCATCCTAGACTACAATTTAAAGATCTTATGAACTGGTAATAGGTTCATAAACATGTGGTGGATATGAGGTCAGCACCCTCTGTTGTTTAGGATGGTGTGACACAGCGGTTCATGGTCACCTTTCCAGTTAAGAGGTGTTAGTTGTATATAATACTCTCTCATAGAGTGGCCTGCCAAACCATCTCCTGGTGTTAATCTGCTGTGCAGCGCTCACCAAATGCTGATCATATGACCATACATTAAGGCATTTTTGCCGAAGTGCATATGTACATTAATTTGACATGCTTTGTTAGACTGTGTACTTTGGTCTTTAAGCCAAAATACATATCCTTAGCTCTGCTATAATGTTTGATATTTTTCATAACCTCTGCCACCGAAGGTGAGCGGAGGTGTTGTTTTCACCCCTTTTTGTCTGTTTGTCTGTGAAAAAAGGATATCTCAAGAAGTTATGGACGGATCCAGACGAAACTTGGTGGGCAGGTTGGGTGTGTGACAATCGACGTTGGGTGTGTGACAACGACGAATCGATTAAATTTTGGTGAAGATTGAATTCGGCTATAAGAAATTATTTTAAGTGATTCTTCACCATTGAGAGATCGGCCAAAAACGACATATGGCGTGATATTTCAAAAAGTTGTGGACGAGTTTTGATAAAACTAGGTGGATGAGTTGGTTAGGCGGCAAGAACAAGCCGATTCGATTTTGGTTAATGTCCGAATGCAGATCCGGTCTATCAGTGGATACAAAATGTCAACTGTTCAGGTTGGTGGAGGTACGCGCTCTGCAGAGTGCGATTCTAGTTTGTTACCTTTTTTTATTAAAAAGGTGGAATCAAGTCCCCAAAAGGTGATAATATGACCGTGCTTTCTAAACACGTGAGCTACGATGCATGTGTTTTTGTTTGACCGTGTACTTTGGTCTTGGGGCCGACGCATCTGTGCTTGGCCTTGTTATAGTGGTGCTTGTTGATATCTAGGCCAAGCACGACCCATATCAATCACCAACCTCTTTTCTTATACGTGCTCACACTCCCTTTACCCTTAAAGTCTGGAATTCCCGTGCTGGTTTGTCTTCCTGGAGCATTGAAACCTACCAGGATGCAAGTCCCGACTGCTGTTGGTTCATCGGTGTGTTTGAATTCGGCACCCACAGGTGAATACCTGAGTTAAACGGTTGTTTTCCAGGTCTGCCTTACATCTGCATTTTCTTTTCTCTATAAGACCGAAGCTCATGGAAGAACAAGGTGCCGGAGCATATGAATTAGATGGAGCAGTGGGGTCTTGGACACAATGAGCAAGGGAATAAACAAACAGGCCAAGAGGAGTGGGGCAAACACCGCAACCTGCAAGGAAGAGATGATATTGTCCACCTTGGCAGAAGGAAACTTCACTTGCTGGAGGAATTTTTCCGTGAGGGAGCGGTAGGATGGATATAAGAAGAAAGGGATTTGTTATCTCTATCACGTCTTTCAAGAATGAAGGAACAGGTAGGCCTACCAATGAGAGACCTGTCGAATCGCCACCGAATAATTCTAGATGGTGAGACACCTTTACGTTCTGGCATGTCTGAGGATCAAAACACCTTTATAGAAAGCTTCATGGAGATACTGGGGGCTTACTTAAGTGGGGTTTACTTTCTACGAGGAAAAGGTACTTTTTGGCATTTGCCCCACTGCATGAATCATTGTACCAGAGACAGGATGCTGGGTAAGATAGCTAGGTGGAGGTATGAAGGTATTGTAGCACGCGGTGCGCAGAATGATGTCACCACGCCAGTGGGCTTTCGTGTACGCCACAGTATGATGAAAGAAACATCGGAGAATGTCAAGAAACGAGTCCAGGCGCTGTCTGTGCCCAGAGATGAAGAGATGACAAACCATCCTTTGGAAGGGGCGATGAACATCAGGCCAGACTAATCTGCCTGAATTTAGTGCAGGTGTCGCAATACCTTGAAAGTTTCCTGAAGCCGAAGAGGCAACTTCAAAATAACATAATCTGAGGAGCCAAGGAGAGCTGAGGAAAAGCATAAAAGACTAGAGGGTGAGGTCAGGTGGGGATAATGGGGGTGGTCGATAATGATCAAATCTAGCAGGAAATTGGAAACGTCAAGGAAAGTATGGGTTGCAAATCCAACAAATTGGGTAAGGCCCGAAGGGTCACGACAGGAATTATCTGCACTTTCACATGGGGAGTTGCTCGAAGACTCATTCCAAGATTGCTGGAATTATGGCAGTTAAAGTTGCCACAAATTAAGATTAGACCCAGGATTTGAGGGCAGTATAGAGCTCAAGTTGTCTGAGGGCAGAATACACAAATTTGCCAAAGTTTGGACGGTGACAGACAACACACAGAAACAATAGTTTTTTTTTTTTGTTTTTTTTTTGTATACAAGATCGAGGCTCGTGTAAGATCTAACATTAATGACAAAAAAACAAACGGACACATAAGACGAAATAAAGGGAGCGGGAGACAAGATGGGGAGAGAGGGGGAAGCACACAAGTACAACATTTGAGAGCAGGGGCATCGGGAGATCTGTGGGAGGGAGAGGGCTTGGGGGGAGGAGGCATGGGAATGGGGGTTGTGGCTGGGAGAGGTTAAAAAAAACCACGTGGACACTGCTAGGACTTCCAGGAAAGAAGTCGGTATTTCAGAAAGGTGGATCTGGGGTGAATTAACGGGGGTAGAAAATATCAAGGTTTTTTGATGGGGGGAGATAAGAGATGGTGGTGAACAGCTGTTTTAAAGAGCTGGAGGGAGGAGGGGGATTGAAAAGAGTGGGGGAGTTTGTTCCAGAGGTGGGAAAAAGAGGAATGAAGGAGTGAGGGTGAGCAGAGAGTCTTGATTTTGGCAGTTTAACCATAAGAGGGTTGCAGGCAGATCTTGTGCGACCTCCAGGAATATTTGGGGGACAGAGCACAGAGAAAACTGGGGGGAGCAAGGCCGGAGAAGAGTCGGTAGAAGAAGGAAAGACCACCAACCTGCCTGCGGTGAGTGAGTGAAAGGCCCTCGGAGGTAGCTGCATCGCGGGAGATTCCAATGATTCTGAAAGCTTTGGTTTCAACAGCGTGAAGCCGAGCTATGTTTGAGGCAGGAGCACCAGCCCAGAGGGGAGAGCAGTACTCCATTGAGCTGCGGATGAAAGCCTTGTATGTGGTGAGGAGCTCAGGTGTGCCAAGGAAGGACTTCGCACGATGGAGGATGCCCAGAGCACAAACAGGGCTGGGGTGGAGGGAGGGGGGGGGGGGGGGGGAGGTGGTGGACTGGCTTTGGAGGCAAGCTTGGAAATGTGGTTTTCCCAGGAAAGATCATGGCAGATTGTGAGACCCAAGAGCTTGAGTGACAGAACTTCTTGGAGAGGATTATTGAGAAAGTAATTGGATTTACAAAAAGACCATCTTGAAAACTTAAAACAGTTAAGGATTTCTTAAAAACATTTTAATTCAATTAAAATTTTACATTTTAATTAAAATTTTTAATTTTCTTAAAACTTCAAACAATTAAACAGTTAAGACCGTCTTGCATTTTATTTACATTTTTTCTTTTTTCAGGATTTCTCATTGATCGTTCTTCTACTTGCTTGAGACCACTGGTCGATCTTGTGTCCTCCTGTAATACCAGCTCAGCTCTCAGCCTTGTTTCCTTCACCAACATGAGCATTGTTCGGGTGAGGACTGTTCATTGAGTTAATAATACGAGACTTGCTTTGAGAGAGTGTGAAAAAGAGTGGATGGATGTAAAAGAGTGGAAGTTATGGAGTAAGGGAGTAAAGGCACATCAGGAGACAGAGTACTCTTTTAGAGAGTTTGAGTAGGCCATGTTAATCTGCCTGGCACGAGAGACCTTGTGCACGGCGTCAAGTACTACTCAACATCTGCACCTTCTCTTTCAATGGACATTCAGTTTTGTTTTCTTAACGTGTACAAGCTGTTCGTGAATTCCTTGATTCGACGTACCCTGACAAATGCAAAGATTGTGGTGGACCCAGTGTTTGGTCCCCCAGATCCCTCGACATGACTCCCTGTGATGATTTTTTTTTTGTGTGGAGTTTCATCAAGGACAAGGTTTATGCCACGTGCCCCACAGTCCATGGATAAGCTACAAGATGGCATCTCGAATGCTGTTCAGGGAATTTCACACGCCATCTGTGCAAAAGTTATGGATCATTTGTTTCAACATCATCTCCAGACATACCTGGAAAGAGAAGGTGGACATGTTGAGTAGGAAACAAAACTTCAAACATTACTCTCACAGTTTCATATTCAACTCGAAGTTGAGGATGCTTGTTGTGTTCAATAATTCATATATATACCCCTAGTGGGCTGACGGTCATCTCTTGAGGTTGTAGTTTCACCTCTGCTGAAATTTGGGGGACCTCCCTGAGAGTGTCCCTGATCCCCTGGGAGCCCCCCTGATACGAAATCGAAAAATGTAAGACAGGGCAATCCAGCGGACCATTGAGAAGAAGGTCTGTATCGGGTTTCAGAGCAATGGTTGGTAATTAGGGGATGAGTAGGGATGCGAAGTTTCAGGATAAATAGTTTTTCATGGCCACCTGATGAAATTGAAATGGACAAATATATCAAATATGACGTAGTGCAGGATGACAGACAAAGCAAAATTATTTTTTTGCATCATCATCTGTGTACTGTAAATCCATGTAAGTAGTTGTAAATCCATGTAAGTAGTTGTAAATCCATGTAAATAGTGGTAAATCCATGTAAATAGTGGTAAATCCATGTAAATAGTGGTAAATCCATGTAAATAGTGGTAAATCCATGTAAATAGTGGTAAATCCATGTAAGTAGTTGTAAATCCATGTATATAGTTGTAAATCATCATCTGTGTACTGTAAATCCATGTAAGTAGTTGTAAATCCATGTAAGTAGTTGTAAATCCATGTAAGTAGTTGTAAATCCATGTAAATAGTGGTAAATCCATGTAAATAGTGGTAAATCCATGTAAATAGTGGTAAATCCATGTAAATAGTGGTAAATCCATGTAAGTAGTTGTAAATCCATGTAAATAGTTGTAAATCGTTGTAAATCATCATCTGTGTACTGTAAATACATGGAAGTAGCTGTAAATCCATGTAAGTAGTTGTAAATCCATGTAAGTAGTTGTAAATCCATGTAAATAGTTGTAAATCGTTGTAAATCCATGATATAATCCATGTAAATAGTTGTAAATCATCATCTGTGTACTGTAAATCCATGTAAGTAGTTGAAAATCCATGTAAGTAGTTGAAAAGCCATGTATATAGTTGTAAATCATCATCTGTGTACTGTAAATCCATGTAAGTAGTTGAAAAGCCATGTATATAGTTGTAAATCATCATCTGTGTACTGTAAATCCATGTAAGTAGTTGAAAATCCATGTAAATAGTTGTAAATCCATGTAAATAGTTGTAAATCATCATCTGTGTACTGCAAATGCATGTAAGTAGTTGTAAATCTATGTAAATCCATGTAAGTAGTTGTAAATCTATGTAAATAGTTGTAAATCCATGTAAATAGTTGTAAATCATCTGTGTACTGCAAATGCATGTAAGTAGTTGTAAATCTATGTAAATCCATGTAAGTAGTTGTAAATCTATGTAAATAGTTGTAAATCCATGTAAATAGTTGTAAATCATCATCTGTGTACTGCAAATGCATGTAAGTAGTTGTAAATCTATGTAAATCCATGTAAGTAGTTGTAAGTCCATGTATATAGTTGTAAATCATCATCTGTGTACTGTAATTCCATGTAAGTAGTTGTAAATCCATGTAAATAGTTGTAAATCCAGGGTAAATAGTTGTAAATCCATGTAAATAGTTGTAAATCCATGTAAGTAGTTGTAAATCCATGTAAATAGTTGTAAATCCATGTAAGTAGTTGTAAATCCATGTAAGTAGTTGTAAATCCATGTAAATAGTTGTAAATCATCTGTGTACTGCAAATGCATGTAAGTAGTTGTAAATCTATGTAAATCCATGTAAGTAGTTGTAAGTCCATGTATATAGTTGTAAATCATCATCTGTGTACTGTAATTCCATGTAAGTAGTTGTAAATCCATGTAAGTAGTTGTAAATCCATGTAAATAGTGGTAAATCCATGTAAATAGTGGTAAATCCATGTAAATAGTGGTAAATCCATGTAAATAGTGGTAAATCCATGTAAATAGTGGTAAATCCATGTAAGTAGTTGTAAATCCATGTAAATAGTGGTAAATCCATGTAAATAGTGGTAAATCCATGTAAATAGTGGTAAATCCATGTAAATAGTGGTAAATCCATGTAAGTAGTTGTAAATCCATGTAAATAGTTGTAAATCGTTGTAAATCATCATCTGTGTACTGTAAATACATGGAAGTAGCTGTAAATCCATGTAAGTAGTTGTAAATCCATGTAAGTAGTTGTAAATCCATGTAAATAGTTGTAAATCGTTGTAAATCCATGATATAATCCATGTAAATAGTTGTAAATCATCATCTGTGTACTGTAAATCCATGTAAGTAGTTGAAAATCCATGTAAGTAGTTGAAAAGCCATGTATATAGTTGTAAATCATCATCTGTGTACTGTAAATCCATGTAAGTAGTTGAAAAGCCATGTATATAGTTGTAAATCATCATCTGTGTACTGTAAATCCATGTAAGTAGTTGAAAATCCATGTAAATAGTTGTAAATCCATGTAAATAGTTGTAAATCATCATCTGTGTACTGCAAATGCATGTAAGTAGTTGTAAATCTATGTAAATCCATGTAAGTAGTTGTAAATCTATGTAAATAGTTGTAAATCCATGTAAATAGTTGTAAATCATCTGTGTACTGCAAATGCATGTAAGTAGTTGTAAATCTATGTAAATCCATGTAAGTAGTTGTAAATCTATGTAAATAGTTGTAAATCCATGTAAATAGTTGTAAATCATCATCTGTGTACTGCAAATGCATGTAAGTAGTTGTAAATCTATGTAAATCCATGTAAGTAGTTGTAAGTCCATGTATATAGTTGTAAATCATCATCTGTGTACTGTAATTCCATGTAAGTAGTTGTAAATCCATGTAAATAGTTGTAAATCCAGGGTAAATAGTTGTAAATCCATGTAAATAGTTGTAAATCCATGTAAGTAGTTGTAAATCCATGTAAATAGTTGTAAATCCATGTAAGTAGTTGTAAATCCATGTAAGTAGTTGTAAATCCATGTAAATAGTTGTAAATCATCTGTGTACTGCAAATGCATGTAAGTAGTTGTAAATCTATGTAAATCCATGTAAGTAGTTGTAAGTCCATGTATATAGTTGTAAATCATCATCTGTGTACTGTAATTCCATGTAAGTAGTTGTAAATCCATGTAAGTAGTTGTAAATCCATGTAAATAGTGGTAAATCCATGTAAATAGTGGTAAATCCATGTAAATAGTGGTAAATCCATGTAAATAGTGGTAAATCCATGTAAATAGTGGTAAATCCATGTAAGTAGTTGTAAATCCATGTATATAGTTGTAAATCATCATCTGTGTACTGTAAATCCATGTAAGTAGTTGTAAATCCATGTAAGTAGTTGTAAATCCATGTAAGTAGTTGTAAATCCATGTAAATAGTGGTAAATCCATGTAAATAGTGGTAAATCCATGTAAATAGTGGTAAATCCATGTAAATAGTGGTAAATCCATGTAAGTAGTTGTAAATCCATGTAAATAGTTGTAAATCGTTGTAAATCATCATCTGTGTACTGTAAATACATGGAAGTAGCTGTAAATCCATGTAAGTAGTTGTAAATCCATGTAAGTAGTTGTAAATCCATGTAAATAGTTGTAAATCGTTGTAAATCCATGATATAATCCATGTAAATAGTTGTAAATCATCATCTGTGTACTGTAAATCCATGTAAGTAGTTGAAAATCCATGTAAGTAGTTGAAAAGCCATGTATATAGTTGTAAATCATCATCTGTGTACTGTAAATCCATGTAAGTAGTTGAAAAGCCATGTATATAGTTGTAAATCATCATCTGTGTACTGTAAATCCATGTAAGTAGTTGAAAATCCATGTAAATAGTTGTAAATCCATGTAAATAGTTGTAAATCATCATCTGTGTACTGCAAATGCATGTAAGTAGTTGTAAATCTATGTAAATCCATGTAAGTAGTTGTAAATCTATGTAAATAGTTGTAAATCCATGTAAATAGTTGTAAATCATCTGTGTACTGCAAATGCATGTAAGTAGTTGTAAATCTATGTAAATCCATGTAAGTAGTTGTAAATCTATGTAAATAGTTGTAAATCCATGTAAATAGTTGTAAATCATCATCTGTGTACTGCAAATGCATGTAAGTAGTTGTAAATCTATGTAAATCCATGTAAGTAGTTGTAAGTCCATGTATATAGTTGTAAATCATCATCTGTGTACTGTAATTCCATGTAAGTAGTTGTAAATCCATGTAAATAGTTGTAAATCCAGGGTAAATAGTTGTAAATCCATGTAAATAGTTGTAAATCCATGTAAGTAGTTGTAAATCCATGTAAATAGTTGTAAATCCATGTAAGTAGTTGTAAATCCATGTAAGTAGTTGTAAATCCATGTAAATAGTTGTAAATCATCTGTGTACTGCAAATGCATGTAAGTAGTTGTAAATCTATGTAAATCCATGTAAGTAGTTGTAAGTCCATGTATATAGTTGTAAATCATCATCTGTGTACTGTAATTCCATGTAAGTAGTTGTAAATCCATGTAAATAGTTGTAAATCCATGTAAGTAGTTGTAAATCCATGTAAGTAGTTGTAAATCCATGTAAATAGTTGTAAATCCATGTAAGTAGTTGTAAATCCATGTAAATAGTTGTAAATCCATGTAAGTAGTTGTAAATCCATGTAAGTAGTTGTAAATCCATGTAAATAGTTGTAAATCCATGTAAGTAGTTGTAAATCCATGTAAATAGTTGTAAATCCATGTAAGTAGTTGTAAATCCATGTAAGTAGTTGTAAATCCATGTAAATATTTGTAATTCCATGTAAGTAGTTGTAAATCCATGTAAATAGTTGTAAATCCATGTAAGTAGTTGTAAATCCATGTAAGTAGTTGTAAATCCATGTAAATAGTTGTAATTCCATGTAAGTAGTTGTAAATCCATGTAAATAGTTGTAAATCCATGTAAGTAGTTGTAAATCCATGTAAGTAGTTGTAAATCCATGTAAATAGTTGTAAATCCATGTAAGTAGTTGTAAATCCATGTAAATAGTTGTAAATCCATGTAAGTAGTTGTAAATCCATGTAAGTAGTTGTAAATCCATGTAAATATTTGTAAATCCATGCAAGTAGTTGTAAAACCAGCTGAATTCTAAACACTAAGAAACAATCCAAACCCTCCTGACTCAGACAGACAGATAAATGAAATTGGTCGTTGCTCTAATTAGTAGATTTATTGTTAACAAAATAAAACTTGTAAAAGAAAAGGCGAAGTGTTTTGCCACAGGTGTAACAGGCGAAATGTTTTTTTCCTTTTTCATTACCCCATTAGCACTATTAACACATTGTGTTGCTGGAGCGTTCTTGCCTCCATGTTGTAACCACGCTTTAACCGAAATCGACACCACTTTGAGTCTCTTGCAATTTGACAGGAATATAGTTAGGGGAGGTGGTGGCCTTCCGCCCAGAGTTTGCTCCATATTCATACACTGTGCTATTTAATAGTGGATGCTTGGAGGTGCTGGAATGACTTTCAGACATATAATTGGCAATAATGGTGCATGCTTAAAAGGGAGAACTTCTTCATGCTTCTATGCCACAAACGTGCTCGGTACATACCAGCTCTTTATGTACTACCAAGTGTACCATAACTCTATTTTTTTGCAATATACTGTACTTCATAGTCTTAGAAACGACACAAAGTGTATAATTAATATGTAAACCAGATTCAGTGGTGTAATGGATATAGTATGTGCTCCGAGTCTGGGAGATCAGTGGTTCTAATCCCAACCGAGTCGTACAAAAAACTTCAAAAACTAGAACGGCACTCAGTAGAGAGCATACCTCTGCCAGGTGAGCAGTTTATGTTTTGTATCCCAGAGTAGACCAGAAAATCACAACTGTTACGGGGTCCCCCCCTTACCTCTGGTCTCGGTGGACCTCCGAACCCCGAGAGGGTCCCCGGCAGAAAGATGTGTTATCCTTGGTTGAAATCCAGCAAATAATGAAACCCTCAATGGAACCGGCAAATGAAACAGTCAAATCAATAATGCAACCACACCAGGTTATAAACAAACAATAATATATCATAAATCACACACAAAGAGCCATACAACAATGGGGGGGCAATCACCCCTACTTTCAAATCTTACGATGATATCCTTGTCAAGCCCCTTAACCCCACACTCACGGCACCTCCCCCAATGTCTCTGCACCCCTCCAAGGCGAAGTCCCAATGTCTCTGTGCGCTCCCGCGATCGGGGAGTCAAGGCCCGATGGTCAATTGAGGCGTAGGCGAGCGAGACGACCCCGAGGTCACGTGCTCAGCACCCAGCCACACAGCGGTGGAAAGGAACCTCACAAAGACGCGCTCCGACGTACACGTTGCGGTTCCATCCGCGAGCCTCCGTATAATCCTCACGTGCCCCTTTCTGGCACAGCCGTCCCCGGCAAACCACCAGGGAATAATGCCCAGCCGACATGACAAAAACCGGTTCACTGCAGGTTGCTCGCATGGCAAAGATGGCGGACGGCTTTCACTCCAACCCGGGGTTTGAGGCCCGGATCCTCCGGAACCTCAATGAGAATACCCGACGACACAGGCTCCACGCACTCCGGCGATATTTCGTATCGCCCGAACTTCCCTTCAAGGACGCAAAGTTCACTCGCACTGTACGTCGAACGCTCGGGCCGGAGCTTCAACAACAACCTGTTTCACGATCTCCTCGCCTCTCTCGTCTCCTTTGCTCCACCTCTTCCGGTCACGATCCGGATTTCAGGTCACATTTTACCAGGAGCGCTTTTAAATCTTTTAACTATAATAACCCTTTCCCTTCAACCACAATCACCAGCATACTTAGAATCAACAACAATAATCATAACAACAACCCTTAGGGCCGAATCCGTAACACTTCCCCCCCCCCCCCCTCAAGAAAGAAAGTTTGAACACAGCGAAAACTTTCTTTGCATGCCCTCTTTAAACAAGCCAAAGTAAATTCACAACCCAAATCAGCAATCCCCGTGGGCAACAATATTCAACCTTCCCCAAAAATAAAGCAACAAAATTTTACACCACCCCCAGAGCTTTCCAGAGTTAATTCCCTCTGGACCAAGCGTCAACAATGACATTGTCCCTGCCCCTCTGATTTTTACTTCTCGTTTCTCTTGAATGAAGGTTAAGGAGTTGTGATCAAAAACCCAAAGGCCAGCAAATCTATAGCACTTTCCCCGGGAGGCCGAGCTGAAAGCCAGGTTCCATGGGGGTTGGGTGGTAAGGCCTGGAAGTATTCACTACATGGACGCCTTTAGGAACGTGGAGTTCACGGTTAGTCCGGGGAGGAAAGTTCATTACATGGACGCCTTTAGGAACGTGGAGTTCACGGTTAGTCCATGCAGGAAAGTTCACTACCTGGACGCCTTTAGGAACGTGGCATTCACGGTTAGTCCGTGTAGGAATCCTGGCTCGGCGGCTCCGCAGCATCCAGTGCTTCAACTTTTCCGGACTCCTAATAATTACGGTGGGACCACTTGTCACAGTAGTCACCTGACTGGCGGTCTCCCTCTCGGCCACTGCTCTGATAATCCTTCCTTCGGGAGCTGTCATAACTCTGGAAGCCTCCATAATAATATCGCTTGCGGCCACCACCACTACTACTCCGTGGTCCTCCTCTGTAGCCCCTTTGACCCCTAGGAAATAACTTCCCTACTGTGATGGTCCGACCCTCCAACTCCTTGCTATTCAGATCCTTTTCTGCCTCTCTGACGTCCTTTGAGTTTTCAAACGTGACAAAGCCAAACCCTCTTGACTTTCGTGTCTCCCTGTCTTTTATCAGCACGACTTCCAAAAGCGGTCCATAGTTGCTGAAGGCAGACTCCAAAACATCTTCCTGTGTTTTGAAGTTCAGTCCACCTACAAATAAATTGCTAAATTTGCCGCCATCCCTAACTGGTGTGGTGTTATTTTCCCTACTGGGCTTTTTAATAACCATCGGGTTACCATAAACCTGACCACCGGCCAAATCATTCCCGATAACAACCGATACTCCCTCTACAGGAAGCGTGGCTTGTAAACCGACGGTGACCGGTCCTGACACCAAATCGGACTCCAAATGGATGACATGAAGTGGAGCACTAACACAGCCACCAATCCCCTGTAAACGAACACTATCCCCAGTTGCCGTCTCCTCGGACCATGGCAAGATGCCTTCAAGCATTAAAGATTGATGTGCTCCTGTGTCCCTCAATATCCTAACCGGTCTCCGGTTAGTCGAGGCTCCATCCAGTCACACAAACCCCTCGGAAATAAATGGTTGGTAACCCTTTTGAGGGCGATTTCTCACAATGGCCATCGCATTTGGAGTCGTACTAGTCGAACTCCACTCCTGATTTTCCTTTCACAGAGCATAACAGTTGGACATCCAGTGTCCAGGTTTATGGCAAAAAGTGCAAGTAGTCCCTGAGGAGAACCTCATAGTCTGCCAAGGCATGGGGGCGGCGGTCTGCCTCGAGTCCCCCGGATGATAGGTCTGTCTTGGAACCGCAGTCTTCTGATTTCTAGAAGTCGTGGTGTCAAAGTGGACCTCATTTTCATCCCGAGGCCGCCCCCAAGGATTTTCATTCTCCGCCCCTGATGTACCATAGCTCCCCTGGCTATGTCTGGGCGAGAAGTTCGGTTTGTGGAACCCCATCCTGTGTGTTAAGGCATAGTCATCTGCCATGGTGGCTGCCTCATACAGCTTTGGTACTTTCCTTTCCTCCAGATGAACTTTAATGTCCTTGTGGACACACTGTTGGAATTCCTCCACCAGGATCAATTGTCGCAATAGTTCGAAGTCTTTCCCAACTCCTTTTGAATCACACCACCTATAAAACATGGTTTCCTTCACTCTGGCAAATTCCACATGGGTCTCACTCTCCCTCCTCCTGGCATTCTGGAGTTTTTGCCGGTAAGCTTCCGGGACCAATTCATAGGCTTTGAGAATGTGTTTCTTCAATACCTCATAATCTGCACATTGGTCAATCGGTAAAGCCGAATAAATCTCTTGAGCTTTACCCACCAGAACACTTTGCACTAGTATGGACCAGTACTCCTCAGGCCAGTTTAACTGTCGAGCAACTTTCTCAAAGTGTGGAAAAAACTTGGCTACCTCCTTTTCATTGAAGGGTGGAACCAGCCTCACATGTCTGCCAACATCCCAGGTGCTCTGACTAGGTGTCGAACCAGTCAGCAGGGATGGTTTCTCTCCCCGTTCTCTCATTAACTCCAACTCCTTGACTTTAATCTCCTGCTGACGCGCCAATTCACGGTCCTTTAACTCCCTGTCGGCTTTTCTCTCCTCTGCTTCGAGTTCCCTTGCAGCTCTCCTTTCCTCTGCTTGTTCCTTTTCTCTTCTTTCCTGGAGTTCTCTTTCCACTCTCCTTTCCTTGGTTCTTTCTTGTGCTTTTTTCCCTTCTAACCTTTCCTGGAGTTCTCGTTCCAGTGCTGCTCTTTCCTTTTCTGCTTTCCTTTCCTCTGCTTTTAACCTTTCCTGGAGGTCTCGTTCCTGTGCTTTTTCCCTTTCCTGGCTCTGTAATTATTGCATCTCCAGTCTCCGGAGCTCCACATTTTCTTGCTCTTCCGGTAACCAATCCCAGGCTCCCTCTTCCCATGCTTCTAATCCCACCATAGATTGTATCACCACTGTCTGCAACTCTTCCTTCTTCATATTAGTTCGGACCTCCAAGCTAAAATGTTTGGCCAATTTCCAGAGGTCCGATTTTACTAACGCTCTGAACTGTGCTTCACTAGGGGTCACTGTAAACTTCTCTGCGTCAAACTCCATAGTGACTACTGGTAACACCTGTTAACCTTCACACAATAAATTTTTAACAAAAAAAAAAAAAATTTTTTTTTTTTTTTGTTGTTGTTGTTTGTTTTTGGAAAAAATTTGGGAATGTTGGAAAAAGTTCCAAATTTGGGAATTCTTGGAATGTTAGGGAATTCTTTCCCGGACTAAATTTAGGAATTTATAGATCCCGGACGCAGACCCAATTGCGAGCCCACGAATATCAATTGGACGAGCCCACAATTTCTGTTACGGGGTCCCCCCCCCCCCCCTTACCTCTGGTCTCGGTGGACCTCCGAACCCCGAGAGGGTCTCCGGCAGAAAGATATGTTATCCTTGGTTGAAATCCAGCAAATAATTATGAAACCCTCAATGGAACCAGCAAATGAAACAGTCAAATCAATAATGCAACCACACCAGGTTATAAACAAACAATAATATATTATAAATCACACACAAAGAGCCATACAACAATGGGGGGGGGGGGGGCAATCACCCCTACTTTCAAATCTTACGATGATATCCTTGTCAAGCCCCTTAACCCCACACTCACGGCACCTCCCCCAATGTCTCTGCACCCCTCCAAGGCGAAGTCCCAATGTCTCTGTGCGCTCCCGCGATCGGTGAGTCAAGGCCCGATGGTCAATTGAGGCGTAGGCGAGCGAGACGACCCCGAGGTCACGTGCTCAGCACGCAGCCACACAGCGGTGGAAAGGAACCTCACAAAGACGCGCTCCGACGTACACGTTGCGGTTCCATCCACGAGCCTCCGTATAATCCTCACGTGCCCCTTTATGGCACAGCCGTCCCCGGCAAACCACCAGGGAATAATGCCCAGCCGACATGACAAAAACTGGTTCACTGCAGGTTGCTCGCGTGGCGAAGATGGCGGACGGCTTTCACTTCAACCCGGGGTTTGAGGCCCGGATCCTCCGGAACCTCAATGAGAATACCCGACGACACAGGCTCCACGCACTCCGGCGATATTTCGTATCGCCCGAACTTCCCTTCAAGGACGCAAAGTTCACTCGCACTGTACGTCGAACGCTCGGGCTGGAGCTTCAACAACAACCTGTTTTACGATCTCCTCGCCTCTCTCGTGTCCTTTGCTCCACCTCTTCCGGTCACGATCCGGATTTCCGGCCACATTTTACCAGGAGCGCTTTTAAATCTTTTAACTATAATAATCCTTTCCCTTCAACCACAATCCCCAGAATACTTAGAATCAACAACAATCATCATAACAACAACCCTTAGGGCCGAATCCGTAACACAACACAGAATCACATTTAATCAAAATCATCCGTACACAACTTTTTGAGATATCCTGCTATGTATCGTTTTTGACCCGATCTCCCAATGGTGAAGAATCACTTAAAAAATTCTACTATCCGGATCCGAATCCGGATCTTCACCAAAATCTAATCGTTTCGTCCTCGTCACATACGCTAGCTACATCTCTGCCAAACGTAGTCTGAATCCGTCCACAATTTTTTGAGATATCTTGTTCACAAACAAACGGACAGACAGACGGGTGAAAAGATAACCTCCATCCACCTTTGGTGGCGGAGGTAATGATACATGCTGCTTCCTTGCTTGCCATTCAGCATTTAAAACGATAGAGTACGGACAAACAACCAGAGGATGGTAATAATAGTGCAGGCTTTGATGGGCCTAAAAGCCTTCTTCTGCATTCCTTCTTGGGGAACTCATGTTATTGTTATTACTCCCGCAAGGGAGTAATGCATTCGATCGTGTTCGTATGTGTGTGTGTGTGTGTGTGTGTGTGTGTGTGTGTGTGTGTGTGTGTGTGTGTGTGTGCGTGTGTGTGTTCGTGTGTTTGTGAACAAGATATCTGGAAAAGTTCTAAATGGATTTGGATGAAAGTTGGTGGGATGATTGCCATTGGGATAAGGAAGAATTGATTAGTTTTTGGTGAAGCTCAGGATATTATTCCGGATCCAGGAATTTTTTGAAGGATTGTTTACCATTGGAAGATAGGGCTCATTTTTTTTTTAACATTATCTTCTATATATTCTTTATTTAACATTGTGATATGAAAATAGTTTTCATATTTGTTGTAAATGTAGTTTAGACTTGTGGTTATGCGTTAGAGCGGTGTATTTTATTAGCAGCGTCGTCTACAAGGTTGTATTTTTTTTTTCTAATAAAGACATATTCTGTCATTTTAAAACCACCAAAGTGTGTATTCGGTTTCGCCGTTTCATAAAATGTATCGTTTGATACGTATAATGCTTTAAAACTGTTTTTTAGTTTCCCCTCAGAAGAGATATCAACATTTACCTCACCTCAGCGAATGTCAATCGCGGTGTCAGTATTTGATGAATTTATAAAGACTTAGGTGAGTTATAAGTGTGACCAGCATGTGCACGGGATTCTTCCCAGAAGAATGAGTGGTCGCATTAGCTTGTACGACTTAAAATGAGCGAGTTTTGTTTTGACGTTTGGGCCAGTTTTACATGTTGTATCCCTCAGGAATGAAACGAACGTTTTCCTGGCTTACAATTCTATTTGAAGTCACACATGCCTCAAAATACACTCACTTATATAGAATTGAACGCTGAATCCGAAAATGTAAGTGAAATTGCCTTGTTTTTTTTTTCATTATCTTCTATATATTCTAAATATACATCTGTGCAGTGTCTGTCTTGTGTTGTCACTGAACTACTCCCTCAAACTTTTGTAAAATCGTACTATTCCAACTTGACCCACGGCGGGAGTATGCGCTCTACTGAGTGGCGTTCTAGTTATTATTATTATTATTATTATTATTATATTTATTATTATTATTATATTACTAGCAAAGTGCACGTCCTGTGAGCGATATTGTCCAAGCATGCAGCATGTTCTTTCTTATAATCCCTTTAGTTGGGCGGTGTATAGGCAACAGCCCACTGCCTTGATCACTCCCAAAAAAATAACCTGGGTTACATACATGACGCAAAAACATGCGTACGCTTATGTGCATATATAATACATCGTGGTTATGTAGCTCGGATAGTTCCAATTGCACCCTCTCTCCACTCCAGCCACCAAATGAAGAAAATGGCAAGACAGGCGAATTTTTTTTTTACAAAACTTGATGGAATCAAACAAAACTTGCACAACTTCAGGGTGTCCTGAATCCCTGAAAGTTTCAGCTCCCTCGGTCAAATCCTGTCGGAGGGGAAGATGAAATATACAACATGCTGTACATGCTCTCCCTCCATTTTATATCGATTATATTATTAATTATTAATTAATTATCGATTATTAATTATTCTCCAACTAGAGACTGAGCTACTTTTATATGTTCGATTAATTCACTACTTATGAACTCGGTGATTTCCTTTGCTTCATGTTTACCTTAATCCAAACACTGTGTCATTAAGATGTAATATGGCCCCAGCAGTCCAGCGGCTCGTCTCACTTGCTGAACGATGTGTAGTCAGAGGGAGCTCGGTGTTTCTTTGGAAATTGTTGAAATGAAAATCAAGTGATACTGATCAGTTCTGGTTTTTTTTGCAGAATCCAGGAAACTTCACCTCTTGCTCCAATGCAGGTGACTTGGTGGTGAGTACCTGCATCTGCATATTAAGGTAAAATGACTTACATGTCTGGTTTGGGAACTTCTTTCCAAATTAGTTGACAATTGTGGTTTAAAAAGAAAGGCTTGACTTTAAGCCCCATTGAAGACTGGCCTGTTATCAATTACACCTGTACTTTTTTTTTTTGTGTGTACAACATCGAGGCTCGTGTAAGAGCTAACATTAATCACAAAAAGACAAACTGACACATAAAACATAAGATAAAGGGAGCGGGAGACAAGATGGGGAGAGAGAGGGAAGCACACAGGTACAACATTTGAGAGCAAGGATATCGGGAGATCTGAGGGAGGGAGAGGGCTTGGGGGGAGGGGGCATGGAAAGGTGGGGGGTGGGGGGGGTGGATCGGAATTTCAAAAAAGGGGTATCTGGGGTGAATTAACGTAAAATTGGTCACAGTTTTTATTGAATTTTTAGCCAGGTGTTGGCTTAACGGTCAAGGTGGCTGGCTTAAGATCTTAGGGTCTTGAGTTTGAGCCCCGGTCGTGCCATTAAATAACACTAGGTCGGTTGACACAGCCTGTCCATCCTTCCGAGGTCTGCAAAATGAGTACCAGCTTACTGGAAACAGGGGGCACTGCAGCAGTGGCACGAACCGCTCTCTCAATGATGTAAACAGCAGCCTTTGGCTGCATATAATTTTTTTTTTTTAAATTAACAGAACATATACAGTATGTTCATGTGATACCTTACTTTGGGAAAATAAGAGAGAAACGGTCAAAGTAAAACAACACATGACAACAAGTAATTTGAAATGCGTCTGGAAACTGCTGCAATCTTGACCATCAGGTAAAAATCAGAATCATGTAAAATCCAAGCCATTAATTGGTCATTCGTAAAGTGATCGGGACACAGCAACATAACTCATTGTGCATGACAAAATATCTGCAAGTCTGGATCCAGCAGCGATAGCCTCTGGGAGGAGCACAATGAGGCAAGAACAGAGAGCAAGAGGCACAGAGATGGTGAAGAAGAAGAAGAAGAAGAGGAAGAAGAAGAAGATGCTGGTGTGTAGCATAATGGACCCTCAACTGTGTGGGCAGAACTCAGAAGGGCAAACAGACAGAAATCCCGCTTCGCACGCACGGGCGGACGAGAGATCAAGTTTCGTTCAGACGATTGTATATGAATTGGCGATAACTCTCGACATGACTCAAACTCCCATGATCTGTCTGCCATTTGAATGTCCAAGTGACATGATCTCGGCCCATATGTGATCAGCACCCAGTGAGATGGCAAACAATGCTGTATGGTCACCATCACATATGTAAGAACATCGTGATTGCACAAAGTATTATGCGTGTTCACTATTCTGTGTCGTATGGTATTATTAGTTGCAAAATCGAAGATTTTTCAGGTATATTGGTCGGTTGCGTTTGTGGGTCTGTTTGTCTGTTTGTCTGTCTGTCTGTTTGTCTGTCTGTCTGTTTGTCTGTCTGTTTGTTTGTCACCGGCCTACAGGTCACAATTCTAAACCGATCGTCACGAAACTTCACGAAGTGTTGTATAGGTCGTCCCAATTGAGAAGCCTATTGATTTTCAGGTCAAAGGTCATCTGGGGGTCAAATTTCTAAAATCGCCATTTAAAATCTGATTGACTTGAAAATTGAACAGCATTTGCACATTGAGTCACTAAATTGGGAAATGAACTATGTTTGAGGTCAAAGGTCAACTCATGGTCACATTTTCAAAATCATCAATTTTCATCTGAAAAGCCATCAATTTTCAACCGATTGACTTGAACATTGAACAGCATTTGCATATCGAGTCACTAAATAGGGAAACCAAGTATTTTAAAGGTCAAAGGTCAACTCAAGGTCAAACTTCCAAAATCATAAATTTTCACCTGAAAAACCATCAATTTTCATCCGATTGAATTGAAAATTGAACAGCATTTGCACATTGATTCACTAAACAGGGAAACCAACTATTTTTGAGGTCAAAAGGTCAAAGGGCAACTCTAGGTCAAACTTCTAAAATCATCAATTTTCATCTATAAATCGTCACTTTTCATCCTATTGACCTGAGCTTTGATCAAGATCATCAATTTTGATCTTGATGAAATGGACAATTTGCTGTATCAATTGCAACCTTTTTTCGGGGGGTGGAGGAGGGGGAGGGGGGATTTTGCAAGTATCGTGCTCTGCGTGACGTCTTCTTGTTGATTGTATGTTTGTGTGTTTACTCGTGCCTGTGTGTGCAGGCAGTGCAATTATCACACCCTATCCTGCTCTCTCCACAAGGATTCCTCAGTTCTGCTTCCACAGACAATGCTTTGGACTTTGAGCCGACACCTCACCTTGGTCATTGTCTCTACACTGTGCTTGAGGTACCAGAACTCTCTCGCTTTTCTCTTTCGGAACAGCTCTCCTCGAGACCTCTAGTCCGGATTTGATTCCTGATCCGACTTTAAACTGTGGCCTTGGTGTTTCACAGGCATGGTGTATCATTGAGTGTGCCATACTTCACATTCAGTCAGCTTGCTATCCTGTTTGCTAGAATTCACCGGTGGATATTCAAGATCCCACAGCGCCTTTTGAAAAGAGTAGCAAACTGTGTGCTGATACCCCGGCCAAATCCCAAAACACCGCCCCCGCCCGCCTACAGGGTCACTGCAGATCAGCAGCACAGTGGCATGCAACCCGCGGACCAAATTCATAACCGAATAGTGGTCAAATATACATTCGCTATGTAGATTAAAGGGACAAACAATCATTACCATCGTTCATGTGATGTGAAAGAAACCAAACTTCCAGGACTGGATTCCAGGGAAAACCTCAGAAAAGCAGAGCCTGTAGATTTGTTTGTTCTTCCCATAACATAATCCAGATGTGGTGTTGAGGAAATGCTTTTTCTTTCCTTTCTTTGTTCAGAAGCCACCTTTTAGAGGATAGGTAAGAGATCAAATTATGATAACCACTGTAAGGTTGTGGTTATATTAGTGGTTGCAAAAAGGTTTTCTTTTGAATGGCTAGTGGCCACAAACCCATCAGTTCACGTGATGTGAAAGAAAATAAATCTTTGTTGTGAATACAATTATTGTCTGCACGATATATTAACCTGAGAATCCCACTCATAGGTGATTTGAGTCGCGTGTTCGTACAGAGATGACTCGGCATTATTTGGAAGTGGCTCCATAGGCAGGTAAAATAGCTCCAAACACCTCATGGTCGGTTTTATTGTGGACAAGAGGGATCATCGTACAACTTGTGTAACGAGAGGTGTCAGTATACCTAGTTTTTCGAATTAATTGTTCTGAACATTATTCTTTTTGGACCATTTTCCCAACCCGTCTCAAATTAACTCCTGTATAAGTATAACTTCAGGTGGTGGATGGGAAGACACCTGTGGTATGCCAGGAAGAGACCCAGGTGGAGGGACTGAGAAAACAACACACCACAGTTCCTTGATCATTGTAGTTCATTGGTGATGACAAAGAAAGCGAGAACAGCACTCGGTGGAGCACATACCTCCACCAGACTGAACAATTTACATTTTATATCCCATCGATAGGCCTGATCTGGATCCGAACCTGAACCAAAATATAATCCTCTTGTTCTTGTCATCTACCCGGCTCATTTAGCCCGATCGCTCAATGGTGAAGAATCACTTTAAAATTCCCTGATCCGAATCTGGATCTTCACCAAAATCGAATCAGTTCTTCCTTGACGCACACACACCCTGTCCACCAAGATCCACAACTTTTTGAGATATCCTGTTCACAGACAAACAGACAGACAGACAGACAAACAGGGATGAAAACATAACCTCCATCCTTGCACCTTCGGTGGTGGAGATAAAGATCCCAAAATAAAACTTAGAATGAAATGATAATACTTCTTCTCAGGATACGGTTATCTTATCATCATGGAATTACAATGTTAACATGCATAGTTAGAGACATTAAAATGTATTTCACAACAAGTGATTCTCCGATAATCCACCGTCTAAGAATATTCATTCAAGGACTACATTACAATCTCCGATCCCAGACATGTGTAGAAGTATTACAATGGGTATCAGCTGATTGTGTAACCAACCCTACTATTCTTGCCAATAAACTCTGCGCACCGATTATAAATTCTTCATTTTTAGGTCACAGGTCCACAAGAGCTTTGTGTTGTTTGGTTTGATTTTTGAAATGTGCACCCATTGGTTGGACAGCTTCCGGACCACACCCACATCTGTTGCTTGACTCCACCCACTATAGTACCCAGACGAAATGATATGGCCGCCATCTTGTTTCCTGGTGGGCCTAACACAGGCCTGTACACTTCTGCTGATTATACACTGCCCGGCTTTGTTGCGTCAGATTTCCATTGGCTTTGTTTGAGTCGTGTTAAATTATTAGTGAGATTATTCGTTCCTCAATTACAGTGTGATGCTTGTTTTTCACTCTATCTTCCCTCACTGTTTGTAGTTACACTATAATCTGATGGTTGGATCAGAAGGTGTACTGGGAGCTACTGTTTCAGCGGTCCTTGGAAGTGTGCCCCTGAATGCGACATCATTGTGGCAACACTTCTCCGTCAGATATTCTATGGTAACGTCATCTCGTCACTTGATCGGGCCAGGTTGGGCTTGTACTTCTCTAGGTGTAACCGAGGAATTTATAATGATATGAGTAATTGAGGACAGAGCGTTTTCCAGCTCCAGATATCATCTGGCAAAATGAAACCCACTTATGTGTCATTTAACTAACACTACCTCCTCATTTATCAGTTTTTAAAAAGGAACCCAAACAGTTTCCAGATTAGAAGGATATCAGCTTATTTTGAGCATCTGAAGGGGAGAAACCAAGTATCTGAAGGGGAGAAACCAAGTATCTGAAGGGGAGAAACCAAGTATCTGAAGGGGAGAAACCAAGTATCTGAAGGGGAGAAACCAAGTATCTGAAGGGGAGAAACCAAGTATCTGAAGGGGAGAAACTAAGTATCTGAAGGGGAGAAACCAAGTATCTGAAGGGGAGAAACCAAGTATCTGAATGGGAGAAACCAAGTATCTGAATGGGAGAAACCAAGTATCTGAAGGGAAGAAACCAAGTATCTGAAGGGGAGAAACCAAGTATCTGAAGGGGAGAAACCAAGCATCTGAAGGGGAGAAACCAAGTATCTGAAGGGGAAAACCAAGTATCTGAAGGGGAGAAACCAAGTATCGGAATGGGAGAAACCAAGTATCTGAAGGGGAAAAACCAAGTATCTGAAGGGGAGAAACCAAGTATCTGAAGGGGAGAAACCAAGTATCTGAAGGGGAGAAACCAAGTATCTGAAGGGGAGAAACCAAGTATCTGAAGGGGAGAAACCAAGTGGTGCAGGAGCATGAGAAATGTGGACTTCCAAGATTATGAAATAACATTGTAGAGTGTGGTGTTGTGTGTAGGGTGATCAACAGCTGAAGCGGAGGTTGAGTGGAAATCCTGGTTATATCATTGGCCAGCCTGTTGTCGGAGCTTACTCAGGCCGCAAGTATGTTTTATGCAATATTATTCACAGCACATTTCCACATCACTTACATATCCCTTGTTACTAGCTCACACAGTAGGCCGAACACAGGAGTATTGCGCTCATCCTGTCTGTGGGTTTTTGTGTTTATCTGTTTGTCGGCAGAATAACTGGATGAAGGTAACTAGAATCGCCAAATTTGGTACCGTGAAATGGGGTGAATAGGGACAGCAAGGTGAATAGGGGCAGCAAGGTGAATAGGGACTGTTAGGGATAATTTCCTACAGTAGTATGTAATAGATGAACCAAAAATTCAATGTCCATAAACTTGTCAGAAGAGAGTCACAAATTTTAATTCCCGAGGAGGACAACACTTTCTGTCTTCAAAGAAATACACAGCAAGAAAACAATAACCCTTATCAAACCAAGGAGAGCATGCTACAATTCACAAAAGCACACAAGGAAATACAGAGCAAGGAAACAATAACCTTTATCAAACCAAGGAGAGCACGCTACAATTCACAAAAGCACACAAGGAAATACAGAGCAAGGAAACAATAACCTTTATCAAACCAAGGAGAGCACGCTACAATTCACAAAAGCACACAAGGAAATACAGAGCAAGGAAACAATAACCTTTATCAAACCAAGGAGAGCACGCTACAATTCACAAAAGCACACAAGGAAATACAGAGCAAGGAAACAATAACCTTTATCAACAAGAAGAGCACACTGCAATTCACAAAAGCACACAAGGACGATTTACAGCAAATCCTAGATCAAAGTCCTAAGTGAAAATCCTGGTATAGTAGGGATGCACAAAGAAATATCATACCAAACACCAGCATGCATAGAATACAGTTAACATACAGTATGAACATACAGAATCGACCAGCCAAGTGAAGTATCCTGGCTATTTGGACATCCATTCTGATTTTTATACATTTTCAAGTGGGAGGAGCAAGTGGAGGGGGAAGGTGCGAAGAGAAGGGAGGAGAGCAGTAGGATTGGTTGGGCAAAGTTTGGGTGGGAGGGAGCAAGTGGAGGGGGGAGGAGTGAAAAGAGGGGAGGAGAGCAATAGGATTGGTTGGGCAAAGTTTGGGTGGGAGGGAGCAAGGATCGGGGGATACAATGTGATTGGTCGAGTGAAATCTTGGGATGGGAGTGCCCCCCGCTGGGAGCAGATCTGCATTTACAAATCCTTTAATGAGAAGAATGTGTCTGGTTGAGACTTCTCGGCGCCAAGACCCTATAAATCATAACGTTAGGTTTAACGTTATTATAACTTTGCAGCAACGTTTTATAATGCCATTGCAGGGACATTTATGATTTAATATTTAGAAAATATACAAACAGGCATAGAAATAAGAAAATCCTTATTTAATGAAAGGTCACTCAGTAGCTATGACAATCACATCCTTTTCCAATCTGCAAACTCATCTTTTCCTCATAAGTAAGAGGTATGAACCCATACCAGAGAGCCAGAGAGAGCTAGCCTACATGGATTTTCTATAGGATTTTTATTTTTTAGACTAACCTTCATCAAATACTAATAAGCTATTTGATTCAGTGTTTAATTATCGTTCTTTTGAAAGATTCCACTGAGAACGCTGACAATTCCATAAAACTATTTATTAAATAAACTACAAGTGAAAAAGAAAAAAAGAGTGCGCTGAGCCCATCTTATCAACGGTCAGTGAAGAGCGATTCATCCACTCCCATTGTTCGACTCTGCAAAATAATTACCAAGTACTTTGCATTCACTTATCAATACAATGTTTAGCTTAGACTTCGTACTGAGTCAATTATTCACAGTCACAATGAAAGCTTGTTTGCCGAGCGCATTGGTAAGCAAGCCTCGATAAACCAGAAATTACTTCAGAGAGCCTGGTTAGACATTGTGGCATCAGTTGTATTATTTAATTATTTACCAAGAAAACAATATCTTTTCTCCAATTTGCTTATATAATTCAATAAGACATACTCGATCCAACATTACATTATTACTAAAAACCCTATTTGTAATAATATTACCCTCGGTCATTCATGACAATATGTGGTCCACCATTGCCTCCACTAAGAATTTTTACTTTTCTCGAGCAACGATTTTGGTCAGTGCTGGAGATAACTTGCCAACTGTAGGAAATCCCAAATTCTGCATGAAATGACATGGAATGCAGAACGAATTTTGTCAGTGTCGGAGATAACTTGCCAACTGTATGAGATCCCAAATTTTGCATGGAAACCACAAAAAAACTTGCAGACTAGGAAAGCAGGTTTGTGTCTCATAGAAATTACTTGCTTCATAAATTTACACTTCCACAGGACACAAACTGAAAAAAAGTTCGGAAACTTTTTTCTCTGAAAATTGATAACCATATTAGTCTAGTAGGAAGACTAGGTCCCCCTGCACCCCCCGGAGATATACTTCTAATCAGTGTTTCTAGATTGGAAAAAATGTGTAGAAAATGACTAGCTATGGCCCCAAGCTGAAAAAATGTCCCACATACCATTTTTATGCAAATTACTGCTGCAAATTTTATGCAAAATTATGCAAATTTTATGCAAATTTTTGATGAGGAGTAGAGTTGAGGGGTCTTTGAGGGCTTCATCGAGGTGCTCTCGGTTGCAAGACTGGGTCATTCTGAGAAGCACAGCAGGGTCAGAGATCATGATGTTCTCCTCCTCAGTGAATCTCTCCATCAACAGCCTCTCCATTGCCTCACACACTGTTTTGAGGCAAAAGAGGGACTTTGCGTAGGCCTTTCCACTGAGAACACCTTTGAGAGATCCACTTGTTACTAGTTGTGCCTCAAAGAGAATCTCTGCATATCCAGAACCACGCATCTTGTGTCCAGTGAGCATCCCGATGTAGTTCATGGATGTGTGGAAGGGTCCAATCGTTACTACATGACTAGCAAATTCATTTGGCCAGCGCCAGATGATGGGAAGGGCTTTCATGCAGACACCCAGATCAAATGTATTCAGGACCCATCTCTGACCCACCTCAGCAGTTGCTGCCTCGGAACGCTTCAGTAGCTCACGAACAACTGCGTTGTCTGTGATCGGTTGGTGGATAGGCGTGCAGTAGTCGACTGTTGATTTGCTGGGTGGGGGAGAACCAGTTGCAGAGGTGAAACCCCCTAGCCCAGGCACAGGCTGCAGGCCATTGCCATGCCATGCAGGCACCAGGCACAGACCGATCACAGACAACGCAGTTGTTCGTGAGCTACTGAAGCGTTCCGAGGCAGCAACTGCTGAGGTGGGTCAGAGATGGGTCCTGAATACATTTGATCTGGGTGTCTGCATGAAAGCCCTTCCCATCATCTGGCGCTGGCCAAATGAATTTGCTAGTCATGTAGTAACGATTGGACCCTTCCACACATCCATGAACTACATCGGGATGCTCACTGGACACAAGATGCGTGGTTCTGGATATGCAGAGATTCTCTTTGAGGCACAACTAGTAACAAGTGGATCTCTCAAAGGTGTTCTCAGTGGAAAGGCCTACGCAAAGTCCCTCTTTTGCCTCAAAACAGTGTGTGAGGCAATGGAGAGGCTGTTGATGGAGAGATTCACTGAGGAGGAGAACATCATGATCTCTGACCCTGCTGTGCTTCTCAGAATGACCCAGTCTTGCAACCGAGAGCACCTCGATGAAGCCCTCAAAGACCCCTCAACTCTACTCCTCATCAAAAATTTGCATAAAATTTGCATAATTTTGCATAAAATTTGCAGCAGTAATTTGCATAAAAATGGTATGTGGGACATTTTTTCAGCTTGGGGCCATAGCTAGTCATTTTCTACACATTTTTTCCAATCTAGAAACACTGATTAGAAGTATATCTCCGGGGGGTGCAGGTGGACCTAGTCTTCCTACTAGACTATATTGATTTGTTGATATTTGGGTTGAAAGTGTTCTCTTGTTTTTTAAAAAAGCAAATTATAGTCCCTATTAACCCCATATATGGGTTAAATAGGAATAAATAGGATTTTTATGGCTGTCCCTATTCACCCCGTTTTACGGGTGAATAGGGACAGTCACTAATACAAAAAATAATAATCAAGAAATAGGGACAGTTTGGAGAAACTTTTTATCCCATATTTTTTTCATTGGCACCATGGTTTATATTATGGGTGCATATTATGTGCATCCATCTGAGCTATCAATTTAGCAATAAGTTGGAAACTCAGGCTTGTTTCTTGATTATTCTTTTTTTGTATTAGTGACTGTCCCTATTCACCCGTAAATCCCATTTATTCCTATTTAACCCATATATGGGGTTAATAGGGACTATAAGTTGCTTTTTAAAAAAACAAGAGAACACTTTCAACCCAAATATCAACAAATCAGTATGGTTATCAATTTTCAGCGAAAAAAGTTTCCGAACTTTTTTTCATTTTGTGTCCCTATTCACCTTGCTGTCCCTATTCACCTCATTTCACGGTACAGAGCGTTCTTGTGAATTTGTCTTGGATGAGATCAACTTTGAGCTAAAAAAAAACAATAAAATGAAAATTATTACAGGACTATATTTGCTCGCGGTGCGGCCATTTGACACAATATAGGTTAGTGCCCTCTGGGACGGTATTGCACGAAAAGAAAATAATGGAGCGGGTCAGCAACTCCATTGAATGTGTTATAGTTACCTTGATGTTGGCTTTGCTTCTGTTTGGACATTGAAACCATTTTCAGTGTTTGTCGTTTTCAGGACAGTCAGTATGCAATTATATTTCTACAAATGTGTATCCATAGCTCACATTATTGCATTGTTGCTTCAAAAACCTGTCGCTCTGTCACTGACATACTTTACTGTGCGGGCAGCAGAATGACCAGAATGTAATGTTCACACTCACACCGGCTTCCACATCCATGCTGGGCTTTTGCCTAATGATGGCGCCAGCTTAAAGCTCAAATGGCAGAAGAACACACGGCAGACAGGTTGAGGAACACAGCAGGCTGAAAAAGACACAGTAGCCAAGAGGACGGTAGGCTCGAGAACATGCTGGAGAAAAATGCACAGCAACCTCTGTCTTCCTCTTCTTCGTCCTCCCACTATCCTTGCCTCTACTCCTCCCTCGCCTTAAGCCCTTTCCGCCTCCTCCAATCACGGAGCAGGCTTTAAACCAACCACAAGCAATCACAAATTTCTGCCCCAAGCTGCTACCAATCTTCACTCTTTATGACAAACAGTTGCTGAGAGGAGACTTAGTTTCCTCCCTCTTTATTGGTGGGAGACACCTGACGCCCCACCTGGTCACACAGAGGAGAACAAAGCGACAAACCACCTTACCCATAACGATTTCGAAAGCACAACATACTGTCTATCTTTCACGTAACATTTTACAATGACTTATTGGCCTAAACAAGCACTTAATACTATGGTAAGATGCTCAAAAGGTAAATATACACGGTATCTAAGGTGCTAATTTAACAAATTCGCCTCCTTCAAAAATGTAATATTATCGTCCTCGTACATTGCATGTGTGACAACGAGAGACTGTGAAGGCAACAAGTTTGTGTGCAAGACATTTATAGACATGAGAAGCCTAAAAAACACCAACAGCAGATTCATGGAGAGTGTGAGAAAGGGTAGAGGAGTGGGAGAAGGACACAGGGGGTGAACAAGCTGCACACAAACTGAATGAAACACAGCAAGAAGAGGAAGGGGAAACAGAGAATGAAACAGAAAAGGAACAAACCAACCGGCGACTAAAAAAAATAGGAGGTGAAGGAGAAGGGGGGAATAACAATAATCTCAAAAAGGGAAGTGCTTAAGAATAGGGTCATTTGGGGTAGAATAGATCATGAGTATGGATGGGGGGGGGGGCGGCCTGCGTTAGTGGTGAACGGCTGTCTTGAAGCACTGGAGGGGAAAATGGGACTGAACACATTGGGGAAGTTGGTTCTACAGTTGAAAGAAAAAAAGGAACAAATGAGTGAAGGTGAGCAGTGAACCTGGATTTTGGAAGTTTAACAATAAAAGGGTTACTGCCAGACCATGTGCCCTGCAGAAACCTGGGAGAGACAGTGCCAAGAGAGGACGGAGTGTGCAAGACCAAAAAGGAGGCGGCAAAACACGGAGAGGCTGCCAACTTGCCTGCGATGCGAAACCAACAAGCCGAGACACTTCGCTTCGTCGCGGGAGATCCAAATGATTTTGAGGGCCTTGGTTTCCTTGGCACCGAGAACGGCGAGGTGTGAGGCAGGCCCACCAACCAAAATGGGAGAGCAGTACTCGTCAAACTGCGAATGAGGGCCTCGTAGGTTGTCAAACGTTCAGACCGGCCAAGGGAAGACCTGGCATGATGATGGATGCCAAGGGAAGACCTGGCATGACGAAGGATGCCAAGGGAGGACCTCGCATGATGAAGGATGCCAAGGGAAGACCTGGCATGATGAAGGATGCCAAGGGAAGACCTGGCATGATGAAGGATGCCAAGGGAAGACCTGGCATGATGAAGGATGCCCAGTCGGTGGCTGGATTTGGAGGCCATCTTGGAAATATAGTCTACCCAAGAAAGATCATGGCTGATGGTGAGGCCCAAACGTTTGAGTGACTTAACATCATCTTCAAGTGTTTTGTTTATAAAGTAGATGGGAGGGTAAATGGCCAGACGGTCCTTTCGGAGAGACAGGGTGAGTGTGTGGGATATGCTGTGGAGTCATTTGAAAATGATGGCCTACAGGGTTGCACCCTCATCTCCAAACGGTCCAGTCTGGGTTCAAATGTCGACCCTGCTCTCTGGTGTTCCACAGGCATGGTCGTTCATCAGATTGTGAGCTGTCCCTGGGATGAACATTAAACGGACCTCCAGTCTGCCGGCATTCATTTTTTCATATTTGGTGTACCATACTCTTTACGGAGCTTTGGTGCTGCCGAAGCAGTTTCTTGGCAAGGATAATACTGGGAGGTTTGCCATTGCCTTCCCAGCATTGTTTTTCCGTGCGCTATCCTTTTAAATGCTGAACATCAAGCATTAAGGAAGCAAGTCGTACGATTTCTAAACTCTTTGGTAAGATTTGGACAGGGTTTGAACCACCAGACTCAGAGTGCACACTCTACCTTTACACCTGTAAGTCTGTTCCCATAAGTTTTTTTTTAAGGTAGTAGGTTGCAGACAGCAACGGCTCAGGGTAGTACTACCGTTCAGACTTCGGAGCGTTAAAGTGGTGCCCGGAACCAACACTTTTCTTATTTAAGGCCTGGCCTTGATGAGGACTATATAGTCCGTGACTGGCGCCTTCAACGTATAAAGAGTACCTTGTGCTAATGAGTTGAAATGTTTATTTATTAACTCTAACAACTCCAAAAAGGAACATAAATTCATGCAGCAAACACTTACAGAAGAGTGAGGACAATGTTTTCTTATTCTCATGCTTACAATATCTTTGTATTTGCAAGGATTGAAAATTTTATAACGATGTTGGATATGTTGAAAAATGTGGATGCCAATTGATGTGGTTCCTGAAAACCAAGACCAGCGACGTGTGAGCCACCTGGCTGCTCTACCTCCCTGGGTTCAACTGATTGAGTTTCTCGTACGTTGTTGTTGCCTCTTCAAAGCGGATCGGTGTCGCTGCTCTTACCACCTGTTGGTCTCTCGGTCGCTGCTCCTCCACCTCCTGGGAATTGCGAGCTGGCAGCAACGAGTCGTCGGACGGTTAATTTTAAAGAAGATACCAGAGGTGGTTGTGTGATCAGGTAGGTGTGATGGTGAGTGAATGGTGTGTGGTGGTTTTATTTATTGTCTACCTATTCCTGTATCTCCCCTGATTGAACGACCTACATAATGATTAAATGCGCACACAACAGGTCATATGACACTCTCTTTTATTTTTATTTCCTTTAACAAAAGCCTGCAGAATCTTACACCTCGTCTCCATTAGCAAGTTTTAAATGTTACCTGCAGAACTATGGTGAGCCACAACATGACCCATGTTCTCCTTAGCATGATACAGAAGCTTAAAGAAGAGGTCATTACATTTTGAACACAAGCTCCTTTGATTGCAACATTACGGATCCCTGCCTATGTGTGGTTGTTTCACCAATTCCTGTTACACAAAGCACCACAAACCTCACCTCCATGATTACCTTGTTCACAAAGTTGTGAAGTTTTTTCTAAATGAGCAACAATTTGTGGCCTCCATGTTTATGAGACTTATCAGTTCGGTTTACAAAATTATTTTTTGAAGTTTTGGGACTGTTAAGGCACATCATAGAAAAAAATCCCAAACATGCTAGCATTTGTCATAAATGACACATGGCTGTATGCATGGTGTTTTGGCAGCCTGTCAATATGGCCACCATAGTCAAACTCCTCAATCAAAGTGCGTGATAAATAAATAAATAAATAACTAATGAATATATGCATTCCCTTACAAGGAAGGAACTCCAATCCAGGAGGGCTCGGTGATCGAGCCAATCAAAGCATGTGCAATGATTGCCAACCTAGAGTTGTCCATCCGTGATCCCACCTGATCCCACCTGTCCCCCACCCCCTGCACCCCCACCCTCTGCACCCCCACCCCCTGCACCCCCACACCCTGGATAGCCTTTTACATGCTGAGTGTCAAGCAAGTAAGCAGCACGTACCATTTTTAAAAAGTCTTTGGCGTGACCCGGCTGGGGTTCAAACCGCGGACCTCCCAGACTCAGAGCAGATGCTCTAATCTTTACATCACCTGCTCACACTCACAGTCAGCGGAATCAATGGACATTCCTACGACGTATTTTTTTGCCTCCGCCGACAAAGTCGCAGGAGGCATTATGTTTTTGGGTTGTCTGTCCGTCCTTCCGTCCGTACAGGCTAAACCTCGTTTTTCTCAGCAACCACATGTCCAATTGAGACTAAACTTTCAGGGTAGGAGTGACACCCATGCAGAATGTTTTATGATAATTGTGACGTCATAGGTCACTTGGTATGGCAGCCATCTTGGATGAAAAGAAAATAATAAAAATTATGGAAAACTGCTGAAACCCTAAACCGCTGAATGGAAAAATTTGAAACTTGCTACATTGTCAAGTACTCCCGATGGGGAACAAAAGCATGATAATGATGACATCATAGGTGAAGTGGTATACCAGCCAAAAATGTTTTAATGGAATGCCTTATCCTAAAAATCTGAAATTGCATGCACATGATCTATGACCCATTTGTATTGAAATATTAAATTTATGAAATCATAGGTCACATGGTTTGGCAGCCATTTTGGATTGAAGGAAAATATTAAATAATTATATCCATGAAACCGCTCACCCTATCGATGCGAAATTTTACAAATATCATCAAATAGCCAATGGTGGCTACAGGTTTTGCCCGACAGGTGGTACAAGTCTCCCCGACGGGTGGTACGCCGATTATGATTTAGTGCGCGTGGCATTATGACTGAAGTAAATAAGCTTTCTTCAAATAAATTCCATCCATATTTCACTGCAGTAATTCTGCTCATAGGTTGCAGATAGAACTTCAGTGGATAGTTAAGTCAATACGTAACAGACAATTATGTGCATTGTAAACCAAATTCACTTTCAAGATATATACCGCTTAGAGAATAATTCGTAATGTTTTTGTTGTTCAGTAACATGAGCAAATTATTTTGGTTTGAATCGTTTTCAATAGTTTGATATCAAAACACAAATAAATCTAATGAAACAATACCAAGGAATATTTATTGTTGAAAATAAGAAACATGAGCATAAAACTTCAATCAGAACAAGGTCAATTATATTTTAATAAATTTATGTTCCTGATAAAAAAAATCATACCGTACACAAATTTAAAGTCTGTACTTCATTTACAAGGTGATGAGACATGGTAACAGAATAGATATCAATTTTATTGGCAAAGAAAGCAAATTCAATCCTGAGCAAGCTGTGAAGACTTTCATTTTTTTCTGTTGGTTTGTTCAAACAGAACATGAACTTCATTGAAAACCAGCAAAACAAACGACTCACTATGAACGAATTATTTATGGCATAACATATTTACAAGAGCAACAGAAAGACAAAAAGGTTTCTGAATGTTTTGGTTTTTATGTTTTTGAAATGGTTACAAAATGTAGAGTGAAATATAACTTTTGTTGTTTATTTTTAAAATATTTGTTATCTCGTCTAATGGTGAAGAATAGAATAGAATACACAAGCTGTACCATTAAACCAAAAATCTATTTGATTTCTGTTCCATTTGAAAGAAGTTATGCTTCAGTTTTTCAATACAATTGCAGTTTTATTCCACAATCCAATGCATGGTTTGTTCACAAATATTTCTCACAATTGTTCTCTTTGAGAATATCATGAAACTAAAGCTGGATCCGGCAATCAGGATATCTTGTCTTGAAAGTGTCCACAACACGATCCAATGAATCAAAAATTAACTATTTATTATGACTTCTTCCCCGACGAATTATTTGGCTTGTCCCCGACGGGTGGTCCATGGACCCGACGGGCCCCGCTGACGCCACCCCATGCAAATAGCACTGTTACATATAGTTTGAAAATGATGATGTCATAGGTCACGTGGTTTGGCAGCCATCTTGGATAGAAAAACGAACCTCATCCAATCAACACGAAACTTCACAAACGTGATCCACTACCCATACATATGCAGAGTGATGGCATCTGCCCGTTGTGGGACTATGCGGAGGCATATTGGTGACACAGTCGCATTGTTGTCTGCCGTCGCACCGCGGAGCGAAAGGGGGACTATGGTTTTCCCCTCTGTCCGTGTGTGCGTCCGTGTGTCCGTGCGTGCGTGCGTACGTGCACTGCAATATCTTTATAAAAGTAAGTGAAGGACCGAATTCTAATTTGGTGTGTGGGTGCAACTAGGCATATGGAAGCACGCTATTGAAAATTGGGTCGCCACGTCAAAATCCAAGATGGCCGCCACCATAATATTATATATGTCTGAACCTTGTGAGCGGAATATCTTGAAAAATAAATGAACTTCTAACTTCTAATCTGGTGTGTGGGTGTATCTACGCATAAGGGAGAACGCTATTGAAAATTGGGTCGCCACGTCAAAATCCAAGATGGCCGCCTTGCGTCTTCCACTTTGTCAACTCACATCACTTCAACAACGGGGGACCTAGGCGTAACGCTTGTTCTAGTTTTGTAAGTGGCAGGTATGTTGAATTAATCTTAACATCAACATGAAGGAAGAACCGTTCGGGTTTTGCCTTTCCAGGTCTCCCCCAGCATCTTGTCGACTGCTCCTTCAGATGGTGTGCCTTGCTCTCTTTGGAAACCAGCCTCCCAATCTAATCGCACGCTTCGGAAATTCCCTTCCTTCACACCTGCACGACTGGTTACCAGTCCCAATCAATCAGGTAAATGAAAACTTTACTACAGTAACACCGAATATACATTCATAGCATTTGCACAATAGATTGAAAGCTTCCACCATCTCCCTTGTCCTTGTATGTCCCATATTTCACCTCTCCTTACTTCTATCTCTCCCAAACTTCTTTCCCTTATCTCTCTACTCTTCCCATCCCTCGAAACTCCCTTCCATCCTTTATCCCCTTTCCATTTAACTTCCTCTACTCTCCACTAAATTTAAAATACGCAGACAGTCCCATAAGGAACACTCCTCAAGTGTAATGAATAAAAAAGGTCCATATTATTTCCCTTTGGGGTCTCTTACAAATGTCTGATTTCTCATGAGATCTGAGACAAACCTGAGAAGAATCTCATGAGAAAGTTTTGTTTCAATGGAATGTCATCAGCCTCAGGCAGCAGAATTCGGTGTCAGTTCAGCACAGTTGTACAATTTTATACACTACAAGGATAGTCCAATGAAACTTCAGCACATGAGGATGAGTATTTTACTTGATCAGTGAGAAAAAATGTTTCAATTCCGTCCTTCCGCTTTTGCTGCAAAAATCATGAAAAACAGTAGTTTGTGTAACACATAACGATTTGCGAAGTGTGTGTTATACAAAGCTCCTTGCACTCCATAACGACCATGAGAAAAAGCCTTAATACTGGATTCAGTGCAGCACATCCTACTAAAGCGCGGCGTTACGCGCGCTGCTTGTGAGCAAGGAGGAAGCGGACAAGCGGTAACATATAAACGTCTTTATTGTAAGACTACACTGTAACACTGAAATGCTCCGGGCTGGTCGCCCGGTGTATATCATGAGGCCACGCCTACCCCTCGGGCGTGGCCACTGCCCACTTGGTGCATGGAATGATGTCACCACGCCAGTGGGCTTTTGTGTCCGCCACACGCGCCCCCCCAGAATTCCCGCGCACCTGGAGGGCCAGTTTGCGGGGCAGACGAATGACACGGCCGAAGCGCCCCCTGGCGATCGGCGGCGTCCGGGGTGCAGGGATGCCAGGTGGGATGCCCCTGGCTGCCCCTGGGATGGGTGCAGGACCGGGGGGCGGCGTGGCGGCGGGGCTGGGCGGTGCCGGGGGTCCGCCCGCAGGAGGGCGGCCCCGACGTAGGGGTCGGGCCACTGGCGGTGGATGGTCCACATCGAGGTGGGCCGGCTTGAGGCGGTCTACCGAAACGCGGTCAGGAGTACCGCCGATGTCCAGGGTGAAGTGCTTCGCTCCGGTCTCCAGCACGTGGAAAGGCCCGTCGTACGGGGGCCGCAGTGGTGTCCGATGGGCATCGTGGCGGACGAAGACGTACTCCGCCGTGCGAAGCTCCGGGGCGACGTGCGTCAGTGGGTGCCCGTGGCATGCCGTTGGCACCGGGGCGAACCTCTGGGCGGTCTCTTGCAGAGCGGAGCGCTGCTGTGCCGCGGACCATGGTGCTGTGGAGTCGGGGAGGAACTCGCCCGGCACCCGCAGCGGTTGCCCGAAGACCAACTCCGCCGCGGATGCGCGCAGGTCCTCCTTGGGCGCCGTCCGGAAGCCCAGCAGGACCCAGGGGAGCCTGTCGACCCAGCCGCCGTCGCGGAGGGTGGCCCGGAGCGCGGCCTTCAATGAGCGGTGAAATCGCTCACACAGGCCGTTAGCCTAGGGGTGGTAGGCCGTGGTTCGGTGCAGCCGGACCCCGAGCCCCTGCGCAACCGCCCCCCAGAGCTCCGAGGTGAACTGGGGGCCGCGGTCGGATGAGATGTCTGAGGGGGCGCCGAACCGGGCGACCCAGGTGGCGATGAAAGCCTGCGCGACATCGGCCGCCATTGTCGACGCCAAGGGCACGGTCTCCGGCCACCGGGTGGTGCGGTCCACCATGGTGAGGACGTAGGTGAAACCCCGCGAGGGGGGCAGAGGTACCACCAGGTCCACGTGGACGTGGTCAAACCGGCGTTCCGGCACCGTGAACGGGGCCAACGGGGCCTGGGTGTGCCGGTGCACCTTGGCGCGCTGGCACGCGAGGCACGTCCTGGCCCAGCCGCGGACGGCCTTCCGGAGGCCATGCCAGACGAACTTGTCGGCGATCAGCCTTTGGGAGGCCCTCGCGCCCGGGTGGGACAGGCCGTGGATGGCGTCAAACACCTGGCGCTGCCAGCCCGCGGGCACGATGGGGCGAGGACGCCCGAGGGAGACGTCGCACAAGAGGGCCACGCCCGCGCCGTCGAACGGCACCTCGGTGACGCGGAGGCCCGTGACGGCGGTCCGCAAGGCCTGGACGTCGGGGTCAGCGGCCTGGTCCGCTGCCATCCGGGCATAGTCGATGCCGAGGTGGACTGCGTGGGCGACGGCCCGGGAAAGGCAATCCGCCACCGGGTTGTCCTTCCCCGCGACGTGCTGGATGTCCGTCGTGTACTCGGACACGGCCGAGAGGTGACGCTGCTGCCGGGCCGACCACGGCTCGGTGACCTTGCCCATCGCGAAGATCAGCGGCTTGTGGTCGACGAAGGCAGTGAACGCCCGGCCCTCGAGCAGATGGCGGAAGTGCCTGACCGCCAAGTGAAGTCCGAGCAACTCGCGGTCGAAGGTACTGTAACGGCGTTTGGGCGGGCGAAGCTGCCGGCTAAAGAACGCCAGCGGTTGCCAAGCTCCACGCACCCATTGCTCGTGCACCGCGCCCACCGCGTAGTCCGAGGCATCGGTGGTGAGGGCGATCGGTGCATCGGGCGCCGGGTGCGCGAGCATGGTGGCGTTAGCCAAGGCGAGCTTCGCGCCCGTGAACGCCATGTCCATCTGCTCGGTCCAGGTAACGTCGCCTTTGCCCGGCTTACCTCGGAGAGCTTCGTGCAGGGGGCGCAGGAGCTGGGCGATACGGGGCAGGAACCGATGGTAAAAGTTCACCATGCCCAGGAACTCCTGCAGCCCTCTGATCGTGCGGGGGCGCGGAAACCCCTTCACCGCCTCCACCTTGGCCGGCAGGGGGACGGCTCCGTGCCTGGTGACACGGTGCCCCAGAAAATCGATTGTGGCGGCGCCGAACCGGCACTTTGCGGGGTTCACAATCAGGCCATGCTGGCCCAGGCGTTCGAAGAGCGTGCGGAGGTGGCGTAGGTGCTCTTCGCGGGACGCGCTGGCGACGAGGATGTCGTCCAGGTAGACGTAGACAAAATCCAAGTCGCGCAGGACGCTGTCCATCAGTCGCTGGAACGCCTGAGCCGCATTCTTCAGACCGAAGGGCATGCGCAGGAACTCGAAGAGTCCGAATGGCGTGATGACCGCCGTATTCGGGACGTCCTCCGGCCTGACGGGGACCTGATGGTAGCCGCGTATGAGGTCCACCTTCGAGAAGAAGGACCTGCCCGCCAAACGGGCGGAAAAGTCCTGAATGTGGGGGACGGGGTAGCGGTCGGGAGTCGTGGCGTCATTGAGACGGCGATAGTCCCCGCACGGTCGCCATCCCCCGCCGGGCTTCGGCACGATGTGCAGCGGCGACGCCCAAGCGCTCTCTGAGCGCCGAACGATGCCGAGTCGCTCCAGGGTAGCGAACGCCGCTTTTGCCACCGCCAGCTTCGTCGGCTCGAGGCGGCGTGCCCGGGCGTAGACCGGTGGCCCGACGGTGGGGATGTGATGGGCCACCCCGTGCTTGACGGCCCCCGCCGAGAAGGTGGGCCGCGTGAGGGCCGGGAAGCCGGCGAGGAGGCGGGTGAATGCGTCCGCTGCCGGAAGCGTACAGACCAACGTGGCCGGAACCGAATCGTTCGGCAAGCCGCTTGGCAAGCCGCTCGTTGAGCTGGGCAACGCACAAGCGAGCAAGCTGAACGTCTCGGCCTGGACAAGCCGTCTGCGCTTGACGTCGACCAGGAGCCCATTAGCGCACAGGAAGTCCGCGCCAAGCAGTGCCATGGGCACGTCGGCGGTGACGAATGTCCATCGGAAAACCTGCCCTCCAAACCGCAGAGAGAGGCAGCGTTTTCCGTACGTATGGATGGGCGTCCCGTTCGCGGCAAGCAGCGCGGGGCCCCCACCCGCGGCGTGCTTGTCTGACGTGCCAGCGGGAATGACACTCACCTGCGCTCCCGTGTCGCACAGGTAACGGCGCCCGGAGAAGGTGTCCGTTATGAACAGCAGGTTGCTCGAACGGCCGGCGCTCATCGCCACTTTTGAGCGCCGGCCCGGGCGTTTCCCGACCCGTTGAAGGAGCACGGCGGATGACACCGCCGAGCTTCGTGGCCGAACTTGGCGTGGAACCAGCACCAGGTGGTGGAGCTGGAGGAGCGCGGCTGGCTCCGCCCGGCCGGTGGAGTTGGCGGGTTTCCCCGCGGTGGCGGTTTTCGCCGTGGCGGTGGGCGGGGCGTGGCGGCGTTCACGAGGTGCGTATCAGCATGCTGCTGAACATCAGCGCGCTGTAGAAGCTGATGCTGTGGAACATGCTGCTGAACATCAGCGTCGAGGGCCGTGACGGCCACGCCGACGCTCGCCCGCGTGTCCGAAGCGGCGAAGTACCTGTCCGCCTTGGCGGCCAATGCTCGGGGTTCCGTTAGCTCGGTCCCGGCCAACGCGAGGCGAACCTGCGCTGGAAGTTGGCGCCGGAAAAGCGCCCGGAATAGCGAACTGGGGGCTTCGGCGCCCAACAGTGACAGCATATGGTCCATTCGGACCGACGGGCGCGTCTCACCGAGCTCGGGGAGATCCAGGAGGCGATCGGCCCGTGCGTCGTCCGTGAGGCCGAACGTGGCTAGGAGTAGCCGCTTGAGTGCCTCGTACTTGTGGCCGTCCGGTGGGTGGCGAAGGACGGACACAACTCGAGCGGCCGTGCCGGGCCCGAGGGAGGCGACGACATGGCAGTAGCGCAGGTCGTCGTTGGTGAGGCGCCGAAGCTGAAATTGGGCTTCGGCTTGAACGAACCAGACTTCGGCCTGGGCCTCCCAAAATTCGGGAAGTTTAATCGCCATTGCCTTGTCGTTGGCCATTGCAATGGCGTCGTGTTCGGAAGGATCGCTACGGCAGATCCAACGTCGAGGGTCACCAGTAAAGCGCGGCGTTACGCGCGCTGCTTGTGAGCAAGGAGGAAGCGGACAAGCGGTAACATATAAACGTCTTTATTGTAAGACTACACTGTAACACTGAAATGCTCTGGGCTGGTCGCCCGGTGTATATCATGAGGCCACGCCTACCCCTCGGGCGTGGCCACTGCCCACTTGGTGCGTGGAATGATGTCACCACGCCAGTGGGCTTTTGTGTCCGCCACACTACTATGTTGTATTAAACAGGGAAACTATCTGTATGTGTGCGTCTGAAAATCATAGACAAAAATAGGGTTTGCCCGATCTCCACCAAAATGTGCACACACATTGGGAGTACCCAGGGTCAGGTCAAGGCCACAAAAAATATATCCCTCCACCGAACCCCCTGCGCGGAGGCGGGGAGACGACTCATGGTATTCGCCTGGACACGTGTCGCACATTGCAAGTGGTTCACTGACCCCTGCTGCAGAGACAGGGGGGGTGGGGGGGGGGGGGTTATGAACGAATGATCAGTCACAGCACAAAACATATTTGCCCCATCTCTCCCATACCCTCCCCCCCCCCCCCCCCCCCCCCAGGCTGCCCCTGAAATGAGCGGGGGTTTGTAGTGTGGGAAACGAAATAAAACACCTCTCAGGATATTGTTGCTGTTGTATTGTCCTGGAAAGTTCTCTCAAATAAGCCCATGGGACAGAGACAACCAATCGATGCCCCAGGAGCGACCCATAGATCCACCACATCCAGGATGGTGTACCTCCACCTTCACGCAGTCAAGGCCAAGACAGGGTTAGAAAGAGAGAGAGAGAGAAAGAGAGAGAGAGAGAGGGAAAGGGCCGGTCCATGGGGACGAATCCGGGCAGCAGGGAAGAACGAGGAGGATTTGGTCCCCAACTTGTACAACCACCACGAAGAGGCGTCCCCCGATAGTTGTCTTTTCAGGATGTTGGTTTTGCATGGTGCTCATCATGTCCATCCTATAATTGATAGAGATTATTTTGATGATTTGTGACACGACACTGTTGAAAGTAATGATCGCATTGCGACCCGGTGCACAAACTGTCAGGAGGACTGTTGGGGATGTGTCGGTGAATCTCCATTATAAAGTTGTTTGAGCATTTTCCCAGAGTCGACGAGGCTCCCATCACCAGGTCCGTTTGTGCAGCAGCCCGTTATTTCAGTGTTTTAATGCTAATGGTTTCCGGTAAAGACGGTTTTTCCAGAAACAGATTCATCTCATGGTTTCACCAAACGGAATAGTCCGACATCCCCCACATTTGCACCGAAGAGGCAGATAATCCGCGACCGTGTGCTCCTTTGTGAACACTCGTCATGATGAAACATTTTTTCCTTCATTTAATGCAACAGCCAAATATTCCACCTGCAGTTTTACCCATAACCTTAACATCGTCGGGTATTTCTTTTTTTTTCAATGGACAAAAATCTACAAGGAAATATAATTCAGGATAAGGAAATTGTGCCAATCCTGCCAATCGTGCCAATCGTGCCAATCCTGTCCAAATATGAAGGGTAACCATATGGAGCTCATGACAGATTATAATCAACCAACTGCAGGTAAGGGGAGCAGTGGGTCAATGTATACACAGACAGGCTGAAAACTACTGGGGTGATTATAATAATTTGGGGTATGGACGAATAGGGGTGGAGAGACTAAGCATGTACAACAAAGGAGAGAGGGAATGGAATAACAAAATAAATAGGGGAGTGGGGGACCTGGGGATGTGAGGGGCGAGGGGTTGGGTGCTAGATGGAAAAGGGAATCAAGTATGTGCGTGTGCACAAACACACACTCAATCACAAACACAATCGATCACACACACGTACACACAGACACATACTGAGAGACACACGCACACATTCACACAAACACACACACACACACTCTGAAAGACACACACACATGCACAGAGACACAAACACACACTGAGAGACACACACACGCACTGAGACACACACGTGCACTGAGAGACACACACACACACACACACACACACACGCACACACACACAAACACACACTATGAAAAACACACACATGCACAGAAACACAAACACACACTGAGACACACACACACACACACACACACACACAGAGACACACACACACACGCGCACAGAGACACACACACATGCACAGAGACACACACACACACACACACTGAGACACGCACACACACTTTCTGAAAGACACACACACACACAAACATGCACGCACTATAAAAGACACACACATGCACAGAAACACAAACACACAATGAGAGACACACACATGCACTGAGAGACACACACATGCACTGAGACACACACACACACACACACACACACACACACACACACACACACACACACAGTATTCATTTTTACACATGCACTGACAGACACACTGAGACACACACACACACACACACACACACACACTGAGACACACACTGAGACACACACACACACACTGAGAGACACACTCACTGACACACACACACACACACACATACACACACACACATATACACTGACACACACAACCACACATACAATGAGACACACACATATGGAGGATGGATACTTTGAGACCTGGGAGGGCTCCATTCCACCTTCTCAAACCCCTTATGGAGTTAACAAACAATGGCACACACACACACACACAAACAAGGACACACACACACACAAACAACGACACACACACACAAACAACGAAACACACACACACAAACAAGGACACACACACACAAACAAGGACACACACACACAAACAACGACACACACTCACAAACAACGACACACACACACAAACAACGACACACACTCACAAACAACGACACACACACACAAACAACGACACACACACAAACAACGACACACACACAAACAACGACACACACACACAAACAACGACACACACACACAAACAACGACACACACACACAAACAACGACACACACACACACAAACGACACACACACACACAAACAACGACACACACACACAAACAACGACACACACACACAAACAACGACACACACTCACAAACAACGACACACACACACACAAACAACGACACACACACACACAAACAACGACACACACACACACACACAAACAACGACACACACACACACACACACACACACAAAGAACGATACACACACACACAAACAACGACACACACACACAAACAATGACACACACTCACAAACGGCACACACACACACACACAAACTGACACACACACACAAGCAACGACACACACACACAAACAACGACACACACACACACAAACAACGACACACACACACACAAACAACGACACACACACACACATGATGACACACACTCACAAACGACACACACACACAAACTGACACACACACACACACAAACTGACACACACACAAACAACGACACACACACACACAAACAACGACACACACACACACACACACAACGACACACACACACACACACACACACAAACTGACACACACACAAACAACGACACACACTCACACACACATACACACACACACACACACACAAACAACGACACACACACACACAAACAACGACACACACACACACACAAACTGACACATACACAAACAACGACACACACTCACACACACATACACACACACACACACAAACAACGACACACACACACACACACACACACACACACAAACAACGACACACACACACACACACACACAAACAACGACACACACACAAACAACGACACACACTCACACACACACACACACAAACACAAACAACGACACACACACACACACACACAAACAACGACACACACACACACACACACACACACAAACAACGACACACACACACACAAACAACGACACACACACACACACACACACACACACACACACAAACAACGACACACACACACACACACACACACACACACAAACAACGACACACACACACACACAAACAACGACACACACACACACAAACAACGACACACACACACACACACACACACACACACACACACACACACACACACAAACAACGACACACACACACACTCTCTCTCTCTCTCTCTGTTTATTGCCTATCTGAGCCATCTCTAGTTTTACATTTTGTCTGCCTCTTTGTACTTGTCCCGTAACGTTTTTAATGGATTTTCCTCCCTCACCATAACAAGGTTGTTGTTTTTTATTCTCATCGAAGACTCAGAGTAACTTGCTCTTAAATCACACACAGGACTAAGTCGAGTAGACATCAGTAAACTTAACGCTAATAACAAGACATTGGTGGACAAGGTGGACAAACATGTGATGTGTGCGATGTGAACCCGGGTTACTCACATCTTTAGTCAGAAGTTCAGATGAGAATACTGAACAGACTAATTCAACCTTCACCTACTGGGATCGAGTTTGGAGGTTATTTATTTATTTATTTTCCACCTGCACACTCCTTGTTTAACACCCAACACCCTCTCAACACACCTACCCATTTATTTATGGAACCCCCAACTGGCCTTAATCCCACCTCCAGTTTCTCAACCTGCGGTATTAATTAATCAGCAAGCGCAGAATGGGGCGCGGAGCTCGACGGAGCCAGGAACATTTTATTTATGTCCTCGGAGCAGTTTATTCGATGATGATCGACAGATTCACAATGTCTCTCGGTCCTGGCCATCCTCAGCCGAGCAGCAACCTTCACCATCCGCTCATTTGCACCTGCTTGTCACCTGCTTGCCACCTGCTTTACCTTCAGTCAAAGATTGGTTTTGTCAAGTCAGAGTTGAGATAAGGTAAAAATTATAATTAATTAAAAATAAATAAATCTTGGTACAACATCAAGCATGTCTCGGTGTTGTCCACCCTGGCACCGTAAGGCATTACATGACCTTTTTATCCTCTCCAGTCATCAGACACACTGCTGAGTATCAGACACACTGCTGAGTATCAGACACACTGCTGAGTATCAGACACACTGCTGAGTATCAGACACACTGCTGAGTATCGGACACACTGCTGAGTATCGGACACACTGCTGAGTATCGGACACACTGCTGAGTATCGGACACACTGCTGAGTATCGGACACACTGCTGAGTATCGGACACACTGCTGAGTATCAGACACACTGCTGAGTATCGGACACACTGTTGAGTATCAGACACACTGCTGAGTATCAGACACACTTGAGTATCAGACACACTCTTGAGTATCAGACACTCTGCTGAGTATCGGACACATTGCTGAGTATCGGATACACTGCTGAGTATCAGACACACTTGAGTATCAGACACACTGTTGAGTATCGGACACACTGCTGAGTATCGGACACACTGTTGAGTATCAGACACACTGTTGAGTATCAGACACACTGTTGAGTATCAGACACACTGCTGAGTATCGGACACACTGTTGAGTATCAGACACACTGTTGAGTATCAGACACACTGTTGAGTATCAGACACACTGTTGAGTATCAGACACACTGTTGAGTATCAGACACACTTGAGTATCAGACACACTCTTGAGTATCAGACACATTGCTGAGTATCAGATACACTGTTGAGTATCGGACACACTGTTGAGTATCAGACACACTTGAGTATCAGACACACTGTTGAGTATCAGACACACTTGAGTATCAGACACACTGTTGAGTATCAGACACACTGCTGAGTATCAGACACACTGTTGAGTATCAGACACACTGTTGAGTATCAGACACACACTTGAGTATCAGACACACTCTTGAGTATCAGACACATTGCTGAGTATCAGATACACTGTTGAGTATCGGACACACTGTTGAGTATCAGACACTCTGCTGAGTATCGCACACACTAATAACAAATCCGTGTCTAATTTCACATCATCTTCCGAACTTACCTGTGTCAGCACAAGGCAACTTTGTCCGAATTTCACCTTCTTTCACCAGACAAATTCTGCTTTGTTTCGAGACTCATTACCTTCTCTCCGCCTGCCAAATGTGCTGATGCGTTGCGACTGCCACAGACAACTGTTCCTCTTTTTTTCCCCTGCATAGTCCTATTTATATATTCTTGCAACTTTCTTTGAATGTTGAACATTTTCTGTCACAGGTGGAATGTTATGCTCGAGCTGAAGCTTCCGCTGTCGGTAAATGTGATAAAACCGGCTGCATTCTTCCACTCACGGCTGACCTGCGCTTGCTGTGGGATCGAGTCGGATCACTGGGTAACCCTCAGCTTAAGCTCCTGGAAGCATCTGTACACCATGGCCCATCGGAGGTGAGGCTCACACATTTGGGATTTCCTTTTTTTACCTGAAACTACCAGTTGTCACCTCGCGTTCGCAGCACACATTTCGGACGCAACTTTTTCTTCATTTCCTTTGATCTGGTGGATCCGAATTCAAATTTGGCTTTTAATTCTAACTGTGAATATCTGTCATGCTGGAACTGTGGGAAAGCATGCCGACAGCAAATGATATCTCCTCCTTGCTCCCGCCCCACAGTGCATTGCGCTCAATACCAGTTGGCAGCCACTTCTTGTCACAACTACCGTGACCTTTATTGAGATTGCCCGGCAGGCTGCTCCTGCCTACAGGGTTGCCCCTCAACTGGACGTCCGCCTGCCCTCTGACCTCTTCTTTCCATTCATGCAGAGTTGGGCTGAGAAGCAGATGGGGAGCCGGAGTGTGGTGGTCCTGGCCATCTTCCTGTATGTCATGGTCACCCATAGAAGGGGGTGATGCTCGGTCTTAAAAGTGAAATAAATAGATGGAGTGATCGGTAGTTACGATTGGCCCCTTTGTGAGTCTGATTAACCAAGTTTTTACATAGATGTTGCATATTAGGGTTGCATTTGCACCAGACACAAATACTGCGCACCATTAAGACTTATGGAGCTATAGCTCCTCCACCCATTCTGCAAGACGGTGTGATTCGCACCCCTTCACACTTTGAGGAATTACATTAACCCCCCCGCTCCCCCCTTCCCAGCCTCACACTTTCTCTTCACAAGTCGCAACAGCCAATTATTACATTACTACAGTGCACAAGGCCAAACAGTTAATAACTAAATAAATAATTACACATGCATGCAAAACTTTCCAATAACAAAACACACAAACCAGAATGTTTCCGAATGGTGACGTCCTCTCCCAATTCTACTTCACCTTGAATGTATAGAGATTAAGATTCCAGATCCTAACAAGTTTTGAAATGCCATAATGATCCGAGTAGGAACAGACAGATTCGTTTCCTTCCTTTGTTTGCCAAGAACTCAACATTCACCTTTATTTTGTTAACATCGTCCGCCGATCTCAAAAGCACCCATTGCATGCATCGGAGACAATTTACAAATAAATGTTCCAGGCCAACATTTCACTTCTGAATACACAAGCATGCCTCCCGAGAGGCCACCTTTCTGAAATGCACTTTGTTTTGAAGACTAACTTTAAGATTCCATATCCTCTAATTCAGATCATCTGTGCGTAGTAACTTGGGTTCCGGGATCCTTGATGATTACATGTGATCTTCTCTGCTCTGAGAAGCTGGCTTGGCAAGCGCTAGCTAGCTGCTTGGTGAATGAGCACACCCCGGTCTTCCTCCCTTTCAGTTTCGTATTAAACAGCAGGAGCGAGTTTCAAAAGTTCGCGAAGAAACATGCCACGGTAGCGGCAGAAAGGGCCATGTTATTAACCCAACTTTTGTGGGTTACATAGAGTACAGTAGATCTCGCTCAGTTCTGTAAGTAAACCTTACTTCACTAATGTTGGGATTCCTCCAAATTTCTTCATTTAGTGTTATGAAGAGCATTAGCGACTGTTTAAAAAGCTAATCATACGTGTTTGTCGTTTATAATATGTTTACTTCCTGTAGAAGCCAGGAAGCCAGTCCCATGGAAACGCCATTATAACTATAAGCTATTTATACACGTTATCACTGCAGGAAAAACGCCTTGGGGAAGTGGGACATTATTAGTATTAATATTGTTTTGTAATAACATTAACAATATGCGATTATCATTAATCTTGTTATTAAAAGCGTCTTTGGAAAAACGCCACGATAAATCTTCATGCTACGATCAAGCTAACTTAACATTGATATACACCTCAATATGCAACCCCATTGACGGCAATGGTGGGGAAAACCTGCTCAGGGGGGGCAAACGAATGCGCTACAACCGTCATTATGTAACCCTTCGTCATCCTGTCAAGTTTGGTTGAGATTGGATAAGTAAGGATGGAATGTATTGGCATCAAAAATTCATCAGACAGACGGACAGACAGACACGAAATGGCGTATTTTAGTATGATAATGGTGTCCACTAGGAGGCTTAAGTATGTTTAAGTATCATCATATGATGGCCACTTCCACTTCCTTCCCCCAATTTCCTGGATGCGTGCTTGTTTTGCATCCATCAGACATTCACTGAATCTTTGCTTATACAGGAAGTCCCTTTACTCCCAAATTAACAGGTTTTTTTTTATCCAGGTGAAGTGGGTAAGGGATTTTTTTATTTAAAGATGCTGCAAGATACGAGTGACCAGAGTCCCTTACATGCGAAGAGTGTTTAGTGATAAGTATTTGGTGCATGAACGTGACCACACCAGAAAACCCCTTTGAAACCACTTATTTAATGACTTTCAAGCCAGATTTCACAGGAACCCTCCTTCAAAAATATTTGTGAAAACAAGTGTAAATATAAGATAAATAAGTCATTGTATGTGAATTTATTCTGCTCACCATATTCTAGTAGGAAAAGGTTCCGAAGTAAAGGGACTCATGGGACACCTGTACAATGTTTATTGTATTTTCATTGTACACAGAGCCTGGTGTTGGCTTTGCGGTTAGGGTGCCGCTTTGGGATCCTAGGATCCTGAGTTCGAATCCCGGGCGATCGCTGAATTAACGCCAGGGGGGTTGACTCAGCCTGTCATTTTCATTGTATATTTGTATTCTTGTGTTCTACCCAAAGGCAGGTCCAGTCCAGTACTGATGAAGCATTTTCTTGGCAAGCGTTATGCTGGGTGGTTTGCCATTGCCTTTCTAGCAGTAGCTACGCCAAGGATTTGTAACTTATTTAGGGGGCGAGCGATAACTTGCCTACTCTTCGTGAACTGCACAGTGGGATCAATAACGTCCACTAACTAACGGCGGCAGACAGATGCCCAGTTTAACGTCCATCCGAGGGTGCATCCTAATTTTCAGTGTGTAGAAAATTCTGCAGAAAATTTAATCTGCAGCTTCAAAGAGTACTGCGCTTGCACATCCTCTTCCTACTTTATACATAAACAGTGCATATACATGATGATGACCATTCCTTTTTCGCACCGTGAGGATGCATCGGGCTGCCGAAGCAGTTTCCTTGGCTATTCGGCACAATCCTGGACGGGTCGACACTCCGAAGCAGGATACCCAAATGGCTCATTCATCCCAGCAAGCTGGTACTCAATTTGCCGACCCTGCGAGGATGACAGGCTGAGTCAAACCCCCTGGCGTTAATTCAACGATCGACTGGGATTAAAGCTCAGTATCCAAGGATCCCAAGCCAGCACCCTAACCATTAAGCAAACACCAAACTATATATATATATATATATATATATATATATATATATATATATATATATATATATATATATATATATATGTATATATATATATATATATGTATATATATATATGTATATATATATATATATATGTATATATATATATGTATATATGTGAAGAATCAGCTCTTCGTTTGCAAAGAAGTCCACAAATAGCCTGAAAAATGACGCAGTTTTTTTATTAAAGCCAACTTATACGGATCCGGAGGAGACCGACGTCTACAGCAAGCTACAGCAAGAACATGCCAAGTCAAGCCTTCCTGAAAACGCATTGATTCTCATTCACTTATATACGAATACGATTATCAGAAAATCTCCGAGAGAACGAAGCGACTGGCGAGAGTCCCTCCCACCGTTATCATTCGGGGGAGTCAGCCCTTCCTTATCATTTGGACCAATTGTTTCTCTGGGCTCCGAGAAAACAGAACTGTAACTCACAAAGAGGAGAGTGTATGCTTAGCCAAACAAACCCATATATTTTATGGGTTTGTGTACATGAGTAATCCAAAGCATGTTTATACAGAGTCATGCGTTGCTGAGATTAAAACAAAATATATATAGTTAACGATAGGTTCATGTCATTCTACTAGCATTACGCAAAAACAAGCGCATGTGGGCGTGGTTTTACGACCAGCCTCGAAAAAAGCACACGTATACAATTTGTTCAGCATGACCTCAGCGAGCCTCTCCTCATCCAAAACTAAAACGAAGCAAAAACCCTTTATTAACTTCATGAAAATAGCATTTTTAAACATCATATAAATCATAACACATTAGCACCCAACGTCTATAACTGAACTTTAGGCAATAACAAATCTACTACTTGACATTCCTTCCTCTTGTCTCGTCGAGACAAAGTATCTTAAGAGACAACGTGCCACATCGGGCTTTATTGAAAAATAATTGTGTAATGCGGGTATTGAAAAAATAATTGTAATGCGGGTATCTCCCAAGGGCATATCGTGCGCCCAAAGCGCCTCGCCCGTGCATTTGGCGAACGTGTCGTGTGGTGCGTGCTCGGAGCCTGAGGGCTCAGAACATGAAAGTCCATTAACGTTTCGGATCCACAACGAAGGTGTCTGGTCCAGATGAGGTTCTGCTCCGCCAGAGGGCCCATCACCTCCCCTGCGGAACTTGCTCCCCCCACCCTTTGCAGACCCAGTCCTTGCAGATCTTCGAAGTTAATCAACGATCATGCCCATGAGGTCCCTCACGTGCTGCTGTTCTGGGGAATACATAATATTGTCAGTATCTTGTGTCTCAATTTCCTGGTCAGGGTACAGAGCGTAAAAATCCGATTCACTTGAAGCATTTGAACTTAAAACATTTGGAGAAAAGAGAGGGACTTCCTTTATGTCAAAGTCTCCCTTGGGCGCCTGGTCGGCTTGCGGGTCTAGGATATCCACGTCGGGTCCCTCGACCGCCAGACCCAGCGTCGCAATCAGATCCATAGTTGGGTTTAAAGGGGGCGTGCAGCTGTCAGCTTGTAATACATAAGCAGCGTTAGCCAGTACACGCAAGGGGTTTATAGCACAAGTATCACAGTCATCACATACACCGTTACAGGCAGCAGCCAGTTCCCACATGGGATCCACACAAGTATCACAGTTGCCACAAAATTCAATGCAATTTTCTGGGGCGCCGGTCGCAACTGCCTTGTTGAAGGACCCGTTCAGGTCGACGGCCTCTGTGGTCAGAGCCATAGTTGTTGTCGGCGGCTTCTTCACTTTCCATCCTGTAAAATACTTTCTCATACAGAGGAGGACTAGAGATTTCATTAGTGCCCCCCAAATTACTACCCCGATTATCACAGCCAGTGCGGTCAATAACCACTTCACTATGGTGCCCGTCCATCCCTGGAACCAGTCAGTGAGCCAGCTAAATGTATAAGAATTTTCGCGCGCGATCCGATCGATCGTCAGGGCGTGGCTAGTTTCCCTTAGTCTCACTTCTGCATCACCATTGTACGCATGTGAATTACCGTGTCCAATAGTATGTCATGAGCCGTAGCGGTGTCGTTTGCCACCTTTTCTAGGGCCAAAGCCAATTTGTCTATCCGGAAACTATCCATGACTGTGCCCGCTCCTGGGAAGAAGAAACCAAACACCTTTTCCCCTAGGCTCCCGTGTAGTTTAGTGGTTCCATCTTCGTTCATGACTGACCTCTTATAACGCCTGTCCAAGGACTTTGGGTCTAGCTCATCCAGTATCTCAACGTCAGGAAGGACTGAACCCAGATAACATGTGCCCCCCCAATTATTTGGTAAATAGGGGTAAGCCTTGTCGCCGCATATAAACATTGTCCCATGGGGTGGGACCAGGTGGGTGGATAAGCACTGGAGTCCCTTTACCACCCCATTAATCCTACTAACCCCCCGAGAGAATGTTATAGCCGTTATGTTGTGGTTGTGTTTATCTTGCAGTACTATTCGTAATGTAATCCCCGAGCTCCCTTGTCCCAGCTTCCCGGGGAGAGTGTAGGCGCATTCTGATTCTCCCATACGCAAGTGGCCGGAACCCTGGAGGCAGACCCTCCCTTTCTGTGGTTTGACCCAGACGGGGGCAGGCCTCTCGGCCACATGGGCAATCATTGGCGGGCGATAATTAAATTGTCGATTGCAACTCTTGCCGTTGTCAACCCCTTCTCTTTCCAGCGTGGTGACTAAACATGGGGAATCGATAGGTTGTGAGCAGAGGTCATTGAGGGACAGGGGTAGCACTATCATGTGTATTCCTGTGGTGCCTGCTTGGGGAAAGCGCATGCACGACCAGCAGTGTGTCCTATTTTGAATTGTTGCCACTTCCCTGGCCACTTTCCAATATGTGTTTTCCCCCCTCTTTGGGGCCTTATTCTGGGGGTGTGGCGTGAGTATGTATTCGTTGCATCGTATGTAGTTCTTTTCGCCACCGGCCGCGCCAGGGGTCCAGACGCTGCACCGGACCTGCATGGTCATGTCTTTCCCTAGGCGTGTGCGTGTTTGTAGCTTAAAATCAGGGGTTCCCCATTGGTATCCTGGTTGGGCCAAGGTCTTAATGCTAGCTTGCCCGTCTTCCCGGAACTCTCGTTGCTTTTGTAGTACCATGCCAACGCGTCCAGGCCCTGCCGACAGTGCTAGCCAATTTATGTTCACCCAATTTGTGTGCAGGGCTTTCTGTTCGAAACATGGTAGTGATACTCTTTGTCCCCATGTTACGGTGAGGTGTCGGGTTTCGTTTTCGCATCTATTGGAATCGGAGTTTCCCCTAGCTGCTGTCGCTATCAATAGTATTGTACCTATGATTAGGCCCATCCTTACTGTGGTTGCTGTGGTGTAGTGTCTGGTGCTTGTATGGCCAACTTACAGTGCGTGGCGTGGATCCACGAAGTCTTGCCCTCGCAAAAGACTGCCGTTGGTGTAGTCAGCAACACCTGGACTGGTCCCTTCCACCTTGGTTCCAAGGCGTTCTTGCAGGTGAAGTGCTCCACGAACACCTGGTCTTTTTCCTCTGGTGGAACACCTGGTCCACAAGTCTCCTGGGAGCGCCTGGTCTACAGGTCTCCAATTTCCTAATCCACTTTTTTCAAGTGGATCCAATTTTATCCAATATTCAATTTTTTTTTAATTCAATCCCATTTAATCCAGTCCAATTCAAATTAAATTCAATCCTTCTCTCAGCATCCCATTACCTGTTTCCAACATCAATAAAAATAAAATTATAAAATTAATAAAAAATCAATCATCTCAACTCTCAAATCGAATCAAAAAAATAAAAATAAACGAAAATTACTTCAGCGAGAGTTTCAACTAGAATTAACACAAACAAACCACCATTAACCTCCATTAACACAAACAAACCACCATTAACCTCCATTAACCTCCCCCTATTATTTATTTATTTTCACGAATAAACAAATAATAGAAATAACCTGGTCTACTTCCAATTTCAATTCTGGTCAGTTCTGGTGTCTGGTCACACACAATGTTTTCCTCACCCACTGTGATTCGCTCAAAATAGATTCTCACTGTTATGTCTGAAATTCGTCTCATGAAAACCCATTCAAGAGTCCGGTGTGACAGACAGCCAAACACATAGACACGCCGAAGACCCCAGGGTACCCATCAAACTAGCTTATCCCCAGATCCACAACACAGCGAAACATGTAATTTTACTAAAATAATCACTTACTCATAACTAGCTGGATAACTAGCATAACTAGCTCAACACCTGGAACTCATAACTAATACTCATACCACTAATTACTCATAATAACTCATAATTACTTCTGTAATTACTCATGCCAATACTTACTCAAAATAATGTAATATCCCAATCTTCACCCCTTATGCAAATCGAAGCACCCCGGACAACCCACAACCAATATCAACCACTGTAGCCGCCTTCCCCTCCAGCCAGCCACACACAGCCACATACATCTCCATCCACGTCACACAAGACAACAGCCAACCAGTGTGTCCACCACACAGAAACCTTTGGCAATGCAACAACCGAACTCCCAGACAACCAACAACAAAACCCAATCCATCTCCATGGCTCATCAAGCAGTTCCAACTTAATCCAGCTTCACATACCGATTTCCCCAAAAACTCGTGAAACTTCACCCCCATTTTGGAAAAACCCTGGACTAAACCCTGACACCCTAAATAACTTCAGACCCATCTCCAACCTACCCTTTCTGTCAAAAGTTTTGGAACGTGCTGTGGCCACTCAACTCAAACATCACCACTCTGCCAATAACCTGTATGAAACATCCCAATCCGGATTCTGCTCCAGCCACAGTACTGAAACTGCTCTCCTCAAAATCACCAGCGACCTTCTCTCTCCTCTGACGCCGGCAACCTCAACATTTTCATCCTCCTCACCTCGACGCCTCCTTTGACATCATCAATCACACCATCCTCCTCACCCTGTTTAGACCAGCTTGTGCCTATTAAACCCAAATTAGTTCACCCCCAAGCCTACAAGGACCACCTACAGCACTGCAAAGATGTCCTCTACTCCACCTACTACCCTCAAATTATCCACTCTGGCTCCGGAATCCCAAAAGCACTCTTCTCTACAATAAACAAACTAAATAAACAAACTTTACAACGTGAACAAACTCCTCAGCGCCCTGGATACCGCCACCTGTCATTCAGAGTAGACAACAGCATCTCCTTTCTGGCTTTCAGCATCTCCTTTCTCCTTTCTGGCATCCAAATAAAATTCTGGCTTCAAATCAACTTCCTCGAACTTAACTATGATAAATCTAAATTAATCTTCGTTTGCCCACAACCACTCACCAAATTCACCCATAACTTTGCCCCCAACATCGATGGTCATTTGAACACAAATTGACCAAAATTAATCGAACAAAACACTTCCATTAACTCGACATTCTTTTCACAGCACCAAGTTCACTTGAACATCTTTTCCTGGATACTCCCTCTTATCCAACTTTCAATAAACTGGAAAATGCTTCGCCATGGAATAGTCCACCACTCATGTAAATAATCATAAGAGTTCTGCGAAACATCTCCATCTTTAAAACTTAGCCAACCAATTTTAAACCACATGTTTTCCCCCCAAAAAACAAGTCACATTCTTTGTATATTGCCAACATTGTTCATCGTTTAAGTATCATCCAGAACTAAATTTTTATAAACCATCAACTTGTAGATGCATTTATTTATATCCCATTAACCCAAGAACTCTCAATTGCTTGGTTATATTTTAGTAATGTCATATATCCATATTTCTTTTCCAAATTGTTCCTGATATACACATTAATCCCATCTGTCTTTGTTTCCAGATGAACTCAAATCAGGAAATCAACACAAATCCTTATTACCTCCAATCAATTCAAAATTAAATCAACAATTCAAAACCAGATCGGATCAGCGATCAGAAATCACTTTTCCAATCAACACATTCCAAGCAACAATTCATTCAAAGACCAAGCTTAAAAACACAACTCTCATCTTACTGTGACAAATAAGCAACCAACCTACTTCACACTAAACAAATAACTTTTCATCACCCCTTTCTTCTCCACCGCCTCTTACACTTAAACAGATCATAATTACTCACTCATACACTGTTGCCCATCACCCAGTTGCCCCAGACCCAAACACAGGTTTGGAATCCCAGTAGGTTGTTCTTCAATCCCAACCATCATGTGATCCCAACATCTCTCCATTTATTTCGTTCCTCATGGGGTTGGTGTTTTATGGCCTTTACCTCTTACCCAATCACACTGCACATTATTCCCCGTCCTTGATGGATAATTTTACATCCAGATGGGCACAGCATCCCATTTTTGGCGACCCAGCCCTAAAACAAGCCCCTGGACTCCTTGCAGGCTGGACCAAAACCCCCGGACCTGCCTCCATGGAACAATGACGCCTAAGCACTCAATTAGCCCTCCCAGTACCAAAGACTTACAATCAGACCGACAGACAGACAAATAACAGAGGCATGTCGCCAGCCCCAGCACAGGACATCCCCTTTCCGGGCATCGAAATGCCAATTTCTATCCGGAGCCTCGCAAAGCCAAAATCCGTGCATGCGTGCTCCATCATGCAACCCGATCTGTACTCGGTGCGCCCGGCGCCCCCTATAATCAGTGAGTTATAATAACCACAATATCTCTGGCACCCAACTCGTGATACCACAATTTAATCCACGTTACTTGCATCTCTTCATCCTCCCAAATGTCCTCCATTTAACGTGACTCAAATCCATCTCAAATCCCCACAGCTCGATCGAACACGTTACTGTACTCGACTCGGTTAAATTAAATTCCAAGCGTACTGTCCCTGACGCTTTCACAACAACAAAAAACTCGATATTCTCTGTCCACTAATTATGTACATGATTTTGGTTTTACCCACAATATAATGTCCCGATATTCTCCAGATTTAAGTCCTATATATCCTGTCGTTAAAGCAACACCCTGTAGACTGACTCCGCCTGTCGTTCTTCCAAGGTTAGTGAATTACCTCTGACCTTTCCCTTGCATATCTCGAACAAAGGTCAACTAAACTTTAAAAGGTCAAACTTCGAATTGGTCAACACAAATGCATCGATGCATCTTCCAGCCGCCACTCCGCACTGTACCTTACTGTATGAACAAGACTTCCTGTTGGAACTTGGCTCCGGAAATTAATTACTCTGTCTTGAAATCGTTTATTTTAGCCATCTTAAATAAATCCATCCATCTATCCATCTTATAAATCCATCTTAAATAAAAATCCATCTTATAAGTAACGTATTCGTCCTGTGACATTGCCTGGCATATATGTCGCAGCCGGCCACTATTCCGACATGGCTCGTCTGACATGAACGTCCGACATCCAGCAAAGTCGAAATGACCCACAATGCATTTGGGCACACATCCTCCTCTGAGAGTGGGCGAGTTATCGCCAGCACTCTGAGCAAATCTCATACAGCACACCCGTGACTCGCGGCTCGCTCGGCTCCTGTCTGAACACACAATATCCCTCTACCCAAACTTCCACGGAGCCGCACGGCGGAAACACAGGTTTGTACCACACTTTAGTTAAACGACCATTGCCAGGATTCTCGGATAGACGTTTAATTTCACAACACACATGACAAAAATCCGATTTAAATTCAGAGATCGCCGATCGACCTGGCACAACCATCTCAACGCGACGACGCCACGCCGCCCCCCCCCCCCCCCCCCGTCTTGGCGCGCACCCTCGTGCCTCCACACGAATCCCAACACTCCCTGCACGCCGCTCTATTCGCGTTCGCGGCGGGGTTTACATCGCAAAAAAAACAGGATCTCCGACGCTTGACCTCTCTGATCCAAAATGCACTATATGACACCAATTCCAAAGGTGAGCTGCCTCAGCGATACATCCCACACATACAATACACAATATCTGCCATTGAATGAACTCTTCAATTCAAGTAAAACACACATATTGATTCGAATTCTGCAACCATCTCCAAGAAACCGCTTCATATCAACAGTAGATCGACAAGGGCACTCCGGGTGCTTTCCTGACCCGATTTATATCAATTCGCTTCCCAAACAACTCTCAAACAGATGAAAATCCGGACTCAGTTCAGGACCTCGCCTGTTCTCTCGGATAGACGTTAAAATGGACATTCCCGGCCTGAATTTCCCCCAAGTCGAGCAGATCGCTTACAAAGTTTCACACCGAAACCCTCTGCTTTGCACATGACACACAGACAAACACATTGGCCAGACACACACGTCAATTAACATCCCAATATACATTCATTCCTCATTCATATACGAGTGAGTCTCCCATTCTTCGCGCGAAACTCAGATCGACTCAAATCATGCCTTTCTCCAGCCACTCCCAAACAATCTTTGCTCATTCATGTTACGTCTCTCATTCCAGGAAAAGGATTTTTGGGACTGGTTGGACGGGGGGTGGGTTGAGGTGAAAAAAAAAAAGGGAAGGCAGGGCGGGGTGTTGGGGTGTTGCCTAGAGCCCTGGGACTGAGCTCAGGTCTTGGGGGGGTGGGGGGTCTTGGTCTGGTATCTGGTCCAGCGGCATCACTCGCTGATTTACTTGTTTAACTACCTCCTTAATTGTTTTGTCCTGAACTTTGCTTCCTGAACTTGCTTCCTTTGGCTCTGAAGCTTCAAATTCCTACAATGCAGCTCCTGCTTCAATTTTCAATATTTCAAAACCTAACCTGTCCTTCTCACCCTGTGGCCACCTGGCCCATTTCCTGTGAGCTTATTTATTTTCTCTTGTCCACCAGATCCTGGCCTGCTTTATCTGGACCTCTTGTCTAGAACTTAGTCTAGAGCTTCCTGGCTTGACCTCGTAGTTGTCACTACCTTCTTGTCAAACCTACCTGGTACCTACGCATTTCACCCTTCCTGGCCATGTCCCTTTGGCCGTCTAAGTTTAGCCACAGCCCTCCTTCCCTGGCATGCAATGGCATACCCCATCTTGTCTCTGGGCTGTTCCTTCCTGGAAAAATCTTGGCCACCCGGTTTCAACCTATATGGCTGTCCGACCTCATTTTCCCCTCCTGGTGCTAACTGTAACTTTAAGCTTACTGTTAAGTCCTTACTTGTATCCTTACTTGTTTATCCTGGCTTTAACAAAGCTACGTCATTCTGAGGCCTAAATGAGCCTCTACTTACAATTTCTGTTCGAGTGCAGACAGCGCGGAAGACAAGGAGACTGAACCCGCGCGAGGGAGGAAGGTACGAATTTGGAATAATAGCCCTCTGATATAAAACAACTCCCACCTTTAATCAAATCAACGTGCCGGCGCCGGCCTCAGGTCAGCCTTCCTCCTGTCCCTCGGGCTCCGTCTCCCGTCCTCCGCGTCTGTTGACATCCCACTTCTGACACCATCTGTGAAGAATCAGCTCTTCGTTTGCAAAGAAGTCCACAAATAGCCTGAAAAATGACGCAGTTTTTTTATTAAAGCCAACTTATACGGATCCGGAGGAGACCGACGTCTACAGCAAGCTACAGCAAGAACATGCCAAGTCAAGCCTTCCTGAAAACGCATTGATTCTCATTCACTTATATACGAATACGATTATCAGAAAATCTCCGAGAGAACGAAGCGACTGGCGAGAGTCCCTCCCACCGTTATCATTCGGGGGAGTCAGCCCTTCCTTATCATTTGGACCAATTGTTTCTCTGGGCTCCGAGAAAACAGAACTGTAACTCACAAAGAGGAGAGTGTATGCTTAGCCAAACAAACCCATATATTTTATGGGTTTGTGTACATGAGTAATCCAAAGCATGTTTATACAGAGTCATGCGTTGCTGAGATTAAAACAAAATATATATAGTTAACGATAGGTTCATGTCATTCTACTAGCATTACGCAAAAACAAGCGCATGTGGGCGTGGTTTTACGACCAGCCTCGAAAAAAGCACACGTATACAATTTGTTCAGCATGACCTCAGCGAGCCTCTCCTCATCCAAAACTAAAACGAAGCAAAAACCCTTTATTAACTTCATGAAAATAGCATTTTTAAACATCATATAAATCATAACACATTAGCACCCAACGTCTATAACTGAACTTTAGGCAATAACAAATCTACTACTTGACATATATATATATATATATGTATATATATATATGTATATATATATATATATATGTATATATATATATGTATATATATATATATATATATATATATATATATATATATATATATATATATATATATATATATATATATATATATATATATATATATATATATGTATATATATATATATATATGTATGTATATATATATGTATATATATATATATATATATATATATATATATATATATATATATATATATGTATATATATATATATATATAGATATATATATATATATATATATATATATATACTGTATATATATATATATATATATATATATATATATATATATATATATATATACTAGATGACCCATGACCCGTTGGGTCAATGTTATTATATATAATTAAGGGGTTACCATGGTTACAGTGGGGGTCAAAGGTCAACCTATGGCGAAGATATATAATTTTCTCACACTTTCTAATAGAGAGGCAAAATGCCATATAAGACTAAATTTACTGGTTCTAATTGCTTTTATTTATCAATCCTCACATAGAAGAGCAGTTTTTAGTAATGAGCAGTAAGGAGAAGACCCCTCAGCCAATGATGCCACCCCGCAGCCAATGGTGTGACCCCTCAGCCAATGATGCTACCCCTTAGCCAATGATGTGACCCCTCAGCCAATGATGCTACACCTCAGCCAATGATGCCACCCCTCAGCCAATGATGCTACCCCTCAGCCAATGATGTGACCCCTCAGCCAATGATGCCACCCCACAGCCAATGATGTGACCCCTCAGCCAATGATGCTACCCCTCAGCCAATGATGTGACCCCTCAGCCAATGATGCTACACCTCAGCCAATGATGCCACCCCTCAGCCAATGATGTTACCCCTCAGCCAATGATGCTACCCCTCAGCCAATGATGCCACCCCTCAGCCAATGATGTGACCCCTCAGCCAATGATGCTACACCTCAGCCAATGATGCTACCCCTCAGCCAATGATGTGACCCCTCAGCCAATGATGCTACCCCTCAGCCAATGATGTTACCCCTCAGCCAATGATGCTACCCCTCAGCCAATGATGCCACCCCTCAGCCAATGATGTGACCCCTCAGCCAATGATGTTACCCCTCAGCCAATGATGCTACCCCTCAGCCAATGATACCACCCCTCAGCCAATGATGTGACCCCTCAGCCAATGATGCTACCCCTCAGCCAATGATGTGACCCCTCAGCCAATGATGTTACCCCTCAGCCAATGATGTTACCCCTCAGCCAATGATGCTACCCCTCAGCCAATGATGCTACCCCTCAGCCAATGATGTGACCCCTCAGCCAATGATGCTATCCCTCAGCCAATGATGTGACCCCTCAGCCAATGATGTTACCCCTCAGCCAATGATACTATCCCTCAGCCAATGATGCTACCCCTCAGCCAATGATGCTACACCTCAGCCAATGATGTCGCCCCTCAGCCAATGATGCTACCCCTCAGCCAATGATGTCGCCCCTCAGCCAATGATGCTACCCCTCAGCCAATGATGCTACCCCTCAGCCAATGATGCTACACCTCAGCCAATGATGTCGCCCCTCAGCCAATGATGCTACACCTCAGCCAATGATGTCGCCCCTCAGCCAATGATGCTACACCTCAGCCAATGATGTCGCCCCTCAGCCAATGATGTCGCCCCTCAGCCAATGATGCTACACCTCAGCCAATGATGTCGCCCCTCAGCCAATGATGTCGCCTCTCAGCCAATGATGTCCTCAGCCAATGATGCTACACCTCAGCCAATGATGTCGCCCCTCAGCCAATGATGCTACACCTCAGCCAATGATGTCGCCCCTCAGCCAATGATGCTACACCTCAGCCAATGATGTCGCCCCTCAGCCAATGATGCCGCCCCTCAGCCAATGATGTTGCCCCTCAGCCAATGATGTCGCCCCTCAGCCAATGATGTCGCCCCTCAGCCAATGATGTCGCCCCTCAGCCAATGATGTCGCCCCTCAGCCAATGATGCCACCCCGCATCCAATGATGCCACCCCGCACCCAATGATGCCGCCCCTCAGCCAATGATGTCGCCCCTCAGCCAATGATGTCGCCCCTCAGCCAATGATGCCACGCCTCAGCCAATGATGTCGCCCCTCAGCCAATGATGTCACCCCTCAGCCAATGATGTCACCCCTCAGCCAATGATGCCGCCCCTCAGCCAATGATGTCGCCCCTCAGCCAATGATGTCGCCCCTCAGCCAATGATGTCGCACCTCAGCCAATGATGTCGCCCCTCAGCCAATGATGTCGCCCCTCAGCCAATGATGCCACCCCTCAGCCAATGATGTCGCCCCTCAGCCAATGATGCTACCCCTCAGCCAATGATGCCACCCCTCAGCCAATGATGATGATGATGCTACCCCTAGACGACCGATGACCCGTTGGGTCAATGTCAGTTTGAATAGATATGAGAATAGAACTAAAGCGAATGCTGGACATCATCAGGGAGATTATTTGGGCCAGCAAGCCATAAGGCTCACCTCTCCAGCGTTCTAAATCACTTACCTATGACACGTGATTTCGGCCCTTATCTCCGATCACGTTGATGGAAATCACCACAGCATATCGTCAAGATCCCTCCAAAAGGCTCGTCTTTGTCACATACATCACGCAACGTGCGATCCACAGCCTCGAAACTCTCTCTCCTGATCATAGGACACTCATCCCACACGATGGGTTTTGTACTTCGAAAGAGGTCTGCGATAGTGGAATTTTTATCGATGTTGCATACGCCATCTTCCCTCGGTGTCAGAGGGATTTGGAACCTTGAGTGCGCTGTTCTTCCACCAGGCATGAGGGTAGCAGCTATGCTAGATGAGGCCACCGCAGGGGGCAACTTCTCCACTCGCTCTCACTTTAGAGAGAATCAGGTTAATAAGAAACGTCTTCCCTGTGCCTCCAGGCGCGTCAATGAAAATCATTGATGACTGATTCGTGCGGATGTTGCTATTCGCGTCCATAGACGTGAGGTGTGATTCGTTGTCCGCGTCCATAGCGCCGTCGGAGGGTTGATACGACATTCTTCCTGCAAATAGTATTGTGTTTGTGCTATCGTTTTGCCAATCATCAAATGACAAATAAATTACATTGTGAAAATTAAAGATTTCAAATAAACCTATTTAAAGTGTATGCACATATAAATAATAAAAAAAATCGAAGAAATATCTCTCGGTAATTTCCTGAAACATATTTTACTTCCGGGTAATAATGTTGAATGAAATGACGAAGATATATACTGTATGCCTGTTATTTTAGGCGGTGTATTTTCGTATATCAACGTGGCGCGATTTTTAAAATATATCTCTGCAATTTCCCGTGTGTGCGTGAATGTTCTCAATTATTTCTTTTACCGAGTCTAAAACCATCGATAAAAATGAAATCAGATGGCGACTTAGATTGAAGATAAAGGCGTGAAACAGACTCAATTGACGTCTGGTCAAATCCGTTTCTGGTGTTTGTTCCCCCTCCATCCCCTCCCTTACCTCAAATGGACACACAGTTGACATCGCACGTGACAAAGCCGAATGCCTCAACTCTGTGTTCGCCTCGAAATCCTTAGTCCCAAACCCATCTCTCTCTGTTCCCACCTTTCCCAGTCGAACCCAACTGCTCCTGGACTCTGTGTCCTTCTCTCCTGACAAGGTGGAGGAGTTTTTGTCAAACCTCGACTCTGATTCTGCAACTGGACCAGACGGCATCAGCCCACGGGTCCTAAAATCCTGCTCTGCCGCTCTATCTCACCCTCTCTCTGTTCTTTTCACCCTATCTTTTGCTCAAGGTCATCTGCCAGCATCCTGGAAATCAGCTAACATTACCGCTTTACACAAAAAAGGTGCAAAAACAGATCCTTGCAACTACAGACCAATCAGCCTGCTCCCAATTATCAGCAAAGTCATGGAATCCATCATTGCTTCGGATATGAAATCTTTCCTCTTCTCCAATGGCTTGATCTCTGATCATCAATTTGGTTTCAGACCAGGTCACTCTACTCTGGACATGCTGCTTCTGCTGTCTCAACAATGGATGGAGGTCCTCAATGCCAAACAGGAAATCAGAGCTGTCTCCCTTGACATATCAAGGGCCTTTGATACGGTCTGGCACCCAGCTCTGCTCACCAAACTCTCCTCCTATGGTATCCATGGAAATCTCCATGCATGGCTTGTGGACTTCCTCTCTGGTCGTAGTCAACGTGTGGCCCTGAATGGATTTCTCTCATCTCCCCTTCCTGTTCAGGCTGGAGTTCCCCAAGGAAGTGTGCTGGGCCCTGTGCTTTTTCTGGTCTTTATCAATGATCTCTCTGACTCTCTGGAAAATCCTCTCTATCTCTTTGCTGATGACTCCACTCTCTGCCGCTCCATTCCTCTTCCCTCAGATCGGCAGTCTGCAGCCTCCTCACTCTCTGAAGACCTGGACAAAATCACAGACTGGTCAAACAAGTGGAACATGTCTTTCAATCCTGCCAAATCTCACTCTCTTACTATGTCTCTCCGAAAAGATCGACTGGACAACCCTCCCATCTACTTTCTCAACAATCCTCTCCAAGAAGTTCTGTCACTCAAGCTTTTGGGTCTCACTATCTGCCATGATCTTTCTTGGGAAAACCACATTTCCAAGCTGGCCTCCAAAGCCAGTCGCCGACTGGGCATCCTCCGTCGTGCGAAGTCCTTCCTCGGCACACCTGAGCTCCACATACAAGGCCACATACAAGGCTTTCATCCGCAGCTCAATGGAATACTGTTCTCCCCTATGGGCTGGTGCTCCTGCCTCACACCTGGCTCGGCTTCACGCTGTTGAATCCAAAGCTTTCAAAATCATTGGAATCTCCCGCGATGAAGCTATCTCTGAGGGCCTTTCACTCACTCACCGCAGGCAGGTAGGTGGTCTTTCTGTCTTCTACCGACTCCTCTCCGGCCTTGCTCCCCCAGCTCTCTCTGTGCTCTGTCCCCCAAATATTCCTACAGGTCGCACAAGATCTGCCAGCAACCCTCTGATGGTTAAACTGCCGAAATCTCGGCTCTCTGCTCACCTTCACTCTTTCATTCCTCTTTTCTCCCGCCTGTGGAACAAACTCCCACACTCCCTTCAATCCCTCTCCTCCCTCCAGGTCTTTAAAACAGCTGTTCACCACCATCTCTTATCTTCCCCCATCCATAACCTTGATCTTTTCTACCCCCACTAATTCACCCCAGATCCACCTTGTTTGAAATTCCAACTTATTTCCTGGAAATCCTGGCAGTGTCCATATGTTTATACCTCTCCCACCCCCCCCCCCCCCCCTTCACATGCCTCCCCCCCTTCACATGCCTCCCCCCCTTCACATGCCTCCCCCCCAAAGCCCTCTCCCTCCCACAGATCTCTCCATGTCTCCATGTCTCTCGGTCCCTGCTCTCAAATGTTGTGTTTGTGTCCTTCCCCCTCTCTCCCCATCTTGTCTACCGCTCCCGATGTTATTTGTTTTATGTGTCTGTTTGTCTTTCTGTGTGATTAATGTTCGCTCTTTCACGAGCCTCGATCTTGTATACAAAAAAAAAAAAAAAAAAAAAAAAAAAATGGCCTTGAAGATACAAGCCTTTCAGAATTCATTTCGTTCTATAAACGGAAACTTTCATCGGATTTTCTTCCCGTTTTTTTCAACCGAGTCTAAAACTATGTTAGCGACTGTGAAAAATGAAATGATATATCGAATTTGATTTGAAATAAAACTGAGAGAGAGAGAGCAAGACACCACGGGCCTACAAAACAGGCCTCAAAGCTATGCGAGTTAATAAAATGGTGGATATTACTACTCTCTCAAAGGGGTAAGCCACGCCCCCGGACCGATCGAATGTTACATACAAACACGCAAGATTTCAATTTTATAATTATATAGATAGATATATACTGTATATACTGTGTATATATATATATACTGTATATATATATATATATTGTTACAGATCGCGGTTAGATGTTATAGACCGAGCGGTGGTGTAAGACCGCGACCTAACAAAACTTACCCGATTCCACCCGAACTTTGGCCGTATCGCACCCTAGCTGCTCAATGAGGGAAAAGACAAAAACGACGCAATGTAAAGAGGAAAACGAAGGCCAAGAAAGGTTTGAAATACTACTACATTTATTTACTATTTACACACAAGCAAAAAGAAAGCAGTGACGTTTATTTACAAGCACATAAGACGCAGGTGACACAGGGAAGTACTAGCTTATCGTTATACAGACTTAATTAACCCCAGGACAGAACAAACAAAGACGACTCACACGGGGAATTGCAGAGTGGATTGGCTGGACGGCGGTGCGTGGCTGGAGGGGGAGGACGGCACGGAGCTGGCTGGAGCTTGATCCTGCACGGGACGTCGGGCGGGACCTCGACGGCCGCTGATGCCTCCGATCCTGTCGTGTGCGTGGGATCACGGGTCGGATCACGGGTCGGATCACGGTCAGAGCCGACGCGCTGGTGGGGGGTCTGGCGTGACGGGTTCTCTCCTCTCTTCTTTTGTTTGGTCCAACCACTCCGTCTCCAACGCAACCCCTCAACGCAATCACTGAACGCAACCACTGAACGCAACCACTGACGACCAACTCAGCTCTTTGTGACCGACCTTGTCTCGGCTCAAAAGTGCATCTCCGTTTCTGCCTCCAAGCTCGACTCTGTAAAAACGCATCTCCCTCGGCCACACCCCTGCCTTGGGTTATATAGGCCCCCGCCCCTCAACCTTTGCGACCCTCCCCGATCGCTCTTCCTCCGCCCTCTCTAGCCGAACCCCTGGCTCATGGTTGGTCGAGTGGGGCGGGCTCACTCCTCCCCTCTATGACGAGGTGGAGACACGCCTTTCTTCCCCGACTCGAGCCTCATGGTCAATGGCGGTTGAAGGGAAAAACCGACCAAAATGCGGAAGGTGCTTCGAATTGCAATTGACGGAAAGGGGGGAATGGAAGGGAATCTATCTCTTTCACTGGTGCAATGGAGTATTTCAATTAATGGAAGACACAGCCTTACGCTAATACACATAATAAGGATATAACTGTCAAAAGAAAGGATATATCGTGTCCTGCATGTATGTTTTTATGGACTAACTACGGAAACGCCCTTTGACCTTTATACAACCACAAACGGAGGGAGGAGGGGTGATATTTTACAACAACCTTTTACACCAACATTTTACCACAACAACAAAATTAAAAACATTCTCATATCCACAACACTGCACCCTCCTCCCCTTAGGCACGTCCCGGGCCTATTACTTTTACCTTAGTGTGGCACGTAGGTGTAGTTCCCTCTACTTTTAACCTGACCCTGAGTGCGACAGTTTTAAAACATAAATAAATGTGTCCCGCTGCTCCATTGCACCCTGCCTAACAGACTTACGCCCACAGTTAACCGAATTGCGGAATGGTCTTCAAACTATACACTGACGGTGGGAAGCATTATTTACCATTGACGCTACTTTTATTTACAAAACTAACCCAGGACCTGTGATTGTTCTTCCTGGGGGGGAGACAGTCTGCTCTGCATCAATGCACCATGAAAGCACCTATAACGCACCAACACACCCTCAAGCACCAATCAGTGCAGTCACCACTGTTCATCAATAAAATAAATTCAACAACCCCTAACCCTGCAGGTGTCTCTTGCTCTTCGGCTCCCTCTGCTGGTGATTATTATTTGTTCTTCCAGATGTTGTCATTCTTTTGCTTTGCTTACTGGCGGCCTATTTTCAATAAAGTGTGCCCAATGTGTCCTTATTATTTGCTTTATTTATGGCCCACAGGGCCGACTACGTGTGGTTCACCTGTGGGGCATCGGTGCCCTGTGGCCAAGGTCCGCCAGCAAGATTTCGGGCCCTCATGGCCGGTTCCAGCAGAGGGGCCATGCCCCAACCCATGGGGTCCATAGGTGGTGCTCGGCCACAGACATGTGGTCCATAATGTGGTGCATCGATGCAGCCAGCTGGTTCTGGGAATTTCGGGCGCACAATGGCCGACCCACGCACGCTCCCCTCGGCGCCCAACGGCGCACAGGTCATGTGGGAGACAAAAGGGGAAAGACAATTGAGCGAGGGGTAAGGTCACAAGGGTACACATCAATAAGGCAATGCAAGGCGAAATGCGTACGGAGGGCGAAGTGAGAAAGCTCGTCCCTACCGTACGTCACCCCCCTGTTACCTAGCCCACCCTTGCCCTTACCCCATATGTACAAAACCTACACATTACCAATTCGTCACTACTGTCACGTCTTCCCCATATTTCCCCTATACCAAATTCGTCTCCACAATCCCTCTACTTCAAAATTTGCCATCACCAAATTCATCATCAATCCTCATAAGGAGGCAGAGATGGAACATCAAAGCACAATGTCACACCCACGTCATGATGCGTCTCACAATCCAAACATTTGCATCATAAAAATAATTAAACCATGGCATGGTGTGGAGTACCTGTCACCTCAGGTGAGTGGATGCAGATGGTGCGAGGAGACTTCATCCTAACTACTTTCTAAATGACATTAACACACTTTACACTACCCGGGGTCTTTCCCTGCCAATCCATTGGCCCTCTTACACTATGGGTTCTAAAAACCAATTCCCATTGGCCAAACTGTGGTGCTTTTCAATTTGGGGTCTCACTCCCCCGATTCATCTCTCGGTGCCCTCGCACAATTTCTGGGCTGCGACGTGTAACTCTCCCAGCAGGTCTACCCACCTGCACACCCCCACCACTGCAGTTGCCTCCGAGCTTACCTGCTCCTTACCCTAACCTAACTACCTGGGGAAGGCCCTCTGGCGCTCTCCCCACTCGGTGCCCTCTCTGGCACTGGGCTGCCCGATCCACACCCGGGATCCTCAGGCACCCACTCACAACTACCGGCTCCCAGAGCCCACCTGCGGCCTCACCTGGCCGACATCCTCACAGTGGTGGAGTGCCCAACCAACTACACACACTAACAGGCTACACGCCCAGCCATTTCCACAACACTAATGCACCCATCCAAATACCATTCTGTCACCCGCACCACAGATGCCAATATCCAACCACAATTTACCTGTACCCTCTACCTAACACTTACACTACCCGCCCCGGGTATCCGTGATGGGGGTCCACTCTTCCCCCATTCACACCTTCGCACCATCCACTCCACTCCACAATTTCCACCATTCTCACTCCACGACCATCCATTCCAATCCTCCAGACCATTTATTCCACACACCTGTCTTCCATTCACCTGTTGTTGCACACCTGTGCAATCCTACCTGGTGCCACCTGCACCCTCCTCCTCTTCCTGGACCAGTTGGTCAACACAACACACAATCACCACTACTCCCTCATACACTGCTCCACACACCTGTTCAGTTGCACACCTGTGCAATCACACCTGTTCAATTCTCACACACACGGCATCATCTCAGCTAACTACTCCCCTCTGAAACTTGCGCTTCCCAGTCGCCCCTTTAAACTATTGCGCTCCCACGTCATTATCATCCATACTAATCTACCTGCGTCCCCACTACAGGTATCAGTCACTAACTAAACTTAACGTTACCTACTGTCATCTCTTCTAGATCCCTACAATATAACCTAACCCACCCGGGCTAGTTTTCACTGCCATACACCCCATAAGCTATTGCTCCTTTGCCCCACTGTGAGGGATGGTGGATTTGCCATCCCACCACATCGGGGGTCTCTCACTATCAATTTTGCTTACCAAATTCCAACCAATCAAAAATTTGCCAATCACTACTCATCATCTGCCAATCATTACTGCCAATCCTTTGCCAATCATCAAATTTTGTTTTTCTCTAATTTTGGGTCCAAAACACTATCACTATCACGATCACCATCATCACAGTCCGCTATATCCTAGCCTCGGTGCGTCATGACATCATTAAACTCGGCTTCGTAAAGCCGAGCAATGAATTCGGGTGGTTTGGTTGCCTGCAGGTTGAATCCGTCCGGCTTTCGGTTCAAGGGAGGTGGTTTGGTTGGACCGAGGCTCCACGCACCATCTCGGCGCGGCACCTTGCGGTCCCGGGCCCGATGGCTCAATCTCCCCCGGTCGGAACCCCGTCCCCACGAGGGGGCACCGTTCCGCTTCCTCCCACTCGCCCTCGAACCGGACCGGTCGCCTCGCCCCTCGCCCGACAAGGCCCGGACTCGACCGTGCGGGGCGGGGCCAAGCCCGAATCGGCAACGACGCTTCGAAGAGAAGCGACGCAGCTTCGATCCGCGCCGGGCCCTGCATCCAACAAAGGGCTCCTCGCACCGAGTGCTCGCATCGGCTATCCGTCGCTCTCACCACTAACCTGGTTACCATCGATGCTTTACTTGCATGCTTACAAGCATACGCTACCCCTTTCACCCTCACAAAACCTGGCGTTCCAACGCCGTCCGTACCTTCCACCAACGCTCTCTCTGTTACACACCACACCTCTCGCGCACACTTCGGTCCACACCTCTCCTCCGTTACGTCCTCCGTAACACTCACCATGGGCGTGCACTCCGTATTGCTCTCACTCCCTGTGTCACACCCCGTACACACCGACGTGCATTCTCGCTCGCACTCGGTTTCACTCCCACACTTTATAACACACCCACTCGCCGACGCACACTTTTTCCTCCCACGCGTGCCATTTCCACTCACACGGGACCCTTCACCAACGCCCGGGTGCCATATCGATCCCAATCGCGCGACAATTCTTTTGTCGCCAAACATCCTCTTACAAAATCTCCCCGCACAATACACAACAGCACGACTCACCTGGGGGATCCTTTTCTCCACGCGAACCTGCAAACTTCCATTCGGGTTAAGCACAGCATCGTGATGTGAGCAGGGACTTTGTACATAATCCATTTCTCCCTGCAATTCCCGGGTTACCTCCGTCATCTCTTCAATTTTAATTCCCGCTACTGCTTTTTCTTTATTAACCTCGGCGACCGTTGGCTTTAATAAAATTCCCTCTACTTCATCGGTCGCCGGCTTTTCCAAGCCCCGTGTCGCGATTTCTACCCCCGTCATTGTACCCGTGCTTTCCTCCGCTTCGCTCAACCAGCGCTTTTCGACACGCGTTACCTCCCCGTGCACCCGTGGGACCTGCTCGCCCAACCTGCGGTCAATGTCTTCCTGTATTCTTTTTACCGTGGCGTTTATTTGCTCCTGAAATCCAACCGGGTTGTACCTTGCTTCGTGCCTCGCTTTTTCCGCGTCTAGCCCCTGGGTAGCCATCATTGCATCAAATCCCTTACTGTCACCCCTCAGAGCGGCACTGAAATGCATCATCCAAACACCCCAGTCCATTGGCACTGCGGGTCCGGCTATCGCCGTCACGTACGGGAGGCTGCCATTTTGTGCACCTGATACACCCTCAACCACACCTTCTTTACTCTCCTCCACCATTTTCTCCACATACATTTCCCCGAGGTCCTGGGTTACTTCTAACCCCTCTATCTCTCCCACCGGCATCCCGTCGCCTTGAACAGCCATGGCGCGATTTCAAAATTCGGGTTTTACTTTATAAAACAAAATTTCGGCAGCTCGTAATTTTGACCATATATTTTTTTCTAGATGTTTTAAAAATTTGGTTCGGGCCCCGAATCCCACTCCCAGACACCAATTGTTACAGATCGCGGTTAGATGTTATAGACCGAGCGGTGGTGTAAGACCGCGACCTAACAAAACTTACCCGATTCCACCCGAACTTTGGCCGTATCGCACCCTAGCTGCTCAATGAGGGAAAAGACAAAAACGACGCAATGTAAAGAGGAAAACGAAGGCCAAGAAAGGTTTGAAATACTACTACATTTATTTACTATTTACACACAAGCAAAAAGAAAGCAGTGACGTTTATTTACAAGCACATAAGACGCAGGTGACACAGGGAAGTACTAGCTTATCGTTATACAGACTTAATTAACCCCAGGACAGAACAAACAAAGACGACTCACACGGGGAATTGCAGAGTGGATTGGCTGGACGGCGGTGCGTGGCTGGAGGGGGAGGACGGCACGGAGCTGGCTGGAGCTTGATCCTGCACGGGACGTCGGGCGGGACCTCGACGGCCGCTGATGCCTCCGATCCTGTCGTGTGCGTGGGATCACGGGTCGGATCACGGGTCGGATCACGGGTCGGATCACGGTCAGAGCCGACGCGCTGGTGGGGGGTCTGGCGTGACGGGTTCTCTCCTCTCTTCTTTTGTTTGGTCCAACCACTCCGTCTCCAACGCAACCCCTCAACGCAATCACTGAACGCAACCACTGAACGCAACCACTGACGACCAACTCAGCTCTTTGTGACCGTCCTTGTCTCGGCTCAAAAGTGCATCTCCGTTTCTGCCTCCAAGCTCGACTCTGTAAAAACGCATCTCCCTCGGCCACACCCCACACCCCTGCCTTGGGTTATATAGGCCCCCGCCCCTCAACCTTTGCGACCCTCCCCGATCGCTCTTCCTCCGCCCTCTCTAGCCGAACCCCTGGCTCATGGTTGGTCGAGTGGGGCGGGCTCACTCCTCCCCTCTATGACGAGGTGGAGACACGCCTTTCTTCCCCGACTCGAGCCTCGTGGTCAATGGCGGTTGAAGGGAAAAACCGACCAAAATGCGGAAGGCGCTTCGAATTGCAATTGACGGAAAGGGGGGAATGGAAGGGAATCTATCTCTTTCACTGGTGCAATGGAGTATTTCAATTAATGGAAGACACAGCCTTACGCTAATACACATAATAAGGATATAACTGTCAAAAGAAAGGATATATCGTGTCCTGCATGTATGTTTTTATGGACTAACTACGGAAACGCCCTTTGACCTTTATACAACCACAAACGGAGGGAGGAGGGGTGATATTTTACAACAACCTTTTACAACAACATTTTACCACAACAACAAAATTAAAAACATTCTCATATCCACAACAATATATATATATTGTTACAGACGTGGCTTAGATGTTATTTACCGAGCGGTTTGGTATGACCACGTCTGCACAAGTTACCCGATTATACCCGAACGTTGACTAATCGCGCTACGCTAGGTCAATGAAGGAAAAGACACACAGCTGGGATTCAAATGACACGACACCAGGGTTCAGTTCTCAAGACCTCCGGAGGAGGTTATATTGTTACGGAAGGTTAGATTACAAGGACGAGAGGTACAGCATAGTAAGATAAGCACTTAGACACACTCTTATATTATTCCCAACAGACGACAGATAAACGGGACAAAAGGCTGACTCACACGGGGTTTGATGGCTAGGAAAGGCAGGATCGATGGCTCCAGGTGCACCTGGGCTCAAAGGTCAGAATCGACTCGGTCCGGTCCAGAGATGCGGGGAGGTATTCAGCGTTCGTACGTGGCAACTTCTCTCTCCAGGCTGGGGGCGCATCTGACCTCACATCCGGTGAGTCGCTTCGTATATCCGGCGGGGAGTGACACGCCCTCGGCTCGTTAGCTCCGCCTCGTGGAATCGGCACGTTGCTTCTCATTGGGTGCGTGCGGGGGGGTTTACCAGGCTCCGCCCTTGACGAGGAGCTGACAGCCAGCCCCTTCGTGGTAACCCCGTGGAGCGCATGGTCCGGAGCGCTTTGTCAATGGCGGCTAACCGAGCCGGTGTGAGGACGCACACTCCCCTGCGCAGCGCCGTGCCCCTCTGTTGTTGTAGTTGTTGTTGTAGCTGTAGTTGTTGTTGTTGTTGTTGTTTGGGGAAGAAGATGGAAGGAGGTATGGGAAAGGTCCTAAACTCACTACTGGTGCCATATAATCACATTCTGGTGCAACGAAGAGTCAGAATTAATGGAAAGGAGTCCTTAACTGACATAGACTAAGAATAACTAGCAAGATGTCCGAAAGTTGTCTACGTGAGATGCGGTGGACCTGGGCACGACATTTAATGGGGGAAATAGGGGAAGGTCGGCTCTACTGATTGTTGTTTACAGACAATGGGACTAGGGAATGGGGGATTGGGGATAGTTGGGGAGTATTGGGGAAATAGGGGAATATTTACAAGCGGATATGGAGGCCAAATTCCATATTCGCAACAATATATATATATACACATACATATATATTGTTGTGGATATGAGAATGGTGTTTTTTTAATTGTGTTTTTTATTGTATAGTACATTGTAAAATATCGCCCTCCTTCCTTCAGTTGTGTATAAAGGTCAAAAGGGCGTCCCTTAATTAGGTCATCAACAATCACGTTAGCCAATCATAGATTTCCTCCTTGTTGGTAGTTTATTTCCTTATTCTGTGTATTAGGCTAAGGCTGTCTTCCATTAATTAATACTCCATTGCACCGAATCAATTAAGAATAGCTCCCCTTCAATAATTCCATTTTCCAGCCAAACTCTCCATCTCTGGGTAAAGCAGTTCACAAGCGTGGGGTGCGCGCCCTCTCATTTCGCTGCTATAGTGAATATGTGCTCCGTGCTCTGTTTGAACAGGAGGGGCGGGGTCGCCAGGGAGAGGCAAGCCCAGGGCGCGCCACGAAGGGCGGGGCTGTTCAGCCCCATGCCCAAATAAGGAAACAAGCCCGTGGCTCGCCACGAGGGGCGTGCCGTCGGCGCCATGCCCAAATAAGGAGACAAGCCCGTGGGATTGCCATACAAGGTCACGAAACAGAGCACGGGGGGGGAGGGCGGTACCGAAACCGATGAGGGCGTGTCACACCCGCGCAAAAGGTATGAGAGAAGGGTGCGACGATCGCAAGTGCGAGAGAAGATACACCAGAGATATGGCAGATGAGTCCAGGTGCGTCAGAGAGTTGGCAGTCCACCGGGAGAGAGTTGAGAGTTGCACCGGAGTTGTGTGAGAGATACGGAAAGCCTTTGGGTGGTTGTGGCGTGAGAGATACGGAAAGCCTTTGGGTGGTTGTTGCGTGAGAGATACGAAAAGCCTTTGACAAAGAGCCGCTTCAACCAGCCCCGTTTCAACCAGCCGCGTGAAGCCCTGACGGGGCAGCGAGTGACCCTGCCGGTGTGCGGTGTAAAGTCGAATAAAAGGAGCTGCCGGCTCCTCGCTTCCCGCCCGGAGTGGACCTGCTCGCTGTGCCCTGTGATCCCACCTGCTCATCCCTCCAAACGATTCCTGTCCTTCCATCCTTTTTTGTACGTGAGTTTGTTTTGTGTGTTCTGTCCTGGGTAATAAGTTACGCCTGTTTAGTTAAGCTAGAGTTTCACTGTGTCCTTCTGGTCCGTCCCTCTTTCTACATTATTTTATTATCCTTCCTCCTCCTTGGTTTCTTTCAATTGTGTAAATAGTAAATAAATAATAGTAGTATTCCAACCTTTTGTCTTCTTCTTCTTCTTCACATCCGTCGTCTTTGTCTTTTCCCTCATTGAAAACCTGTGACACGATTTGGCTAACGTTCAAGAATCGGGTCTAATCTTTGTTAACGGTTCGGGCCGCGGCTGCCATCCGCTCGGCAATCCAGTAACATCTTATCCGCGCTCGCGAACGAAGCTGCTCACCAGCCTTTCCGGAGGCCGCGGTGCAGCTTCAGGGACCACGTCGGTCAGCAATAATCGAGGGGACTAATCCCCCCTCAAAGGGAAACCATAGGCCGACGTTGGGTTCCGTAACAATATATATATATATATATATATATATATATATATATATATATATATATATATATATATATATATATGTATATATATATATATATACAGTGATCCCTCGTTTATCGCGGGGGTTACGTTCCAGAACCCCCCGCGATAGACGAAAATCCGCGAAGTAGCGACCATATTTTTATTTTATTATTTATATATATTTTAAAGCTTTATGACCCTCCCCACACTCTTATTAACCTTTCCCACACTCTTATTAACCTTTCTCACACTCTTATTAACCTTTCCCATACTCTTATAAACACTTCCTATACTCTTAAACACTTTTTACACTCTTAAACATACGTAATTTTAACAACATATAAAATTCTAATGGGTACTCACGATTGAAGATACTGTAGCGACCCATGGGTTCCCCAAGCAAGACCAGCATCAGAATCTCCTTGCTCCAGCCGGTGACGTCACCGGCGGGGATCCCCGGTGCCAGAGTGGCTGGTCACGTGACCGCCAAAGCGTGCCGCGCGTGCGGGTATAATCAGCTACACCTGTTGATCACGTGACCGCCGAAGCACGCCACGCTTGAGAGGCGTGGCTTTCGGTTTCTGGTTGTGCTTTATAATGCAGCCCGATAAATGGGCTTTTCAGTGTTCCCGAGTTGGTTTTGAGAATAAATATCTTCTCGGACGAGTTTGTGTCTTGCCCGTCATTTCGTCCGTATCAAGCAAGAGCCCCGGCTCTTCAATACTACAACTTGCGTGATGAAGATGATGATGAATTAGCTGTGCAGTACTGATGACGATGAAGGTGATGACGATGATGAATGTACTGCACAGCCAGAAAGAGCATTACAGTTACCCATTACGTGGGTAACTAGCGCAAATGGAAGCTGCCGCATCTGCGTTTTCCATACGCACGACTCTTTGTCTCTTTGTCTACTGTTCTACTGTACACTATGTACAGTATTTTATTTCTTGTAATATGTTTTAATTACTGTATTTTTCTTATTTTTTTACGTTTTTAAATTTTTTAGGCTAGTAAATGCTTATTTTACCACAAAAATATTTAAAATAATAGTATATAAAAATACATTTATACCGCAAAATCCCGCGATATAGCGAAAAATCGGCGATATAATTTTACATATACTAGCGAGAAAAACCCGCGATGTACCGAAGCCGCGAAAAGTGAACCGCGATATAGCGAGGGATGACTGTATATATATATATATATATATATATATATATATATATATATATATATATATATATATATATGTTACAATAGCCTGTCTTTTTCGGGCATTAGCTGAGCTTTGGCACCCATGTTCATGCAATCTGAAACACAAAAACACTCATTTGATTGTATGGCTGCCCTTTCTGTAAACATTTTTGCAATGCCTGGAAATAATAGACATTGCACATGATGACTAAACGAAGCACAAACATTCATTCCGCACAGAGCAGAGTATTTGTAAACAGTTGTTGCTCCTGAGATGAAACATTAATAACATTAACTTCGCGTTTCAGTTTGGATTTAGTATTGCACTTTTCGACCTATTTCCAAAAATTGCTTTAAACCGACATTTCACACAAGAAAGATGCATTGAAGCACAATATATTATCAGTAGATAAGCAGATACAGTCACGTGAAAAAGTAAGTACACCCCATGTAAAGTTTTGACTTTTTCAACATATTTCAACATACAGCTATTTGATTTTCATTGTAACAATATTGATAGATAAAGGTGATATAATATAACCAAAATCATGAAACATTTACATTTTGTAGTCCATTGTATAATTTAAATAAACATAAATGCAAATTTCGCATGTGGAAAAAGTAAGTACACCCTTGGCTCTAATAGGTGGTATTGCCCCCTTTGGCAGAAACAACCTCAAGTCGGCGTTTCTTATAACTGTCTAAAAGTCTCTGACATCGACTGGGAGAAATTTTTGCCCACTCCTCCATGCAGAGTTCTTTCAGCTGTGCGATGTTTGAGGGGTTTCTTGCATGCACAGCTCGTTTCAAATCCCCCCACAACATCTCGATGGGATTTAGATCCGGGCTTTGACTTGCCCTTTCCAGAACCCTCCATTTCTTTCTTTTCAGCCATTCCTTGGTGGATTTACTGGTATGTTTAGGGTCATTGTCATATTGCAAGGTCCACCTTCGGTTGAGCTTCAACTTTCTGACAGATGGCCTCACATTATCCTCAAGCACCCTCTGGTACAATGAAGAATTCATAGTGGATTATATGATGGTGAGCTGCCCAGGCCCTGATGCAGCAAAGCTGCCCCAAACCATAATATTTCCACCATAATATTTCCACCACCATGCTTTACAGTTGGTATCAGGTTCTTGTGGTCAAATGCTGTCTTTGGTTTTCGCCAAACATGTCTTCTGGTACTGTGGCCAAATAGCTCTACCTTTGACTCATCTGTCCAGAGCACATTGTTCCCGAAATGCTGGTCTTTGCCTTGGTGTTCATTGGCAAACTTTAGTCTTGCCCTGATGTTCTTTCTGGACAGCAAAGGTTTCCTCCTGGCACACCTCCCATGTAGATCAAATTTGTGCAGCCTCTTTCTAATGGTAGACTCATGCACTTTGGCATCAACAGTGGCAAGAGCTACCTGTAGGTCCCATGATGACATTCTGGGGTTCTTAGAGACTTCTTTCAGCATCTTGCGGTCTGCTCTCGGGCTGAACTTGCTGGGGCGGCCTTGCCTGAACAAGTTGGCAGTTGTATGGAATCTTCTCCACTTGTAGATGATCTTCCGGACAGTCGAATGATTGATTTCAAATTGTTTGGAGATCTTTTTAAATCCCCTCCCAGACTCGTAGGCATCTATAACCTTCTTTCTGAAGGCCTCGGAGAGCTCTTTTGATCTTGGCATGGTGACGTCGCACACTTCAACAACAAAGAGCAAACCAAACTAAATGTCTGAGGTTTAAATAAGACAGGTTCCTCCAAGATCCTCTCTAACGATGTTCTAATCATTTGCACCTGAGCTGGTGCACCTGATTCTAATTTTAGGTATTCGAAGTAGTGATAAATGTAGGGGTGTACTTACTTTTTCCACATGTGAAATTTGCATTTATGTTTATTTAAATTATACAATGGACTACAAAATGTAAATGTTTCATGATATTTGTTATATTATATCACCTTTATCTGTCAATATTGTTGAAATGAAGATCAAATAGCTGTATGTTGAAATATGTTGAAAAAGTCAAAACTTTACATGGGGTGTACTTACTTTTTCACGTGACTGTATATCTTTGGTAAGAGTTTTGTTCACATCCTATGTTCATTTTTCACATTAAACACATTCCTAAACTTTTGACTGGTTGTGTATATATTTTCACACACAGCAAATACAGTACTGTGCAAAAGTCTTAGGCCACCTTGAAAATAAACATTTTTATTGTCACATTGGCAAATTTCGATTCGTTAAATATATTATGATGATCATATCTTGTTTGCAAGCCTGATGTTGGCGTTAGTGGAGGAAATGAGCCTGAAAAATTCATTTTAAAAATCATTTCATGTTAAAAGCAGGCATACACTGGAAACAGGTAGGGAATGGGGTGGTGCATCGGGGGAGGGTGGATGCCAGCTGAGATGTTTTCGAAAAGGGTCATTTTTAACCCTTTTTTTGCTAAATCAGTATTTCCGAAGTGTTGAAAAAGAGAAGAGATGTTTGTAACAATATCCCATTTATTTGCCCAGCCATTTTACTCTACATGGGGTTTTTATACATCATTTTGTTGCTGATGATATTGCCTACAAAGTGCATCTCAGTATTTTTAAACATATATCTAATTAAGGGGTTACCATGGTTACAGTGGGGGTCAAAGGTCAACCTACGGCAAAAAATATATAATTTTCTCACACTTTCTAATAGATAGGCAAAATGCCATATAAAACTAAATTTACTGGTTCTAATTGCTTTTATTTATCAATCCTCACATGGAAGAGCAGTTTTTAGTGAGGGAAGATTGATGTAATACCCCTCTGTGGGCAATTAGTGAAGGGTGAAAATTAACCTTTTCTTCAAAAATACATAGAAATTGTGAAAAAACCTCTGTTTTGTATTTACCGGTACATGGAATTTCTAAGTGTGATGTTATAGCATACAGTATGCATTGGAAAATGTCTCCAAACCACCATGGTCAAGATTCCTAGTATTGTTTGAGACTTTATTCTGTTTACAAACAACCTACGGATAACATAGTGTAACGAATTTGAGAAAGTGTAAAGAATGTGAGAATTATGGTTTTGTTGTGTGTAACTGACCCTCCGTAATGTAAAGAAAGGTCGAAGCTCGTCCTCTTAGTTAATTCCATAAACCTACACACAGGGCACCATATATCCTTTTAAATAGTTAGTCCCTTATTCTATGTAGTTTAAGGATGTGTTTCCCAATAGTTTGACTCTTCATTGCACCGAATTAAATAAGAGTAGGTCCCTCCGACGCCCCATGGCATCTTCCAAGTGCCAGGTTTGCCAGGTTTGCTGCAATTGACTCCTTTAGCCACTTTGCTGCTGCATTTTCATCTCCCGTCCACTTTGCTGCAATCGACTCCATTACGCACGAGGTAACCACGAAGAAGAAAGGCGTGTCCACCTCGTCATAGAGGGGAGGAGTGAGTCGGCCCCGCTCATCCAACCCAGAACGAGGGGTTTGGCGTGAGAGGGCGGAGAGAGAACGATCGGGGAGGTTCGCAAAGGTTGAAGGGCGGGGCCTATATAACCCGCAGCGGGACGCTCCCCACACGAGATGAGTTCTGAGTCCAAGAGATGCGCTGGAGATGAGCAGGTGTGACCAAGCCGCCGTGATACGTGCCACGCTGCAGGAAAAACGGACCGAGGCAACGCAAGGAGCGCACGAGGCAGCAGTGCGGAGAAAGGAACTTCGCCCACGCAGTTTGGGACCGCGGGAGTTCGCACGACCACGGCTCGGCTTTTTGACGGCGGTGCCTTCTGGCCCGACCATGCCCAGTCCCCGCTGAACCTTCCTTGCCTCTCAAGCCATCCATCTCCAAGCCATTCATTCCTGCCTGCATTCCCCATGTAAGTGTGATCGTCCGTCTGTCTTTCACGTTGTCCTGGGGTATTAATTAAGCTTGTATAGGTAAGCTAATGATTTCACTGTGTCTCCTGCTCCTTCAATTTTCTGTCTATAACCTTGACTGCTGTTTTTGCTTTGGCTTGTGTAAATAATTAATAAATCCTGTTATTCCTCCGTACTTCTTCTTCTTCTTCATTCTTGTTCGGTCGCTTTAGTGGTTTCAATATTGAGTGTACGTGGCACGATTCGGCCAACGTTCAGGATCGGGTTTAGTGAAGGCTAATGACTCGAACTTCGGGTTGCTAAAAACCGCTCGGCAACTAACTAGACTATCCAAACCGGGGTTCGAGCGGTGCTTGTCTCCCTAGTCTGCGGAGGGATGGATAAAGGTATTCGGAATAAACCCTGGACCCATAACCCTGATCCGTTCCATCCCACGGGATAGCGTTACAAGTGCCAGGAGCGGAGACGGTCAGCTTAACAAGACAAGGGACTAACCACCCCTTGCTAAGAAGGAATAGCCATACTCCGTATCCGCAACAATAGTTTGAACCGGGGCTCCGACTACCTACACATCTTCATCATCATCCTGTGAATTTGGTGCATGATCCCCGACAAGTGCAAGCACTAATGCAGGTCTTTTGTCCTGCACGGAAACAGCCGCATCTTTTTCCACAACCAGATGTGCAAAAGCAGCTCACAAGCTCCTTGCAAGCTTTTGGAAGAGGGCTCAGGGTCATCAAATTGGGAACGAGGTTTCCACTACTATCATTCTTCCATGCACCTGTTTGTTGGATCAGGCAGATCTTGCACTGGGCTTAGTGACTCCTTCCAGACAAGGCATTGGTCGTTTGCTCGATGAATATGCATTTCCAGTGCATCCTTGGAGGGGGGAAGAGCATCAAGCGAACGCTTTCCTTGAAGGAACATTTCTCGGCGAACTTGATCAATTGCCGTAAGAGGGGTGGTTTTTAGGTACAGTTTGCACACAAACTTCTCAGGGTCTTGGATCAATTGGTCACTGATGTTTTTAGACCCCATCTTCTGGAGGCATGCCGACTCTTCAGCGAACACTTTCAACGCAGTCTTCTTCCCTATACCGGCGAACTGGCTGACTGTGTCACAACCTGTTCGTGCATGGAATGCAATAAGTGTCTGAATTTGGTCTTCTGGTAGTGAGATCTGATGGATGGGGATGAAGGGACGTTTGGATTTCAATCCTGAACTGAACCACACCTCTGGAGATAGGTGATCTCGCAGGCCCAGTGCCACAACCAGGACATCTGTGTCTCGGCATTGAAGGACACATCTCTGGTAGCCCTGTGGTGTCGCATCCCTGGCATGCAGGATGATCCTGGTGTCCGCCTCTTCATGGTTTGCTTTCATGGAGTTGGTGCTCCTGCCGGTAGAAATCCATACCCTCATCAAATCCTCAAACCCGCCGGCAACAACTAATTCATATGTTGGCTGTAGCTCCTTCTCCGCCATCTCTATGAGAGATCCGGAAAGAAATGCTGCCAAGTCAGCCTTGTTGGCAGAGAGGCTGAGGAATGAGTTGAAGTTGGAGGGGAGCTTCACGTCCTTTGAACTGATGACACGTCTGATTGGGCGGGTTTTGCCGGCTCTTTTTTCCCTTGTGCCAGACTTGATGGAGACCTCCTGATACCGATCGAACACAACATCAACCCTCGAGTACATGGGACCAAAGCGGTTTAAGACACCGGTACAGAATACATTGCTCAGATCTCCAAAAGTCTCTGATTTCTCAGGCTTGCCAATTGCTTGTATCAGTGCAGGGCCGTCAATGATCAAGCGGGTTTTTGCTGTGCTCTTGGGAAGGTTTTTGACACTTCTATGTCCTTGGTCAGCATTTCTTGAAGCTGGGACTTGTCGGTAGAATGGAGTTTCCCATTGGTGTCTGCTAGTGCACGTGGGACTGATGAAAGCTCATGCCTCAGGATGTTAATCAGGTCTACATCTCTCCCTCCCTGTGCTGCCACAAACAGTGTTTGGATTAGATTCCTGTCAGCTTTGATCTCTTTGTGTTTGCCAGCTCCACTTGGTTGAATGCTTACTTTGTACATCCTGCTTATTGATGGTGTTTTGTTCCGAGATAACGTAGCATGAAAGTCTGTTGACTTCTCAATAAGGCGAGTGGAGACAAATGTTTCAACTACGGATGCTCCTGTTTCACCAGCCTTGAGGACTTCTTCTTTGATGGAGTCTCAAACAATACTAGGAATCTTGACCATGGTGGTTTGGAGACATTTTCCAATGCATACTGTATGCTATAACATCACACTTAACAATTCCATGTACCGGTAAATACAAAACAGAGTTTTTTTTTTCACAATTTCTATGTATTTTTGAAGAAAAGGTTAATTTTCACCCTTCACTAATTGCCCACAGAGGGGTATTACATCAATCTTCCCTCACTAAAAACTGCTCTTCGATGTGAGGATTGATAAATAAAAGCAATTAGAACCAGTAAATTTAGTTGTATATGGCATTTTGCCTATCTATTAGAAAGTGTGAGAAAATTATATATTTTTGCCATCGGTTGACCGTTGACCCCCACTGTAACCATGGTAACCCCTTAATTATATATATATATATATATTTTTAAATACTGAGATGCATTTTGTAGGCAATATCATCATCAGCAACAAAATGATGTATAAAAACCCCATGTAGAGTAAAATGTCCGGGCAAATAAATGGGATATTGTCACAAACATCTCTTCTCTTTTTCAACACTTCGGAAATACTGATTTAGCAAACAAGGGGTTAAAATGACCCTTTTCGGGAACATCCCAGCTGGCATCCACCCTCCCCCGATGCACCACCCCATGGCCTAACTCTACCCACTGGATGCCTGTCTCTAACATCCGATGCACCACCCCATGGCCTAACTCTACCCACTGGATGCCTGTCTCTAACATCCGATGCACCACCCCATGGCCTAACTCTACCCACTGGATGCCTGTCTCTAACATCCGATGCACCACCCCATGGCCTAACTCTACCCACTGGATGCCTGTCTCTAACATCCGATGCACCACCCCATGGCCTAACTCTACCCACTGGATGTCCGTCTCTAACATGAAATGATTCTCAAATCAATTTCTAAGCCACTTTTTCACTTTCGTTTCCTCTACTATATTAAACCGTTCAGGTGCCTGCCTTAAAATCGTAGCGTCTTGCGTTTGACCCCGTTGACCCGTTGCATACCACAAGGTGGGTTGACTCGGCCCGTCATCCTTCGGAGGTCGGCAAAACGAGCACCGGCTCGCTGGTAACAGGGGCACTGCATCAGCGGCACAGCCGTACTCCCAGCAATTATGCAACCGGCAAACACAGGCCGCAAACGGAATAATAACAATTTTATTGGAGAAACAAAAATGAATTGTATATACAATACCTACTAATGAATGAAATTCCCATGTTTGGTGTGACCACCTTTTTCATGCCAAACATCACATATCCACCTTGGAATGCTTTCCTGCAATTTCTGGAGGGATTACATTGGATGGTTGTTCCATGCATTGTGCAATGTTTCCCAGGAATAACCCCATACACGGAGCTCTGCGTGGGGTGAAGCAATCTGTTCACAGCACAAACTATAACCGGTTCCAGCACTAACCAGCTCGTCTTGTAGACTCTTCCATTCCACTTGGTGCCCGGGGGGGGGACAAGAGGAAAATGGACTGGTCCAAGTTGGGGGGGGGGGGGGGACGAATTTGTTATAATAGACTCCATGAAATTATAAACGTCAGTGTCACCTGAGTTCAACCCCCCTGTCATGTCGTTGAATTAACACCAGGTGGGTTGACTCAGCCTGTCATCCTTCTGAGGTCGGCAGAATGACTGCGAGCTTAATGTGACACACGATTCCTCAAAAAACAAAATCTACCAAGATACAAACTTGTAAACCCATTAATGCACCCACCAGTCAGTCATCTGTGGAGGATTTCACATCAAATAACACTCGTTAACCCTTTGTGTGCTGCGTCTTGTTTAAAAAATGTTCATTAAAAAACTCCATTCTTTGGTCGTTTTCAACTATCCAGGCAAAACGAAACCAATAAACTAATTCGGTTTGGATTCGACTTCACAACCAATGCACGACGTCAGGCCAACGTTGGAAAATAGACGTCGCAATTGCAACCAGTGCACAACGTCAGGCCAACGTTGGAAAATAGACGTCGCAATTGCAACCAGTGCACAACGTCAGGCCAACGTTGGAAAATAGACGTCGCAATTGCAACCAATGCACAACGTCAGGCCAACGTTGGAAAATAGACGTCGCAATTGCAACCAGTGCACAACGTCAGGCCAACGTTGGAAAATAGACGTCGCAATTGCAACCAGTGCACAACGTCAGGCCAACGTTGGAAAATAGACGTTGCAATTGCAACCAGTGCACAACGTCAGGCCAACGTTGGAAAATAGACGTTGCAATTGCAACCAGTGCACAACGTCAGGCCAAAGTTGGAAAATAGACGTCGCAATTGCAACCAGTGCACAACGTCAGGCCAACGTTGGAAAATAGACGTTGCAATTGCAACCAATGGATGACGTCAGGCCAACGTTGGAAAATAGACGTCGCAATTGCAACCACTGCACAACGTCAGGCCAACGTTGGAAAATAGACGTCGCAATTGCAACCAGTGCACAACGTCAGGCCAACGTTGGAAAATAGACGTCGCAATTGCAACCAGTGCACAACGTCAGGCCAACGTTGGAAAATAGACGTTGCAATTGCAACCAGTGCACAACGTCAGGCCAACGTTGGAAAATAGACGTCGCAATTGCAACCAATGGACAACGTCAGGCCAACGTTGGAAAATAGACGTCGCAATTGCAACCAATGCACAACGTCAGGCCAACGTTGGAAAATAGACGTCGCAATTGCAACCAGTGCACAACGTCAGGCCAACGTTGGAAAATAGACGTCGCAATTGCAACCAGTGCACAACGTCAGGCCAACGTTGGAAAATAGACGTCGCAATTGCAACCAGTGCACAACGTCAGGCCAACGTTGGAAAATAGACGTTGCAATTGCAACCAATGCACAACGTCAGGCCAACGTTGGAAAATAGACGTCGCAATTGCAACCAGTGCACAACGTCAGGCCAACGTTGGAAAATAGACGTCGCAATTGCAACCAATGGACAACGTCAGGCCAACGTTGGAAAATAGACGTCGCAATTGCAACCACTGCACAACGTCAGGCCAACGTTGGAAAATAGACGTCGCAATTGCAACCAGTGCACAACGTCAGGCCAACGTTGGAAAATAGACGTCGCAATTGCAACCAGTGCACAACGTCAGGCCAACGTTGGAAAATAGACGTTGCAATTGCAACCAGTGCACAACGTCAGGCCAACGTTGGAAAATAGACGTCGCAATTGCAACCAATGGACAACGTCAGGCCAACGTTGGAAAATAGACGTTGCAATTGCAACCAATGCACAACGTCAGGCCAACGTTGGAAAATAGACGTCGCAATTGCAACCAATGCACAACGTCAGGCCAACGTTGGAAAATAGACGTCGCAATTGCAACCAATGCATGACGTCAGGCCAACGTTGGAAAATAGACGTCGCAATTGCAACCAGTGCACAACGTCAGGCCAACGTTGGAAAATAGACGTCGCAATTGCAACCAATGCACAACGTCAGGCCAACGTTGGAAAATAGACGTCGCAATTGCAACCAGTGCACAACGTCAGGCCAACGTTGGAAAATAGACGTCGCAATTGCAACCAATGCACAACGTCAGGCCAACGTTGGAAAATAGACGTCGCAATTGCAACCAATGCACAACGTCAGGCCAACGTTGGAAAATAGACGTCGCAATTGCAACCAATGGATGACGTCAGGCCAACGTTGGAAAATAGACATTGCAATTGCAACCAATGGATAACGTCAGGCCAACGTTGGAAAATAGACGTCGCAATTGCAACCAATGGATGACGTCAGGCCAACGTTGGAAAATAGACGTTGCAATTGCAACCAATGGACAACGTCAGGCCAACGTTGGAAAATAGACGTTGCAATTGCAACCAATGGATAACGTCAGGCCAACGTTGGAAAATAGACGTTGCAATTGCAACCAGTGCACAACGTTGGAAAATAGACGTCGCAATTGCAACCAGTGCACAACGTCAGGCCAACGTTGGAAAATAGACGTTGCAATTGCAACCAGTGCACAACGTCAGGCCAACGTTGGAAAATAGACGTCGCAATTGCAACCAATGGATGACGTCAGGCCAACGTTGGAAAATAGACGTCGCAATTGCAACCAATGGATGACGTTAGGCCAACGTTGGAAAATAGACGTTGCAATTGCAACCAATGGACAACGTCAGGCCAACGTTGGAAAATAGACGTTGCAATTGCAACCAATGGATAACGTCAGGCCAACGTTGGAAAATAGACGTTGCAATTGCAACCAATGGACAACGTCAGGCCAACGTTGAAAAATAGACGTTGCAATTGCAACCAATGGATAACGTCAGGCCAACGTTGGAAAATAGACGTTGCAATTGCAACCAGTGCACAACGTCAGGCCAACGTTGAAAAATAGACGTCGCAATTGCAACCAATGGATAACGTCAGGCCAACGTTGGAAAATAGACGTTGCAATTGCAACCAATGGATAACGTCAGGCCAACGTTGGAAAATAGACGTTGCAATTGCAACCAATGGATAACGTCAGGCCAACGTTGAAAAATAGACGTTGCAATTGCAACCAATGGACAACGTCAGGCCAACGTTGGAAAATAGACGTTGCAATTGCAACCAGTGCACAACGTCAGGCCAACGTTGAAAAATAGACGTTGCAATTGCAACCAATGGACAACGTCAGGCCAACGTTGGAAAATAGACGTTGCAATTGCAACCAATGGATAACGTCAGGCCAACGTTGGAAAATAGACGTTGCAATTGCAACCAGTGCACAACGTCAGGCCAACGTTGAAAAATAGACGTTGCAATTGCAACCAATGGACAACGTCAGGCCAACGTTGGAAAATAGACGTTGCAATTGCAACCAATGGATAACGTCAGGCCAACGTTGGAAAATAGACGTTGCAATTGCAACCAATGGACAACGTCAGGCCAACGTTGAAAAATAGACGTTGCAATTGCAACCAATGGATAACGTCAGGCCAACGTTGGAAAAATAGACGTCGCGATAACAACCAACAGGCAAAGTTACCCCGACGTCAACAATGCGCTTGCGACCAATTGACCAAATGCCGACGTTGGCCCAACGGTGTCGTGTTAGCTGGGCCCTGTCTATCTGTCTGACAGATGTCAGTCTTTGATCGAGGAACTGCTTAATTTCAATTGAATTATATATTTTGAACACTGTACAGGGAATTCACCAATTCCCATTGAGAAATATCCAGCAAAACAGGTACCGTACTGTATATCCAGATGTGGCATTCGAGCAACAATACAGAAGCATAATGAGACTGGAGAGGTTGAAGGTAGAAAACGGATTGGAAGGCCAAATAAACTCAGCAAAACAGGTGAGCAATACCTTAAGATAGGTTCCTTAAGGAATAGAAAAGAAAGCAAGTTTTGGCACAGACAAAATACCTGGCACAGACAGCAGGGGTTCAAGTTCATCTACTGTAAGAAAGTCTCTTCTCAAAAGTGGTCTCCATGAGCTGTCAAAAAGTCCTATTTGCAGAAAAGTAACAATTAGCGCCGGACCAATGAACGGCTGAAGGGGCGTGTCGCATTGGGATTATCATGTATGTACAACTTGTGAATGTGGAGGAACCCACAGCAAAGGGCTTACCTTGTGCAACTTTTTTGGCTCGAAGGGTAAGAGGATTAATAATACTAGGGCATGCCCGTACTATATATCTATCTAAAATTATATCCCCCCCCTCTATTTACATGAAATGTTTTGGTCCATTCGCAACGCCAAAGCGAACGGCGAACGGCTTGCGAGTACAGTGACAATCCCCCCCCTCTATTTACATGAATGGTTTGGTCCATTCGCAACGACCACAGAACCCCCCCCTCTATTTACATGCAATGGTTTGGTCCATTCGCAACGCCAAAGCGAACGGCGAACGGCTAAATCGCCATAGCTCGGTAAGTACTTGTCCGATTAATTTCAAACCTTGAAAAGGCACATCCTCGGGTCCCCAGCAATATACCTGGCAAGTTTCAAGTATATCGGACCGGTAGTTGTCGAGAAATCGTTGTCGCATACATACACACACACATACACACAGAGATTAATGGAATTATAGATAGATATACTCTATATCCAAAAGTGTTCAGCCACCACATTTACCCTTCCCCCTCCCCTCTCCACCCTATCCCCCCCCTCCACCCTATCCCTCCCTCCACCCTATCCCCCCCCTCCACCCTATCCCTCCCTCCACCCTATCCCTCCCTCCACCCTATCCCCCCCCCCTCCACCCTATCCCTCCCTCCACCCTATCCCCCCCTCCACCCTATCCCCCCCCTCCACCCTATCCCTCCCTCCACCCTATCCCCCACCCTCCACCCTACCCCCCCCCGCCACACCCATCCCCCCCTCTACCCTATCCCCCCTCCTCCACCCAACCTTATCCCCCCCTCCACCCTATCCCCCAGCCTCCACCCTATCCCCCTCCCCCTCCACCCTATCTCTCCCTCCACCCTATCCCCCACCCTCCACCCTATCCCCTACCCTCACCCTATCCCCCACCCTCTCCCCCCTCCACCCTAGCCCCCCTCCACCCCATCCACCCCTCCACCCTATCCCCTCTCCTCCACCCTATCCCCCCTCCTCCACCCAATCCCCCCTCCTCCACCCAACCTTCCCCTCCTCCACCCAACCTTCCCCTCCTCCACCCTATCCCCCACCCTCCACCCTAGCTCCCCCCATCCACCCCATCCCCCCTCCATCCTATCTCTCCTCCTCCACCCAACCTCCCCCCCCCCTCCACCCTATCTCCCACCCTCCACCCTACCCCCCCCCTCTCCACCCTATCCCCTCCCCTCCAAGCTATCCCCCCCCCACCCTATCACCCTTCCTCACCCAACCTCCCCCCCCCCCCCTCCACCCTGTCCTCCCCTTCACCCTATTCCCCACCCTCCACACTATCCCCCCCTCCCCCCCCCCCCCCCACATCAACAGGGTCGCTAACGAGGTCATGTCGCTCATTCGAAGCTATGTGCTTCGTAAATGGCTGAAACAAATGAAACTGCGATCGTCTTACCCAGTTTCCTTACCCAATTTGTCTCCCACAGGGAATGCGAAACGGTTTACCCGTGCAAGACGCGGGAGTCAGGTGGGCACGTCCTCTTCATAAACGAGAGAGTTCATAGAATACGATACCCAGGGGAGTGTTCAAGTATATACATTACTTCAATTTTAATAAAATAAAGATTTTAACAATCGTTTAAAAAACACATCTGGAGGTTTAGTGCTGCGAAAGCAGTCCCAAACACCACCTTTATATATCACGTGATTGAGCCTTTATTTAAATTGAAGTACTGCAAAACTGGAGGTCTTGGAAGTATTATGAAGGCAATTTGTGTTCCACAGTGTTCAAGTATATAATGCAATTTAAATAAATGTTTAAAGGTGTAGAAATAAATTAATTCCGTGTTTTCCCCAGTGTCCATTACATCACCCTATCTAATACGCTACATTAGTTCAGGGGATCCCGAACCCAGAGTTGCGACCCAAACTTCAAAATAAACCCTCAAAATCCCAGTGCTTGAGGGGGCGGGTTTCACGTCGAAAGCGTTTTCTCCGACATTTTTTATCGTAGTTACCGGTACCAAGTAGGTACCATATGATACTGGGATGGACAGTCATGACCCAATTATTTAACCCCGCTTTTCGCTTTGCATGAGTGGGATAATGACAGGTTTATTACACACACACACACACACACACACACACACACACACACACACACACACACACACACACAAAAACGCAAACAGAGAATCCTGGACACGGAAGACTGAAGTAAACAAAGATTTTAAAAAATTAACAAATACACACTTGGTCCATAAATCTGAGACCGAAGGCGCCATGAGCGCTCTCACATTGACGTATCTACTGTACATGGATGACTTAAAACTCTGCACCAAATGAAGAAAAATTGGCAGAACAACTGAAATGAGTGAAACGGTTCTCCGACGACATCCAAATGGAATTTGGCCTAAATAAGTGTGCCAAGTGCACATTCGTGCGAGGTAGACCAACAAAAACGTATCTTTACAAATACCTTGGAGGAGAAGAGGGCCACAAAATTTGTCATAAAAAATGTGCAAAACAATTACCAAAGAATACCTGCACAGAAGGAGGTTGATCCTGAAAACATCTCTCACCCCAAGGAACAAAATCAAAGCCATAAACCAACTAGCAGTACCAATGATCCAGTACAGCTGTAGAATAGTAAACTGGCCCCAATTGGATATCAAAAAACGAGATATCAAAACAAGGAAACTCCTCACTATCCACAAAATATCAGTGCATCCCAAGATTGTACTTGCCGAGGAAAGAAGGAGGTGGCGGCCTGATGGAACTCAATCAAGTGTACAGAGCGACGACTGTAGGATGACTGCAGAGTAAGTGAAAAGCTCAACAGACTACCGAATACAATTTGTGTTCAAGCATAAACACAACAAGTCAGAAAAGGTATCTCTCACTCACCTTGCAAAAAAAAACTTCCAAGAACAGGTGCGATTATAACATGTCAGGCCCCAAACCGAAACAGCAACGAATACAGCCCCAACGATTGTAAAACAATAAAATAAAAATACAATATGAAATACCAGCGGATGTATAGTGCCAACTGGGCAAAAGGCAAAAGAGCAGGGAAATATAAAAAAGAGTTGGACAGATTGGAGATAGACAAAGAAGGATCACTGGAATGGCTAAGAAGAGGTCAGTTCAACTGGGACGGAGAAGGAATCATTATTAATGGCCAAGACGAAGGACACTACACAAATGGCTTTAAAAAGATGGCGGGAGTGAGTCAATCGGACAAGTGTAGGTTTTGCAAGGTAGAAACAGAAAGCACGAGTCACCTCCTATCAGGATGTAAAAAAAACCTCAGGTCAGAGCAGCTGTACACCTAAAGGCACAACAAAGTATTGTTATGTTTGTGGCTTAGTGATATGTAGAGTCAGGTAGATTTGTGTAGGTATCATGCTCCGGATGTCGGGTAAGAACCATCACCATGTAATAAGTTATGTTTAGCCGAATGTCGGAATAAGGTGTATCTTCGTCCCTGTCACGAGGGTGCGGGCATGTTAATTAGCTTCGGGCATAAGGATAAATGATCCCTTGTATGTCATACCCTATGTGATTTATCCTTTGTCCTTTGTGGCACCGCAATAGACACTAGTGAGGAAATGCCCATTTATTGCCTAAATAATAACCATAAAAGCAACCGGAAGCCAGTTCTGAGCACGGACATTTGGGACGCATCAGCTACATTGCCACGGAAGGCAGGCAGGCCGAAGACATGCCCCGTGGAGCTGTGATTGGTCAGGGTGGAGCAAGAAGCAACTCGTTATGGGGTGGGAGTTGACCAACGGGAAGGCCGGGGTAAGAAGGACTCATGATTGGCCAGGGCAGAGCAAGAAGCTACCCGCTGATTGGTGGAAGGAAGGCCGAGGAGGAAGCAAAGCGCCGATTGGCAAGGACCACCGAGGATGTCAGAGGTGAGCAAGAAGCGGCGCGCTGATTGGTGGAGAAGCGCTGATGACATCATGACCCGACGTTAAAAGAACTCCAGGACCGACATTTTTCTCTCGCCCTCTTACCCTGGACTCTTGCGCTCTTGCCCTCTTGCTTTCTGACCCTCCGATCTTGCCCTGCTCTTGCCCTCCTCTGGTTCACTTGTTCTTCCCCCTCGCGTGTTTGTGCTTGAACGACCGAGTTCAGAGACTCCACCGGGAGATGTGCATAGTTTTGCAGGTGGAAACGACGTGCGGCCTGCCACTGCAGCGTGACGAGACCTCGTATGAGCGCTGCAGCGCGAACGGGTGCAACGAGGCCTAGTTCCTGCCAACGCGTGCACAACGCCGGCTGGACCTCCGGGGCCTTGGCAATTCCTGGTGAGACCCCCCCAAGCTGATCAGAGCTAAGTGCATGATAAACACACACCCTATTATTTTCCAGTTCTTTTATTCCCCATTTGTCCGTGTTATAAGTCTGGTGTGAAGGATCCTATAGGAATTTAGTTTTACTGTCGTGTTTTTCTTGTTATCGGCATTTCTTTTAATAAATCCTTTCGTTATTTTCTGTACATTTTAAATCCGTTTTGTGTTTATTTTCCGCAGGTTGAAGACTGCCCGGTGGGATCGTGACAGGTAAGCTTCAGCCTCCTTTTCCCCTTTCTTCCCCCGCGTATATAAAATCCGCATTTGAGCATCGCCTTCTGAGTTAAAAGCTCGCTATTGGCCATCCGTGACTCTCCTGGTGTTAACTGGGAGGGAATCACACGATAGTATGTCGAGTAATCCATGGCACATCTGCACAAATTTCAATATCCCAGTTTCAGAAAATTCATGGAAACATGAACCAAAAGCAATCATTGAAATCAAGGACATAATGCTCACCTGATCATCCCATCCAGCGTGAACATAGAAAACAAAGCACACACACACACACGCGTATGCACTCATACACACACATGTATGCACACTTACATATGTGACACGCATACACACACATGTGTACGCACATACAATTGGGGCGAGACTAATTATATAAAGCGATGGATGGAGAGACGGATATCGCAAACTCCTATGAGGGACCTAACGTTGGCAGCCATGAAACTGGAGCCAAGTAAGAACGACACCAATAAAGTATGGATCCGAGTTGAGCTCCACCAGAAGCTAAACGTCAAAGTGTGATAGATTATGTCAACTCAGCAGAGGTGGAACCAGTCGAAGGAACAATAGCAGCAGAGGAGAATGAGGAAGGAGATGGGGTTGAATGAGAGGAAAGATGGTATATGATGAAGTGGATGAGTAAATATATAAAGTGGAAGAAGAGCTGGCCAACAAAATATAGCAAGTCACAGCAACGTCATAATTCAGTGAAAACGACACATCTATTGAATATGAAACAATGAAAGGACGAAATATCTCCCCCCTACCCCCTCCCCCTCCCCCTCCCCTCCCCCCTCCCACTCCCCCCTTCCCCTCCCCCCTCCCCCTCCCCCTCCCCTCCCCCCTCCCCCTCCCCCCCTCTCCTCCCCTCCCCCCCTCTCCTCGCCTCCCCCCCTCCCCCTCCCCCTCCCCTCTCTTCTCCCCCCCTCTTCTCCCCTCCCCCTCTCTCCTCTCCTCCCCCCTCTCCTCCCCTCCCCCCCGTTCCCCTCCCCTCCCCTTCCCCCTCCCCTCCCCTCCCCCGCCCGGCAATGCCGGGTACTTCTGCTAGTATCTTATAAACAAAACAAAATGATCACTCAGATAACTGACACCCAAAACAATCTCCAAAGTGCAATCAACATTTTAGGTTTTGCTGCAGCACTGCACAAGCAAGAGGAACAAATAGATATACGTATCCAACAGAAACTGAACACCACCGTGAACACAGAGACTCAAAAAGCGAAGAGAACAATGAGAAGAAACAGAATATCTGGAATAATTCATGAAAGGAGAGAGACACCTCGATGATAAAGACCCAAAGTGAACGAATGACCAAAGCTACGAAAGAGAATCCAATATAATATATTGATAGATGGATATTAATTCAGACGAGAAGGCGAAAGTCAATTGGCATTCCAGGAAACTTAAAATATGAGGGATGGCATAAAAAAACCGATGACAACGCAAGCGGAAGAATAAATGATCACGTCTTGTGAAATCGCCCGAACTTATTCCAGCAAGAACTGGGGAGGATGCTGGAGCACGCAGGGATTCCTTGGCCCAATTCCAGTGAAGAGGTGCGAGGTGCGTATGTGTGTGTGTGTGTGTGTGTGTGTGTGTGTGTTTATGTGTGTGTGTGCATGCTTGTGCGTGTGTGTGTGTGTGTGTGTGCATGTTTGTGTGTGTGTGTGTGTGTGTGTGTGTGTGTGTGTGTGTGTGTGTGTGTGTGTGTGTGTGTGTGTGTGTGTGTGTGTGTGTTGTTGTTGTTGGTTGTTCTCTCCATATGCGGGTTTCTGAAGATAGAACAGAGACCTACCAGTTCTCAAATTATCCACCTTCGTGTGTGTATTTAATATGTATATGTCACGTTTAATATGTGTGCATATAATATACAGTGTCATATGTCACGTATATAATATACAATATATGTCACGTATAATATGTCTCTATATAGTTTGTGTATAAATCACAATCATGTATGTGTAAATCATGATTCATGTATTTGCGTGTGTACGCGCAGACCCCACCCGTCGTCATCTCCACTCGCGGGTCTCTTAGACTAAATGGAGTCTTCCCGATACTGAAGCATTCATCTTCACCCCAGTAAGGATCCACGGCGCATGGACCAAGCAGTCTCCTTCTTATTCGTGCTCCATCCAACGGAGCTTTCCCTGGTCCTGAAGAATCCGTCTTCCCCACAGCGAGGAACGACAACTCATGGACTAAGTCGTCTCCTTATCCATGCTCCATTTCCCCTGCTGTCCCCGAAGTGGCCTCTGGGGCAGGCACAGGTGTGCCTGGTCTCGGTCTCTTTCTTCTCGGTCTCATCCTCCCTCGGTCTCATCCTTCCTCGGTCTCATCCTTCCTTGGTTTCATCCTTCCTTGGTTTCATCCTTCCTCGGTCTCATCCTTCCTCACTCTCATCCTCCCTTGCTCTCATCCTCCCTCGGTCTCATCCTCCCTCGGTCTCATCCTTCCTCGGTCTCATCCTTCCTCAGTCCCATCCTTCCTCGGTCTCATCCTTCCTTGCTTGCATCCTTCCTTGCTTGCATCCTTCCTTGGTTTCATCCTTCCTTGGTTTCATCCTTCCTTGGTTTCATCCTTCCTCGGTCTCATCCTTCCTCGGTCTCATCCTTCCTCAGTCTCATCCTTCCTCGGTCCCATCCTTCCTCAGTCTCATCCTTCCTCGGTTTCATCCTTCCTCGGTTTCATCCTTCCTCGGTTTCATCCTTCCTCGGTCTCATCCTTCCTCGGTCTCATCCTTCCTCGGTCTCATCCTTCCTCGGTCCCATCCTTCCTCGGTCTCATCCTTCCTTGGTTTCATCCTTCCTTGGTTTCATCCTTCCTCGGTCTCATCCTTCCTCGGTCTCATCCTTCCTCGGTCTCATCCTTCCTCGGTCTCATCCTCCCTCGGTATCAACCTCCCTCGGTCTCATCCTTCCTTGGTCTCATCCTTCCTTGGTTTCATCCTTCCTTGGTTTCATCCTTCCTCGGTCTCATCCTCCCTCGGTCTCATCCTTCCTCGGTCTCATCCTTCCTCGGTTTCATCCTTCCTTGGTCTCATCCTTCCTCGGTCTCATCCTTCCTCGGTCTCATCCTTCCTCGGTCTCATCCTTCCTCGGTCTCATCCTTCCTCGGTCCCATCCTTCCTTGACAGGATAGATTCGACAAAACCCAGCAAGTCAGAAGGCAACGCCATGTCACCAGGCCGCATCCCAAATACATGTCGATCGGCACAACCATAGGGATCCCCTCACCCACCAAAGCTGCCACCCCCAGCTCGGTTCTTGCTCCAATCAAAGCCTTTGTATACAGCACGGTCCTTTATCCCATGAAACTTGGTCCCATGGAGGCGGAACTTGGCAAAAAGGGAGTCACCAAAGCTCGGATTTTCGTTCTCAGCATGATGGAGTCGTCAAAACCCAATAATCCACAAGACCAGGCTGCATCCTAGACAATCCGGGCGCCACATACACACCCATCTGCCTCAACAAAGCTGCTGTCCATGGCACAGTTCTCTCTACCATCGAAGCCATTGTATTCGGTGAGGTCCTTGAACTCGAGGACTGACATTTTTCTCTCGCCCTCTTATCCTGGACTTTTGCGCTCTTGCCCTCTTGCTTTCTGACCCTCTCTGACCCTCCGATCTTGCCCTGCTTTTGCCCTCCTCTGGTTCCTTTGTTCTTCCCCCTCGCGTATTTGTGCTTGGACCGGCTGTGTTCAGAGACGCCACCGGAAGACGTGCAGAGTTTTGCAGGTGGAAACGACGCGCGGCCTGCCGCTGCAGCGTGATGAGACCTCATATGAGCGCTGCAGTGCGAACGGGCCGGCGGGGTCCACAATGGGTAGATGCCATCGTTCACTGTCCTAAAAATAAACAAGTTTGATTTAAATCCCTTCAGCTGTTTTCAAGTATCACATTTTCACCAGCCATGACAGGTTTCACTTCGATCGGTGAAGCAGTTTCAGAGAATGGATTTTTTTAAATATCAGCTTTCACGCTAATATGGCGTGACATATAATATGGCGTGACTAAATACCACGTGACATATGACCTTTTAAAATGTACACTGCATATGTATGCGTAGGGGATCACGTTTGTGAAGTTTCTTGTTGATCGGACGAGGTTCGTTTTTCTATCCAAAATGGCTGCCAAACCACGTGACCTACGACATCATCATTTTCAAACTGTATGCAGCAGTGCTGTTAGATGATATTTGTAAAATTTTGCATCGATAGAGTGAGCGGTTTCAGAGATATAATTATTTAATATTTCCCTTCAATCTAATATGGCTGCCAAACCAAGTGACCTATGATCTCATAAATTTAATATTTCAAGACAAATGTGTCATAGATCATGCGCATGCAATTTCAGATTTTTAGGATAAGGAATTCGATTAAAACATTTTTGTCTGGTATACCACTTCCCCTATGATGTCATCATTATCATGCGTTTGTTCCCCATCGGGAGTACTTGACAATGTGCCAAGTTTCAGATTTTTCCATTCAGCGGTTTCCGAGAAATACATTTTTAATTATTTGCTTTTAATCCAAGATGGCTGCCATACCACGTGACCTATGGCGTCACATTTATCATATAACATTCTGCATGGGTGTCATTCCTACCCTGAAAGTTTCGTCTCTATCAGACATATGGTTGCTGAGAAAAACAAGGTTTAGCCCGTACCGACAGACGGATGGACGGACAACCCGAAAACATAATGCCTCCGGTGACTTTGTCGGCGGAGGCATAAAAATTGGACATCTCTGAAAACGCTCAACAATCATTTTTTAACTTGTCATATGTCATCAACTCCCCAGGGGTATTTCGGGTGATAACGATTACGTCATCGGTGAAGTGGCAATCCAACCATACTTGGTTTAATTTAAAAAAAATTCCGAAAAATCTTAAACTTTATATATCCTATTTACAACACGGTGTGAGTGAAGGGTCAAATTTATGATGTTATCGGTCACGTGGTCTGGCGGCTATATTGGATTGATAAATAACAACATAAAAAATCTTCTCCAGAACCGCTTAACAGATCAATGCGAAACTTCATACATATGATTGACTAGCCATGGGGAATACTGTATAGGTTGAATCTTTTAAATATTCATCATCATTTTTGTTATTTTCTTTTTTAATGGAAACTGCCCCAAACAAGGCATAAGCTTTATGACACTTTTGGCATAAATTATTATTTATTATTATTATTTATATTATATAAATATAAATATTTATATTATATTATACTAGTGAGCTGCCCGTGCTATGCATGGGTGGAAGGCCGGAAGCAAACAGGCAATGCAGATACGGCGAATGCTAAAGCATGAAACCAATACATTCCACATTCCTGTAGCACCCTCAGTCGCACATCAGACATGGACAGCAAGTTCGTGAAGGACTTCCATGAAAAACGTACCCGTTCACAAACAAACGGGTACGTTCATGTATAGAAACATCGATCGTGGGTCCGTGGCGAATCTGCATATGGTGATCCGCAAAGTTCATGTTTAGAAGGTAGAAACCATCACGGCATGTCGTCATTCACTTGAACTCGATGTCTCTTTTTTCATTCCAAACAACATAACTCCAATCACAAATTAATCACAAAATAAACTTTTAACAATGTTAATGTTTCCTTCATTGTAAAAACTACCAAGTCAACAGTTAAAAGGATTTTGAGCCGATAGGTGTTACGGCCTTGGCAAGATCGATGGAGACGGCGATCTGTTAGCGTATACACCGCCCAAATAGCTATGTGGAATTCTCTCATGTAGAGATTAAACTCACATCGTTTGAACTTTGGCCGAGGTCATTATTTACTTTTAATGATGTTTATATACGAATCAAAAAGAAGATAATTGGTTTTGGGTCGTCCTTTCCGCATATCTCATGGGATTGTGAGTTGGAGAGACGAACGTGATGGCGGGGAGGGGGTTGGCATTCTCTCAAGCAGGGATTCAACCCATGTCCTTATAAAAGGTCTTCTCCAATGGTCACTGAGTCCGATCGGAGCAGCTGTGCAGCGCAACTGTGCAGCGGGAAAATAACGTTATGCGGGAGTCCAAATCTGAAAATGCTGGAGGCCAAAGCTGAAATTGGAAAAACAATATACCCTATTTTACTCCAGGAGATCCCAGGATTACCCACCCAAAATATCGTTGTGATCGATTCAGCCGTTTTTGCGGTACCTTCGAACGAACGAACGGATGGACGGACGGACAGACAGACAGACGGACATTTGGTGAATTATAATAAGATTTAAATTATATTATTATTTCAGCATAAATATTACTTTAGGCATATTTATGCTACAATAAATCGCCCCAAAGCCACTTTAGGTAAGGGGACTAAGGGAAAGTTAGCAAAAGGTAAGGATAAAGCAAAACAAAATAAAAAGAAATAAATAAAAATAACAAGAAAACAACCAAGACCCAGGAAGTAGCAGAGGTCACATAAAATGTGATTAAACCTCAAAGATCAGCAAACATTACCGCCTTACAGAAAAAGGTGCAAAAACAGATCCTTGCAACGACAGACCAATCAGCCTGCTCCCAATTATCAGCAAAGTCATGGAATCCATTGTTGCTTCGGATATCAAATCCAACCTCTTCTCCAATGGATTGATCTCGGATCATCAATTTGGATTCAGACCAGGTCATTCTACTCTGGACATGCCGCTTCTGCTGTCTCAACAATGGATGGAGGTCCTCAATGCCACACAGGAAATCAGAGCTGTCTCCCTTGACATATCACGTGCCTTCGATATGGTCTGGCACCCAGCTCTGCTATCAAAACTCCTCACCACATACAAGGCTTTCATCCACAGCTCAATGGAATACTGCTCTCCCCTCTGGGCTGGTGCTCCTGCCTCACACCTGGCTCGGCTTCACGCTGTTGAATCCAAAGCTTTCAGAATCATTGGAATCTCCCGCGATGAAGCGATCTCTGAGGGCCTTTCACTCACTCACCGCAGGCAGGTAGGTGGTCTTTCTGTCTTCTACCGACTCCTCTCCGGCCTTGCTCCCCGAGCTCTGTCTGTGCTCTGTCCTCCAAATATTCCTACAGGTCACACAGGATTTGCCAGCAACCCTCTTATGGTTAAACTGGCAAAATCAAGACTCTCTGCTCACCTTCACTCCTTCATGCCTCTTTCTCCCGCCTCTGGAACAAACTCCCTCACTCCCTTCAATTCTACTTCTCCCTCCAGGTCTTTAACACAGCTGTTCACCAGCATCTCTTATTTTCCGCAATCCAAAACCTTTATCTTTTCTACCCCCGTTAATACACCACAGATCCACTTTTTGAAATACCAACTTTTTTCCTGGAAGTCCTTGCAGTATCCTTGTGTTTTATACTTCTCACACCCCCACCCCCTTCCCACGCCTCCTCCCCCCCCCCCAAGCCCTCTCCCTCCCACAGATCTCCCGATGTCCCTGTTCTCTGCTGTTGTACTTGTGTGCTTCCCTCTCTCTCCCCATCTTGTCTCCCGTGCCCTTTATTGTATGTTTTGTGCGTCGGTTTTTTATTATTATTATATATACTAGGGCATGCCCGTACTATATATATATCTAAAATTATATCCCCCCCCTCTATTTACATGAAATGGTTTGGTCCAAAGCGAACGGCTTGCGAGTACGGTGACAATCCCCCCCCTCTATTTACATGAAATGGTTTGGTCCAAAGCGAACGGCTTGCGGAGTTTGGTAAAGAAATCGCCATAGCGTGCACAAACGCGCAGGAAAGCGAAAGAATCGCAAAGTAGTTTTAATTAGTTTTAAAACATAGTTTAACGCCAACATAGTTTGCCAACGTGAAATAAATGAATACGCTCTCAAATGTGCCGTCCGAGGCAGAGTCTGTTCGGCACGTTCGGCACACGTGATAGCTCGCTGCTCTCTGATTGGTTGAATCGTTTTTTGGACATAGCTCGCTAACTACTTGTCCGATTAATATGAAACCTTGAAAAGGCACATCCTCGGGTCCCCAGCAATATACCTGGCAAGTTTAAAGTATATCGGACCCGTGGTTGTCGAGAAACAGCGGTCACAGACATACATACATACATACATACATACACACAGAGATTACTGGAATTATAGATAGATTTATATTTTTTGTGATTAATGTTAGCTCTTACACGAGCCTCGATCTTGTGTACAAAAAAAAAAAAAAAAAGTCTGAGCATTGTCCATGTGTTTTACACCTGTCCAGATACACCATATGACTGAAGCTAGTGGAGCAGAACCCTGTGGAAAACCAGAATTGATGGAGCAAGTAGGAGAAGATTGACCCTCAAGTACCACCTCCATCTTGTGATTTGTAAGGAAAGCCGAGATGATTGAATACTTCACTCCAGATACACCATGTGACTGGAGCTAGTGGAGCAGACCCCTATGGAACACCAGAATTGATGGAGCAAGTAGGAAAAGATTGACCCTCAAGTACCACCTCCATCTTGTGATTTATAAGGAAAGCCGAGATGATTGAATACTTCACTCCAGATACACCATGTGACTGGAGCTAGTGGAGCAGACCCCTGTGGGACACCAGAATTGATGGAGCAAGTAAGAGAAGATTGACCCTCAAGTACCACCTCCATCTTGTGATTTGTAAGGAAAGCCGAGATGATTGAATGCATCACTCCAGATACACCATGTGACTGCAGCTTGTGGAGCAGACCCCTGTGCCAAACTTTATCAAAGGCTTTTGAGATATCCAAAGCAACTAATCGAGCTTCACCTTGAGCTCCAATGCCCTGTTGAAATGATCCGAAATGAAGGATAGCAGATCACCTGTAGAGCGAGAATAGTGAAGGCCATACTGGCAGTCAGTGAGAAGTTCATTGTCCTCCAGATGGCAGAAAGGTTGTTCGTTGATGAAGGTATTCAAATACCTTACTTATTACAGGAAGCAGGTTGATGGGGCGATAGTTACTTGGTTCAGAATGCTCACCTGCACCCTTGAAATCAGGAACAACAGAAGCCACTTTCCATGATGAAGGAAACACCGAAGCAGACAGGTACAGGTTGCATAGCTTCGCAAGAATCGATTACAGTTCGAGACAACAAATCTTCAATACTATCACAGGGATTCCATCAGGACCAGCCGCTTTTGAGGAATCTTGGCTACCAATAATTCTGGCAACTTTCGTCAGAGTGATAAATGGAACAGAAATATCAGAATCTGTACGAGATGGAAAAATCAGGAAAAGGACGTATTCCTCATCATTGAGGATGGAATTAGAAACAGTGATTTATTACTTAAGTATATTGGTCGGTTCGGTTTGTGGTTCTGTCTGTTTGTCTGTTTGTCACCGGCCTACAGGTCACAATAATTCCAAACCGATCGCCACGAAACTTCACCAAGTTGTATAAGTCGTCCCAATTGAGAAGCCTATTGCTTTTGAGGTCAAAGGTCATCTGGAGGTCAAATGTCTAAAATCGCCATTTTAAATCCGATTGACTTGAAAATTGAATAGCATTTGTATATCAAGTCACTAAATTGGGAAATGAAGTATTTTTGAGGTCAAAATGTCAAAGGTCAACTTAAGGTCAAATTTTTAAAATCATCAATTTTCATCTAAAAAGCCATCAATTCTCAACCGATTGACTTGAAAATTGAACAGCATTTGCATATCGAGTCACTAAATTGGGAAACATACTATTTTGAGGTCAAAATGTCAAAGGTCAACTCAAGGTCAAATTTTTAAAATCATCAATTTTCATCTAAAAAGCCGTCAATTCTCAACCGATTGACTTGAAAATTGAACAGCGTTTGCATATCGAGTCACTAAATTGGGAAACATACTATTTTGAGGTCAAAAGGTCAAAGGTCAACTCAAGGTCAAATTTTAAAAATCATCAATTTTCATCTAAAAAGCCGTCGATTCTCAACCGATTGACTTGAAAAGTGAACAGCATTTGCATATTGAGTCAGTAAATTGGGAAACTTACTATTTGTGAGGTCAAAAGGTCAAAGGTCAACTTAAGGTCAAATTTTTAAAATCATCAATTTTCATCTAAAAAGCCATCAATTCTCAACCGATTGACTTGAAAATTGAACAGCATTTGCATATCGAGTCACTAAATTTGGAAACATACTATTTTTTAGGTCAAAAGGTCAACTCAGCTCAAACTTCCAAAATCATCACTTTTTATCTGAAAAAAACCTGTCAATTTTCATCCGATTGACTTGAAAATTGAACAGCATTTGCACATTGAGTCACTAAATAGGGAAACCAACTATTTTTGACGTCAAAAGGTCAAAGGTCAACTCAAGGTCAACCTTCCAAAATCATCATTTTCATCTGAAAAATCCTCAATTTTCTGCCTATTGACCCGAGCTTTGATCAAGATTGTCAATTTTAATCTTGAAGAAATGGACAATTTGCTGTATCAATGGAATTTTTTTCTTGGGGGGGGGGGGGGGCGTATTTTGCAAGTATCGTGCTCCGCATGACGTCTTCTTGTTTATTTATTTATTTATCAATGTTTATTAATTTTTATTCATTAATTGAGATCAGATGTAACATTGGGTTGACATCTAAGGTTGGCGAAGGCATATCCATGGACGCATTCCTGTAAAATGGTATTTTCTATTTCTCCCATCATATATAGTTAGAACTACCTGGCAAAGAAACCACCTTTGGACCGGGTCATCGTGCCCTCAAACTCCGGGCCACTTCTAATCGGATTAAATCAATGTGCCCGGATTACACACACATTATACCGCAGTGTATCATTTTCAGGAGCTATCTTTCCATCCAGCATCGTAGGGGTTAACAGTACCGAGACATAAACAGTGAGGAGTCTGTCAGGCATTGAGCTAACCGAGGCAATTAGTGCCTGAGAAAATAGGGGAGGTGAGTAGGTAAAGGGGGTAAGGAAGGGTATTGGGGGTAAGGTGGGGTTGATGTGCAAATTGGGATTGTGAATTCTAATAATTGGGACAAAGATGCACATGTACAACCATTTATACAGCAACCTCGATGTTTTTGTGTCAATAAATGACTATTTGAACTAATTCGATGAGACTAAAACAGGTAAGAAAAAGGGGAAATTATATACCGGGTATTGAGAATGTGATTCGGTCATCTGGTCTGTCGATGTGAGACGGTGAGAGGGACAAATAGAGCAGACATAGACAAACACGCTTCTCAAGGCATAAGGGGCTGATGCATCGGTTTCCTCTTCCATTCTTGCCCCACTCCCCTGTAACTGCTGCAGTGCTGCGTCTTTCTTGTGACACCTCCTCCCTCCCTCCCCTCCCCAACCCTCCCCGCCCTTCCCTCCCTTTCCTCCATCCCCTCCCTCCCCGCACAGCAAATATCATGATTTTTAACCAAGCTCTCTCACTCTCTCATTGTAAATCGTTTCTCCGCTCTCCGTCCACCCCTAAAAACTTTACCCTCATTGTCAATAATACGAACGAGGTTTTAAAATGCTACTTGGGGGGAGGGGAGGCAGGAGCAGGGGGGCTCACGGCTCATCCCTTGCCCTCAACAACCCTGATGTCCCGATGGGATGGGGGTCACGTGCTGGGTCGGTTGACTTTCGAAGCAAACCAAGGTCAGTTCATCTCGATAGCAGGACGAACAGATGTGAGGGAGGAGCCAGAGGGGAGGGGCGGGGCCAGCGTGGAGGGGCGGGGCCAGAGGAGAGGGGCGGGGCCAGAGGGGTGGGGCGAGCACAGTGTGGAGGATCCGGGCCAGAGGGGAGGGGCGGGCCAGTGTGGAGGGGCGGGGCCAGAGGGGAGGGGCGAGCACAGTGTCTATTTTGAGCAGCGACGGAGACAGCAATTCAAGGACGACTCTGAGTGTTTGATTGGTTTGTGGGGAAATAACCGAGGGTCCTCAAATGAGTTGGGGTGAGGGGTGTTGTTCGAAAAGGAGGATGAATAAGATCTCCAGCAGGCAATGCCATGGACTATCACCCGAAAAGGGACAATTGTGAGATGATAGGGGGGTAGCAGTTTTGCAGGTAGGAGAGGAACGGGGTGGGGAGAGGGGTACAGGTTGTGCTGCATCGCTGCTGCTTCTCCTGCTCACACTAACCGGTTGTTTCCCTGTCCCTCTCTGCTTCTCCTGCTCACACTCACCGGTTGTTTCCCTGTCCCTCTCTGCTTCTCCTGCTCACACTCACCGGTTGTTTCCCTGTCCCTCTCTGCTTCTCCTGCTCACACTCACCGGTTGTTTCCCTGTCCCTCTCTGCTTCTCCTGCTCACACTCACCGGTTGTTTCCCTGTCCCTCTCTGCTTCTCCTGCTCACACTCACCGGTTGTTTCCCTGTCCCTCTCTGCTTCTCCTGCTCACACTCACCGGTTGTTTCCCTGTCCCTCTCTGCTTCTCCTGCTCACACTCACCGGTTGTTTCCCTGTCCCTCTCTGCTTGTCCTGCTCACACTCACCGGTTGTTTCCCTGTTCCTCTCTGCTTCTCCTGCTCACACTCACCGGTTGTTTCCCTGTCCCTCTCTGCTTCTCCTGCTCACACTCACCGGTTGTTTCCCTGTTCCTCTCTGCTTGTCCTGCTCACACTCACCGGTTGTTTCCCTGTCCCTCTCTGCTTGTCCTGCTCACACTCACCGGTTGTTTCCCTGTCCCTCTCTGCTTCTCCTGCTCACACTCACCGGTTGTTTCCCTGTCCCTCTGCTTGTCCTGCTCACACTCACCGGTTGTTTGCCTGTCCCTCTCCTGCTCACACTCACCGGTTGTTTGCCTGTCCCTCTCCTGCTCACACTCACCGGTTGTTTCTCTGTCCCTCTTCGTCACCAGCTCGTGTCCCTCTCCCTATCACCACCGGCTGCTACGTTTCGGTCCCTTTTCCATCACTCGCAGGCTGCTCCACCCTCCTTCAGCAACTTGAACTCTTCGCTCTCTCAAACACATGAGTTGTCAAGTCTAACATGGATACGAATGGTGAGGGAGGCAGACAATGTACTTATATTATCCCAATTTATACCTTATGAGGATTTGCTGTTTGTTCTTTCTTTGTCTGTGCGTGTCCTACGTCCTACCTCTCCCCTCTCTATCTGTGTGTGTCCTACCTGTCTCCTCTCTATCTGTGTGTACCACTTCTCCCCTCTCTATCTGTGTGTGTACTACCTCTCCCCTCTCTATCTGTGTGTGTCCTACCTCTCCCCTCTCTATCTGTGTGTGTCCTACCTCTCCCCTCTCTATCTGTGTGTGTTCTACCTCTCCCCTCTCTATCTGTGTGTGTCCTACCTCTCCCCTCTCTATCTGTGTGTGTCCTACCTGTCCCCTCTCTATCTGTGTGTACCACTTCTCCCCTCTCTATCTGTGTGTGTCCTACCTCTCCCCTCTCTATCTGTGTGTGTCCTACCTCTCCCCTCTCTATCTGTGTGTGTCCTACCTCTCCCCTCTCTATCTGTGTGTGTCCTACCTCTCCCCTCTCTATCTGTGTGTGTCCTACCTGTCCCCTCTCTATCTGTGTGTACCACTTCTCCCCTCTCTATCTGTGTGTGTCCTACCTCTCCCCTCTATATCTGTGTGTGTCCTACCTCTCCCCTCTATATCTGTGTGTGTCCTACCTCTCCCCTCTCTATCTGTGTGTACTACCTCTCCCCTCTCTATCTGTGTGTGTCCTACCTCTCCCCTCTCTATCTGTGTGTACTACCTCTCCCCTCTATATCTGTGTGTACCACCTCTCCCCTCTCTATCTGTGTGTGTCCTACCTCTCCCCTCTATATCTGTGTGTCCTACCTCTCCCCTCTATATCTGTGTGTCCTACCTCTCCCCTCTATATCTGTGTGTACTACCTCTCCCCTCTATATCTGTGTGTACTACCTCTCCCCTCTATATCTGTGTGTACTACCTCTCCCCTCTATATCTGTGTGTACTACCTCTCCCCTCTCTATCTGTGTGTGTCCTACCTCTCCCCTCTATATCTGTGTGTACTACCTCTCCCCTCTCTATCTGTGTGTGTCCTACCTCTCCCCTCTATATCTGTGTGTACTACCTCTCCCCTCTCTATCTGTGTGTGCCCTACCTCTCCCCTCTCTATCTGTGTGTGTCCTACCTCTCCCCTCTCTATGTGTGTGTCCTACCTCTCCCCTCTCTATCTGTGTGTACTACCTCTCCCCTCTCTATCTGTGTGTGTACTACCTCTCCCCTCTCTATCTGTGTGTGTCCTACCTCTCCCCTCTCTATCTGTGTGTACTACCTCTCTCCTCTCTATCTGTGTGTGTACTACCTCTCCTCTCTCTATCTGTGTGTACTACCTCTCCCCTCTCTATCTGTGTGTACTACCTCTCCTCTCTCTATCTGTGTGTACTACCTCTCCCCTCTCTATCTGTGTGTGTACTACCTCTCCCCTCTCTATCTGTGTGTGTCCTACCTCTCCCCTCTCTATGTGTGTGTCCTACCTCTCCCCTCTCTATCTGTGTGTACTACCTCTCCCCTCTCTATCTGTGTGTACTACCTCTCCCCTCTCTATCTGTGTGTGTACTACCTCTCCTCTCTCTATCTGTGTGTACTACCTCTCCCCTCTCTATCTGTGTGTACTACCTCTCCTCTCTCTATCTGTGTGTACTACCTCTCCCCTCTCTATCTGTGTGTACTACCTCTCCCCTCTCTATCTGTGTGTACGTATTTTATGTATGCACACTATATCATTCTCCGTTGACCTTCGGTCTCTGAAAATAGGTCCATTTGATCATCCATGTTGTTTATATTGATATGTACGGTAGTTGTGATTTTTTTTTTTTTCCTCCACCACTATTTTACCAACATCTGCACTTTTTCCCCCCAAACAGTTTGACCTGGGATTAACGGTGACCCGACCTGAAAACATGGCTACCTTATTAACAGGTAACACAGCAAGCATTGTTGTGGCTCGCTTTCCACGACACAGCGACACAGATTTAGGTTGCTGTCCTTCCCTCCTGTTTTTCTCCTGTACATTAACACTCTCCCTAACTAAGCCTTCCAACTTCTCACCAAACCTCCCTAATCACCTCCGGTTTTGCTCTCCTCCCCCTCCCCCCTCTCTCCTCACATCATTTTCAGCTCTATTTCCTTTTGCACATCTTCTCGCAAATGAGGATTTGCTGATCCTCACTTTCCATTTGCTTGTGCTCATCTCTCATAAATCACGTCACACATCCTCACTCCCGTTCCCTCCACACTCAACCCATTTCCCGACTCATCACATATCTGTTTCATGCCCTCTCCGTTTATGATCCTCTGTTGTAACATTTTCAGGCATTTTAATTTGCTTTTTCATTTTAGAAACGTTTTCCATCACTGATAATTCCCCCAAAGCAGTTATTAAATTGGACGTTTCACTCTATTAAAGTTAACTTATCTGGAATGTTACATTCTACATTGGTTGTCCATTAGGCCCTTAAGATTGTGCTATTATTACCAACCTATGGTTGTGCTCCATCCTTTTTTAAATGCTGAGTGTCAACTGTCAAGCAAGTAAGCAGCACGTACCATTTTTAAGTATCAGGTATGACTCGAATGGGGTTCGAACCACCGACCCTCCCGGATTCAGAGCGGACCCTCTAACTATGACACCACCCTGACTTTAACGATTCCAAAACCCCAAATTCCAAAACTCCGAGAAATTCCAAAACCCCGAGACAGGTACATAGCTTGCTAAGTTTGATGTCGATCAAGATTGCTTAAGATAGAGATAAACTATTTGAGTAATAGCTAGGGACGCACGGTATACTAGGTTAAAACTGAGAAAAAAAGAAGGGGGGAAAAAAAAAGAATGAAAAATTGCTTAGAAAAAAACAAATAAGGAGGTCAAAGGGCATGTATGGAACATACATGGTGACGGGGTGGGTCAAAGTTTTCAACATATTTGCATACGTAAAAAATAGATGGCCTCCGATGCAACTCAACAAACGTTCCGTGATCACCTTTCATTCTCTGGAATAGTAACTAGTGGTAGTTCATTTACTTTGGCTTAATTCCGCAGGATTCTAAAACATTTCAAAAGTAAATCAATGAATCAATCAATAACCGGTTTATTACAAAAACACGTTCGCAGCCATAGGCTCAGGTATTGATGGAAAGCGTCAACATTTTGGGTGAATGTGATTTTTAAGGATATATTTGTTTTTTCTTCCTTTATTCATGGCGATTTAAGGTCCATGGAGGAGTTTTACAGAAATCAAAAGTAGGACAAATACATGAGGAGATCCAGTCACTGTGTGTCGCTTAAGAACAAAGATGAGTGCACTCAACTATTCGATGAAGTTTTTTTTTCTTTTTTGTCTACAAGATCGAGGCTCATGAAAGAGCTGACATTCATCACAAAAAAAAATTTTTTTTTAAGACACACAAAACATATAATAAGGGGAGCGGTAAACAAGATGGGAGAGAAGGGGAAGCACACAAACACAACATTTGAGAGCAGGGACATCGGGAGATCTGTGGGAGGGAGAGGGCTTGGGGGGAGGAGGCGTGGGAAGGGGGGGGGGGGGGGTGGGAAAAGTATAAAACAAGGATACTACAAGGACTTCCAGGAAAAAAGTTGGTATTTCAAAAAGTGGATCTGGGGTGAATTAACGGGGGTAGAAAAGATCAAGGTTTTGGATGGGGGAGGATAAGAGATGGTGGTGAACAGCTGTTTTAAAGACCTGGAGGGCGGAGTGGGATTGAAGAGAGTGAGGGAGTTTGTTCCAGAGGCAGGAGAAAAGAGGAATGAAGGAGTGAAGGTGAGCAGAGAGTCTTGATGAATTATAATATTGGTCTGAGTTTAAATGATGATAGAAATGTCGATTCATCTTTCTTTAGGAAGGATTGTAAAAGTGGAGCGACATGCTGTTTGTAAAAATAGGGGCAAATGCCCCTGGGCTCACCTTGTAGAACCAGGGAACCGCTGATAGGTGTGGATGACGCACAAAATATGTAACGGAGAAGATATTTTAAAATATAATTAAATACCTATTTTGGGGAGTAAACCCCTGATTTTTTTTAATGCCATGAACAAACTTTAGTTCATCACAGGTGATGGAGGTTGTGGTCCAGTTTCATGAAACCCGTCTGTATAGTTTCGGAGATGAGCGCAAATACCTATTTTTGGGGAGGGGCAAACTCCACCCCCCTCCCCCAAGACGCCCTTAATGAGTGCAGATGTTAATTCGGTTATAATACCTTTGTTAGGCAGCTGATATGAAGCTTGTTGCTAAGTTTCATCAAAACCGTGTGTGTAGTTTCGGAGAAGAATGCAAGTACCTATTTTCGGGGGTCAACAACCCCCCCCCCCCCCAAATAAACTCCCTCAATGAGTGCAGATTTTGATACGGTCAATAAGGCATATGATGTGAAGTTTGGGGCCAAGTTTCATCAAAACCGTGTGTGTAGTTTCGGAGAAGAATGCAAGTACCTATTTTGGGGGGTCAAGAACCCCCCCCCCAAATAAACCCCCTCATTGAGTGCAGATTTTGATACGGTCAATAAGGCATATGATGTGAAGTTTGGGGCCAAGTTTCATCAAAACCGTGTGTGTAGTTTCGGAGAAGAATGCAAGTACCTATTTTGGGGGGTCAAGAACCCCCCCCCCAAAAAAAAACTCCCTCAATGAGTGCAGATTTTGATACGGTCAATAAGGCATCTGATATGAAGTTTGGGGCCAAGTTTCATCAAAACCGTGTGTGTAGTTTCGGAGAAGAATGCAAGTACCTATTTTGGGGGGTCAAGAACCCCCCCCCCCAATAAACCCCCTCAATGAGTGCAGATTTTGATACGGTCAATAAGGCATATGATGTGACGTTTGGGGCCAAGTTTCATCAAAATCGTGTGTGTAGTTTCGGAGAAGAATGCAAGTACCTATTTTGGGGGGTCAAGAACCCCCCCCCCCCAAATAACCCCCCTCAATGAGTGCAGATTTTGATACGGTCAATAAGGCATCTGATATGAAGTTTGGGGCCAGGTTTCATCAAAACCGTGTGTGTAGTTTCGGAGAAGAATGCAAGTACCTATTTTGGGGGGTCAAGAAACCCCCACCCCAAAATAACCCCCCTCAATGAGTGCAGATTTTGATACGGTCAATAAGGCATCTGATATGAAGTTTGGGGCCAAGTTTCATCAAAACCGTGTGTGTAGTTTCGGAGAAGAATGCAAGTACCTATTTTGGGGGGTCAAGAACCCCCCCCAAATAAACCCCCTCAATGAGTGCAGATTTTCCTATTTTGGGGGGTCAAGAACCCCCCCCCCAAATAAACCCCCTCAATGAGTGCAGATTTTGATAGGGTCAATAAGGCATCTGATATGAAGTTTGGGCCCAAGTTTCATCAAAACCGTGTGTGTAGTTTCGGAGAAGAATGCAAGTACCTATTTTGGGGGGTCAAGAACCCCCCCCCCCAAATAAACCCCCTCAATGAGTGCAGATTTTGATACGGTCAATAAGGCATATGATGTGAAGTTTGGGGCCAAGTTTCATCAAAATCGTGTGTGTAGTTTCGGAGAAGAATGCAAGTACCTATTTTGGGGGGTCAAGAAACCCCCCCCCCCCAAATAACTCCCCTCAATGAGTGCAGATTTTGATACGGTCAATAAGGCATAAGATGTGAAGTTTGGGGCCAAGTTTCATCAAAACCGTGTGTGTAGTTTCGGAGAAGAATGCAAGTACCTATTTTGGGGGGTCAAGAACCCCCCCCCCCCAAAAAAAATAACCCCCCTCAATGAGTGCAGATTTTGATGCGGTCAATAAGGCATATGATGTGAAGTTTGGGGCCAAGTTTTATCAAAATCGTATGTGTAGTTTCGGAGAAGAATGCAAGTACCTATTTTGGGGGGTCAAGAAACCCCCCCCCCCCCCAAAAAAAAACCCTCAATGAGTGCAGATTTTGATGCGGTCAATAAGGCATAAGATGTGAAGTTTGGGGCCAAGTTTCATCAAAACCGTGTGTGTAGTTTCGGAGAATAATGCAAGTACCTATTTTGGGGGGTCAAGCACCCCCCCCCCCCAAATAAACCCCCTCAATGAGTGCAGATTTTGATGCGGTCAATAAGGCATAAGATGTGAAGTTTGGGGCCAAGTTTCATCAAAATCGGGTGTTTCGTTCAACCAAAAAGGACTGAAGTGTTTACAGATCACTCACTCACTGACTCACTGACTCACTGACTTACCGATTGACATTGCTCGATGGCATAAGCTCACCGGACTAAAATGCAGGTGAGCTAAAATCTGGAGCGACATGCTGCCAAGAGGGTGCTGAAGTAATTGATATTGCAGAAAGGGTGGAAGGTATAATGTGGGCTTTATGACTCGAGAATATTGATACACACGGGAGTGAACGGAATAGGTAAAGTTTACCCTGAAGAGTTGAAATATGGGTATGAGAAGTTTCTCACGTGACGTCACAAGGTCACATGCCTTTGTATATCCGCCATCTTGTCGGTCAAACTTGACCGGCACACTGTTTTTAATTGGCCAAATCATTGATGCTATTTAAGATGATGCCTGGGACGTGTTCATTACGACAGCACTAACCCTTTAGAAATATAGCGTGACGGACACGGAAGGAGCACACAAACAACTACAACCATGACAACAGCAGCAGTAACAACAAGTCCGTGTTAAAAAAAGACCCCTTCACTTTTTGTACACGGCTCCTTTCCGATGCCATCTCCAGGCGCTGCATGACGTCATCGCCGGGCATCGAAGGGGGCTCGGCAATGACGCACGCTGAAAGGGGGTCCTCGGTTTTCCACTCCGGTTGTTTGTTTGTTTTCTTGTTTGTTTGTCCTGACGATATCTCAGCCGTCCTTTGAGCTAGGAAGCTGAAATTTCGGCACAATAGTGAGTAAGTCCTTTGGCAAAAACGTTTGCTTTTTTGGATTAATTAATTAATTGATCAATTACTTGATTATTATCGATTAATTAAGAAATTATTTATTTCCTTTCTCTTCTGGACACTATCTCAGGCACCTTTTAAGTTCAGAAGCTGATATTTGGACATGACAATGACCAAGTGATTTGGCTGTAAAGGGCATTTTTGATTTATTGATCAATTAATCGATAAATTATTTAATGATTCGATTAATGACTTAATTAATTAGTTTTTTAAGTTAAAGTTTTGGATGAAAAGGTGGTGGTTTAGGTATTCCATTAGCCCATTGATTAATTATTTAATTATTTTATGATTATCATTTATTTATTTTTCATTATTGATCATTTATTTATTTTCTTTCTCATCTGGGCAATATCTCAGGCACCTTTTGAGCTAAGAAGCTGATATTTGGACACGGCAGTGATCAAGTGATGTGGCTATAAAGGATATTTTTCATTTATTGATTAATCAATTAATTGATAAATTATTTATTGATTAATCAATGTATTATTTAATTTTTTTGATTAATGACTTATTTAATTAATTTTCAAAAAGTTATAGCTTCGGATGAAGCACTAGTGGTTTAGTTATGCCATTAGCCAATTGATTAAGAAAATATTTTATGATTATCATTTATTGATTTTAATTATGCAATTAACCAATCAATTACTGCACACCTCTCCCTCCAAATACAGTCTATATGAGCTGCACGGTGGTATTGCCAGGTGCCAGAGGCGCCCCGGCGGCGCTGGAGGATATTTATTTATTTGGCATGGGGGCGGTGTACTTTGAATGTATCTGTACTTGTTTGTTTTCTTGTTTGTTTATTCAGGCGATATCTCAGTCATCATTTGAGCCAGGAAGCTGAAATTTCGGCAAAATAGTGAGCAAGTGCTTTGGCAAAAATGGTATTTTTTGTTTTTTGATTCATCAATTAATTGATGTCACTTAATTATATTATTATCGATTAATTTAGTACTATTCTATTTCCTTTTTCTTCTGGGCATTATCTCAGGCACCTTTTGGGTTAGGAAGCTGATATTTGGACATGACAGTGACCAAGTGATGTGGCTATAAAGGCTATTTTTGATTTCTTAATTAATCAATTAATCGATTAATTATTCGATTAATGACTTAATTTTTTTTTTTAAGTTACAGATTCGGATGAAACGGTGGTGGTTTAGGTATTCTATTAGCCAATTGATTAAAAAAAATTTTTTTTAATGATTATTATTTCTTTATTTTCATTATTAATCATTTATTTTATTTTTTTCTTATCTGGGCAATATCTCGGGCACCTTTTGAGCTAAGAAGCTGATATTTGGACACGACAGTGACCAAGTGATGTGGCTTTTTTTTCCTTTTTTTTTGGTATACAACATCGAGGCTCGTGAAAGAGCTAACATTAATCACACAAAAAGTCAAACAGACACATAAAACATATAATAAGGGGAGCGGTAGACAAGATGGGGAGAGAGAGGGAAGGACACAAACAACATTTGAGAGCAGGGACATCGAGAGATCTGTGGGAGGGAGAGGGCTTGGGGGGAGGTCGGAGAGGTATAAAACAGATGGACACTGCAAGGAATTCCCAGGAAAGAAGTTGGAATTTCAAAAAAGTGGATCTGGGGTGAATTAGCGGGGGTAGAACAGATCAAGGTTTTGGATGGGGGAAGATAAGAGATGGTGGTGAACAGCTGTTTTCAAGACCTGGAGGGAGGAGTGGGATTGAAGAGAGTGGGGGAATTTGTTCCAGAGGCGGGAGAAAAGAAGAATGAAAGAGTGAAGATGAGGAAAGAGTCTTGAATTTGGCAGTTTAACCATAAGAGGGTTGCTGGCAGATCTTGAGCGACCTGTAGGAATATTTGGGGGACAGAGCACAGAGAGAGCTGGGGGAGAAAGGCCGGAGGGGAGTCGGTAGAAGACAGAAAGACCACCAACTTGCCTGCGGTAAGTGAGTGAAAGGCCCTCGGAGTTAGCTTCATCGCGGGAAATTCCAATGATTCTGAAAGCTTTGGTTTCAACAGCGTGAAGCCGAGCTAGATGTGAGATAGGAGCACCAGCCCAGAGGGGAGAGCAGTATTCCATTGAGCTGCAGATGAAAGCCTTGTATGTCGTGAGGAGCTCTGGTGTGCCAAGGAAGGACTTCGCACGACGGAGTTAACCCAGTCGGCGACTGGCTTTGGAGGCCAGCTTGGAAATGTGGTTTTCCCAGGAAAGATCATGGCAGATAGTGAGACCCAAAAGCTTGAGCGACAGAACTTCTTGGAGAGGATTGTTGAGAAAGTAGATGGGAGGGTTGTCCAGTCGGTCTTTTCGGAGAGACATGGTAAGAGTGTGAGATTTGTCAGGATTGAAAGACATGTTCGACTTGTTTGACCAGTCTGTGATTTTGTCCAGGTCTGCAGAGAGTGAGGAGGCTGCAGACTGCCGATCTGGGGGATGAGGAATGGCGCGGCAGACAGTGGAGGATATTTTTATAGGATTTTTTTTAGGACGGCTATTATATTTTAAATTTATTTTAAAGGATATATTTTAAAGGACGGCTATAAAGGATATTTTTCATTTATTGATTAATCAATTAATTGATGAATTCTTTATTGATTAATCAATTAATTATTTGGCATGGGGGCAGTGTACTTTGAATGTATCTGTACTTGTTTCATTTCGTTCTACATCCTCATTTAGATACAGATAGACATGCAATATGTTTGTGAAGTACAACTTGCTGTCTTTTGATTAAACCGTCAGCGAATCGATGAGTAGGCACAGCTAGTTTATTATAAATCATACAGCATTCCAGTACACACTCTCCATTCATTTCTGAGGGAAGATGTGTTTTCCACATAATTATAGATATTGGGGTACCGCAGGTTGGGCACATCCTTACATTGGCGTGCTTCCCAATGAGGGTCAGCAATTTTCTCGGTAAGCTTTAGGGATCTGTGACCCCAGCGACTTCCAATTTCTGGATATACCGACTGCGCTGCTCATCTAAAGTAGAGAGTTCATCGAACAACTTACTCCACGCAGTCTTGAGAAACAAGGACATAGGTGGGGTCTGTGAGTGTCAAATTTGATTGGTCGAGATGACATAAAATACCATAATATTTTATCCAAGTACTGCTAAACTGGTGGTTTTTGAAAGTGGCAAAAAAGGGACTCGTGTTCTTCAGTGTTCAACTTTATAACGCAATTGAAACCAGAACGGCATTTGGTAGAGAACATACCTCTACCAGGCTGAACAGTTTACATTTTGTATCCCACTTTCTCTGAATGAAGAATCACTAAAAAAAATTATTGGATCCAGATCCGGATCTTCACTAAAATCTTATCATTTCGTCCTTGTCGCATACCCAACCTCTCCACAAAAATTCGTCTGCATCCATCCACAACATTTTGAGATATCTTGTTCACAAACAGACAGGGGTGAAAACATAAGCTCCATCCACCTTCGGTAGCGGCGGTAATGAAAGAATGATTTTAAATGTTGCAAGAAAAATATTTTTTGGAAGTTTACCACCGTTGATGCAGGTCTTTTATACCACTTTATTTAAAAGTTACATTAGTTCTTCATGGTTGTTTGTGGACTTCATAACGTCCTTAAAAATAGTTTGGAATGATTTTCAATTTTTGTTTGTCTGCCAGTTATTCCTCCATAATAAACTGACGTCTGTAGACAAGGCAGACAAAGTGAACGAATTGCTAAATCCCGCTTCACAAGGCAGACAAAGTGAACAAACCACTAAATCCCGCTTTACAAGGCAGACAAAGTGAACAAATTGCGAAATCCCGCTTTTCGCTTTGCATGCACGGGGTAATGACTAACAACATTTGATAAGCAGGAGCCACTTCCAGTTGCAGATATTTCCCCAGACATTTTGAATGATTCCGATTCAGATCCAGATTGTTTACAATTTGGATGACCTACAAAATGGCGGACCAAAGGATGGTGACTTCACCAGTTATGTCAGTGAGAAGCCTCTTTAGGATAATGGGGAGCCTACTTGAAATCAAGGGGTCGAGAGGTTACACTTTCAGGCGTTCTTCCGAGAATATGAAAGTGAATATAATCCATGAGCAGAGCAATTGATGTAAAATTGTGCTGACAGCAAGAGTTTGCATTCAAGAAACAGTGGAATAATTTTGGGAGGGAAAAGGAATGCTATCAGATAGATTGGCAAAGTCTAAATAGAAGCGGTGCAAGGATATTCAAAGTGGGAACTGAGGAAATATGGCCGTTTTAGGCTGGTGGATACAGAGATGACGAAAGGAGGAACCTCAAAAAAAAACCACCTTTTAGAGGCCATTTGTCCCCACAGAGAAGGGGTTGGCCTTTTTCGGGCACCGTGGTCCCCTTTTTGAAGCAATGCTTTATGGCCGGATGCCCTTCCTGCCGCCAACCTTGTTGGTCGCCTCTTGCGACACACAGGGAATTACCAGTGAACTGGTACTCAATTAGCCTACCTCGGAAGGATGGCAGGCTGAGTCAACCCCCCTGGCGTTAATTCAGCGATCAACCGGGATTCGAACCCAGGATCCTAGGATCCTAGGATCCCAAGCCGGCACCCTAACCGCTAAGCCAACACCAGGTATGGAGGAACCTCAAAAGAAACAGCAAAATTGGTAAGAATAAGGAAGGAAGAAAATGACAGGAAAGGAGTTTAAAATATTCTATACTAATGGCAGAAGTTTATTTTCGTATGCAAAGTCAAGGCTCTTGGAAGAGCTATAATGCTGAATGTATAAGGATGCGACATAACAAAAGGAACAGCAAAAACAAGGGGGAAATGCCAACAGCAGGGTTGAAGGACAAAATAGAGGAAGACTTGGACAAATAATAGATGTGGGGAGGAATGGGAGACAGAAGATGCTGCATGTGGTGGACAAGATGGATACAGAAGCAAGCTCTCAGGAAGGAAAAAATGGAAATCTGGAAGGAGGTGGGCTTGGGGGTAAGGGTTGATGGGGGTAGAAAATATGATATTGGATGGGGGTGAACTGAGATGGTGGTGAACAGCTGTCATGAGGACCTGGAGGGAAGCATGAAATTGAACCGAGTGTGGAAGTTGATCCCTTAGGTGGGGAAAAAGGAGAACAAATGAGTGGAGGTGAGCAGTGTTCCTGGATTGAAGGAGTTCCACCAGAAGGGGAATGTTAGTGGACCGTGTGCGCCCTGCATAAACCAGGGAGGGACGAAGCATGGAAAAAGCAGAGGGTGCAAGACCAGAAAGGAGGTGGTACAACCGACGTGTCTGCGATGGCAAAGTGAAAGGCCGATGGGTTGAGTGTCAACATGGGAGATTCCAATGATCTTGAAGGCCTTGATTTCCATAGTGTCAAGCTGAGAAAGATGAGGTTGAGACATCAGTCCAGAGGTGAGAGCAATATTCCATCAAGCTGCAGATGAAGGTCCTGTAGGTGGATAGGAGTTCAGGTGAGCCAAGAAAGGATGGAGGATTCCCAGTCAGTGGTTGGCTTTGGAGGCTAACTTTGAAATGTGGTTTGTCAAAGAAAGATCATTGTTCATAGTAAGACCCAGAGGTTTGAGTCACTTAACTTCCTCAAGAGGATTGGTAAGAAAGTGGATGGAATGGTGTGCTAGGCGGTCCTTTCAGAGAGAGATAGTGAGTGTGAGATTTGTCAGGATTGAAAGACATATTCCAAGTGTTTGACCAGCTTGTGAATTTTTTTCAAGGTCCTTAGAGGGGAAAGAGACTGTATCCTGCCTGTCTGATGGATGAGGGATGTTGTGGAAGAGGGTGGTGTAATCAGAAAATAGATAAAGGAGATTTTCCAGAGAGTCAGAGAGATCTTTGATGAAGATTAGGAATAAGACTGGGCCCAGAACACTGCCTTGGGACACACCAGCCTTGACAGGGAGAGGAGATGAGAGGATTCCGTTAAGAGCCACACATTGGTTACCAGAGTAGAGGAAGTCACTAAGCCATGTGTGAAGTTGGCCTTGGATGCCATAGGCAGAGAGTTTGGAGAGCAAGGTATTGAATGGTCGAGATACGTCTGGAGAGAAATGAATGTTGATTTGATAAACTCAGTTTTGCCTTTTTCTTGAATCCGTTCCTGTTTCTTTTTCTATACAGAGTCAAGGCTCGTAGAAGAGCTAGAACACTAAATGGATCAGGTTGCAGGGATTCCATCCATTGTTGGGAGAGTAGAAGCAGCACATCCGAGAGAGTGACCTATTTTTCCACCTTTTTAGGCAATGCAGTGATGTTGGTGCAGTTGGTGCAGATTTCCAAGCAGATGAAAGATGACCTTGGGCCAATGATAGGGTGAAAGGGCAGATAAAGAGATGTGCAAGAGCAGCAGAGCAGGTTTTTAGGGTATGTCTGCTGTTGCCGTTCGGTCCAGTAGCACAGTCAGAGTTGAGAGTTGACAGAAACTTCTCCACTTCATCAGGAGCAAAAGACAGTCCAGGAGCATTGGACATGATTGGGAAAGATGGGTACCGTGAGTGAGGGGTTGGGGACACAATATTTGGAAGCAAACACAGAATTGAGGCATTAGACCTTCCCACGAGCGGAGTCGGCTGTGGTGTCATTTGAAGTGAGGGAAGGGATGAAAGGGGAGCATGCATCAGAGACAGACTTAACAAGGCACCACCAGGTGTTAGAGGAGGGAGACAAGTTTGAAAGTTCATTATTGAGGTTGGACAGATGTTGTGTTTTGGATGTCCTGAGAGTGGACACACACTTGTTGCGGGCTTTTTGGAATGCACCGAGATTGCCTTCAGTCAGATTTGCATTCCAGGAAGAGAAATTTGTTTGAGCAACTGCCTCACCACATGATTCAGTGTACCATGGGTGGGAAGAAGGGTATAATAACTGAAGACGAGATGGGATGGATCTGTGCATGAGAGAACAGGTTTCCATAGAAGAATTCATCACTTCAATTCATTCGGAAGAAGTTAACACCAAGGGAATTGGACATGGGAGATCCGTCCTGAAGAGAGATGGCTGCTTGCATTTCCTCCTGCCAATCTGCCTGAGTGAACTTCCAGATTCGTCAGCACTGACACAGCTCTCCGAGAATAGCCAGACATGTTGACTTTTCAGTCATAATATGGAGCTGAATGAAACAATTGGAAGTTGTGATTATTGTGGATGGAATCAACAGAGCGTTGATCAAAGTATGACCACCATCATGCGAAGCACGGAGAAGCTGTCATTTTGGACATCAACCCTTCATCATTTTGCTTCAACAAAGGGCTAACACCCAGAACCCCAGCTTCTCCTTGCTTCCCATGGAAGTTAGCTCACCTCGATCAACATCCTATAGATACCCTCCCTTTTGTACCTGTCTGCCGACGCAGAAAGATCCTGGCCATCACGATTAAACACTAGTTTTGCATTATGTGATGATTGTGCTAATGTTGCAGTGAGTGAAACCTTGTTCATGGAGTATTCGGGAAGACAGTATTTGGAGGTTACGAGGTATGCAGGTGTGACAGGAAAGAAAAATGGTGAAGCAGCTTTGGTACAGAGACAGAGTATTTTCAAGAGAATGGAGTTATATGAGAGGTGAAGGATTATGTATGAATTGGGCTTCAGGACAGAAGGAATACTACTGTAGAACGGCACTCGGTAGAGAGCATACCTCCACCAGGCTGAACAGTTTACGTTTTGTATCGCACTGATAGGTCGGATCTGGATCCGGACCAAAACCAAAATCTAATCGGCTTGTTCTTGTCATCTAACCAACTCATCCACCTACTTTTATCATAAGTCATCCATAACTTTTTGAAATATCATGTTACATTTCCTTTTTGGCCCTTAGCCTGGTGTTGGCTTAGCGGTTAGGGTGCCGGGTTGGGATCCTAGGATCCTGGGTTCGAATCCCGGCTTAGCGGTTAGGGTGCCCGGTTGGGATCCTAGGATCGTGGGTTCGAATCCCGGCTTAGTGGTTAGGGTGTCGGGTTGGGATCCTAGGATCCTGGGTTCGAATCCCGGCTTAGCGGTTAGGGTGCCCGGTTGGGATCCTAGGATCGTGGGTTCGAATCCCGGCTTAGCGGTTAGGGTGTCGGGTTGGGATCCTAGGATCCTGGGTTCGAATCCCAGCTTAGCGGTTAGGGTGCCCGGTTGGGATCCTAGGATCGTGGGTTCGAATCCCGGCTTAGCGGTTAAGGTGCTGGCTTGGGATCCAGGGATCCTGGGTTCGAATCTCGGCTTAGCGGTTAGGGTGCCGGCTTGGGATCCTAGGATCCTGGGTTCGAATCCCGGCTTAGCGGTTAGGGTGCTGGCTTGGGATGCTAGGATCCTGGGTTCGAATCCCGGCTTAGCGGTTAGGGTGCTGGGTTGGGATCCTAGGATCCTGGGTTCGAATCCCGGCTTAGCGGTTAGGGTGCCGGCTTGGGATCCTAGGATCCTGGGTTCGAATCCCGGCTTAGCGGTTAGGGTGCCGGCTTGGGATCCTAGGATCCTGGGTTCGAATCCCGGTCGATCGCTGAATTAACGCCAGGGGGGTTGACTCAGCCCGTCATCCCTTCCGAGGTCGGCAAATTGAGTACCAGTTCACTGGTAATTCCCTGTGTGTCTCAAGAGGCGACCAACAGGGTTGGCGGCAGGAAGGGCATCCGGCCATAAAACATTGCTTCAAAAAGGGGACCAGGGTGCCCAAAAAAGGCCAACCCCTGCTCTGCGGGGAAGAATTGCCTCTAAAAGGTGGTTCTCTTTCCTTTTTGTCCCTATGCATTAATGCTGAAGAATCACTTATAAATTCTCGGATCCAGATCCGGATCAAGATCTTTACCAAAATCTACTGATGTCCTTGTCCCAGACCCAACCTCTCCACGAAATTTCGTCCAAATCTGTCCTCAACCTTTTGAGATATCCTGTTCACAAACAGACAAACAAACAGACAGACAGACAGTGGTGAAAACATAACCTCCATCCACCTTCAGTAGCGGAGGTAACTAAGGTAATCTGCGGATGCTGCCACCAGGCTTTTGGAGTGAGGGAAGAGTGCAGGGCAGGAAGCTTGAAGAAGAAATGAGACAGGCATGTTGATGTACAGACTTAGCATTTAATATGGAATATCTTTTTTGTGGGGGTGAACTTACTTTCCAAGATGTCTTAGAACCAAAAGTTCATTGGAATTATGTTGAAATTATTCCAGATTTTGTTAATGTGACCTTTAAAAGAAACAAAAACCACATTTGACATTTCGAAACAAATAAATTGATCCTTGAAAGTGATGTAAACTGATATCGAACTCAATTCATGGACAGTACTGTGTTAAACTTCTGGACGTTTTCCAGAAGTATCTCTTTATTTTGCACATTAGCCAAAATTTTTTTTAACAAAAACAAAAGTTAAATTACGACTCAGATTACGGACAGTAAAATTACAGTTCAGTACTTCGTGTAACCCCCACGAGCATTCAGGAGAGCACGTACACGTTGAGGCATGCTGTTCACGAGATTTGCCAAGGTTTGGACAGGAATCGCTTGCCATGCAGTGACAATAGTCTGCTGCAATTCACGCACAGAGGCAGGCTGCTGGTCCAAGTGGTCGATTTGACGCGTTAATTCTGCCCACAAGTTCTCTATCGGATTCATATCTGGGGACATGGCAGGCCACTCCATATGCTCTACACCACGGTCAGCAAGAAAGTGTTGGATCATGCGAGCATGATGAGGCCGTGCATTGTCCTCTTGGAAGACAAAGTTTCCTCGAAAGGCTGCACGAGCAAATGGAAGCAATGTTTCTTCCAGAATGGCCCTGTACTTGAACTGGTTCAGGTTTCCATTCAGAACAACCAGGTCAGTTTTGCCCCCTGCATGAAAAGTAGCCCAAACGGTCACCCCACCACCTCCAGCTTGGACTCTTGGCACTATACAATCTTTGTTGTAGGCTTCATGCACTTGTCTGCGCACTCAGACACGGCCATCTTGACGATAGACCAGAAATCTAGACTCGTCACTGAAGATCATGTGATTCCAGTGTCCTGGCTGCCATTGACGGTGCTCTCTGGCCCACTGCAATCGGCACTGGCGGTGTTGTCTGGTCAGGCGTGGCTTTCTCAGGGGACGCCTGGCATGATAGCCTGCTTGAACTAGTTGTTGGTTGACTAGCCTTCTGGATACAGGCACATTTGTCAGTTGCTGCCACTCAGCCCTAAGCCGATTAGCTGACTTGGTATGGCCATTGCGGACTAACCGGTGCAGCTGGCGATCATCCCTCCTTGTGGTTCTGCGGGGACGTCCTGGCCTCGGTATTGGAGTAGGGACACCCCTCTGAGCATTTCGGTTCAGGATCTTTGACACCTGACCTTGAGTAATGCCATACTGCCGAGCAATAGCACGCTGTTTCATACCGTAATTTCGTAAAGCCACCACTCCATGAGAAACAGCATTGTCGAGTTGACGGACCATCTCCAGAGGAAGCGGCAATAACTTTTGGAGACGTGCAGCAGTTGTTTTCCACTAATACAGAACGCAACAACCCTTGTATACCCGACTGTGAAGCCAATCATCAAATGCACCTGTCCGTACATTTTGCCACGCCACCTGTGATATAATCCTGTTGTTGACTTCTTGCTGCAACAGACAATCAGTGACATGGTTCTTTTAACAAATAAATCACCAAAGTGTAAAAGAAACTCACCAGATTGATATAATGAGTTAAGAAAGTAAACCCAAGTCAAGGAAAAAAAAAAATTCCATATTAAATGCCAAGTCTGTAAATTATTATGGGGGATTATATTTTCCCCTGTATAGATTGAGTCCAGGATGTCAGGTAGGCCCTACACTGTTGGAGGGTAAAGCAGAAAAATAATTTCTAGATTTCATCCAGGATTCGTTCGTTAGAACTTCGTTCCAGGTGAGCTAACCAGTTTGTAGATATGTTGAGAAGGGGGAGAGAAATGTTCGATCTGTTTTGGGGGAATTATCTGTGTATGGTGGAGGTGAAAGTAGGTGAGCATTTCAGCATTAGTGACCACAACATAATTTGAACACGGCTTTTGTGAAGAGTTGTAGTTTGGGATAACAGATTAAAATAATGGGATTTTGATGGGATTAGAGAGTTGGATGCTATAGATTGGAACAGGGCAACAGAAAGGCAATCTGCTTAATTAGAGAAATGGACAACTTAAAAAGAACAAATGGGCAAAGTACAGAGTAAACATACACATGGAAAAAAGTTAAGCACTCCTCCAGTGTTTGCAAAACTAGAACGACACTCTTCGACATCACGACGTCGACCAATATGCCTCCGCACACATTATTACATCATTATACATACGTGTACCAAGTTTGATTTAAATCCCTTCAACTGTTCTCAAATATTACATTTTTACCTGACATGACCTCACCAAAATCACCTCACTCCTCACCTTTGATGTCAAAATATAATCAGTTCATCTTTACATCATTATACATGCCTGTACCAAGTTTGACTTGGATCCCTTCAGCCGTTCTTAAGTTAACGCGGTAACGAAATAATTGTAACCTAACATGACCTCTGCTCTTTGACCTCTTGACCCCAAAATCGAATCAGTTTATAATTGCATCATAATATATAATTAATTATACCAAGTTTGTTGAAAATTCCATGACTGGTTCACAAGTTAGCTCGATAAAAGAATTTTTACCAGATGGATGTCTGACATTTGATCTTTGACCTCTTGACCCAAAAATCGAATCAGTTAATCTTTACATCATTTTACATACCTGTACCAAGTTTGATTTGATCCCTTCAACCGTTCTTAAGTTATAAACCTATTACAGATGTTGACCTTTAACCTTTTGACCCCAAAATCAAATAAGTTCATCTTTGCATCATAATACACACTTGTACCAACTTTGGTCAGAATCCCGTCACTGGTTCACAACTTATCACGGTAACACGAATTTTACCGAACATGACCTCTGACCTTTGACCTCGTGACCCCAAAATCGAATCGGTTCATCTTTAGCTCATTATAGATACCTGCACCAAGTTTGATCCCTTCAACCATTCTCAAGTTATAGCAGTAATGAAAACCTATCATGGACGGACAGACAGACGGACAACCCGAAAACACAATGCCTCCAGTGATTTCGTCGGCGGAGGCATAAAAAAACAAAAACATCTCCATAAGGGTCAGGAAGTCAAATCAAATTCAAATTTTGTTTCAAACATAAATGAAAATACCCTCCATGGACAGATTGTGTTTTCTTCATTACTCGGCCAAGTCAATTCTGCACACCTAACACATGCAGCACAATAGGGGTACAACTTGAAAAAACACTTTCACCAGGTCAAGGGGTTGGAGAAGGTAACAATATAATTGCATACTTCCATTGGCAGACTGTGTTACTATGGCCCACAGAAGACTTGGTAAAGCCCGAAGATGGCAAATTATTGGGATGGACAATGCTGATATGTCCTGCAGTCAAAATAGATGTCAATTTGGCCTCCATCAGACGAGGCTCATATAAAAGCGAGACAGAACTGACAGCGAGGTAAACATCAAGGGATTGAACAAACAGACCAAGAAAGAGATTGTGCGTAGCACCTTGTGAAATCCAAACAAACAATAGTTGCCATGGAACCTGAAACTTGGCAATTTCTAAAATTTGACCTATCAAGTGTTTTACATGATCAATTGTTACACATACCAAATTTAGCTGATACTTTTTATAATTGCAGCCTAATAGGTGTTTTGCATGTTTCGGATGGCCTTGACCTTGACCTTTGACTAAGTTTAACCAAAGGTTTCTCACATATACTACACATTCCATACAAATAAGCTGTGCAAGTTTCAATGTGATATCTTGAAAAATTATTAAAGTATGGAAATAATAATATCACAAAAGTCCGATTTAGTATAATGGAGTGCATTTGTTGTCATGAAAACCATTAACATGTCAAAACGATTAAATTGATCAGCAATATAGCCAAATTCCTGCACTAACTAGTCAAATGTCAGACCTGGCCAGCCAGTATAGAAGAATGGATGGTAGAGAATGTTGGAGAATAGACGGTAGAGAATGTTGGAGAATAGACGGTAGCGAATGTTGGAGAATAGACGGTGGCGAATGTTGGAGAATAGACGGTAGAGAATGTTGGAGAATAGACGGCAGAGAATGTTGGAGAATAGACGGTAGCGAATGTTGGAGAATAGACGGTAGAGAATGTTGGAGAATAGACGGTAGAGAATGTTGGAGAATAGACGGTAGCGAATGTTGGAGAATAGACAGTAGAGAATGTTGGAGAATATATGGTAGAGAATGTTGGAGAATAGACAGTAGCAAATGTTGGAGAATAGACGGAAGCAAATGTTGGAGAATAGACGGTAGGGAATGTTGGAGAATAGACGGTAGAGAATGTTGGAGAATAGATGGTAGCGAATGTTGGAGAATAGACGGTGGAGAATGTTGGAGAATAGACGTTAGGGAATGTTGGAGAATAGACGGTAGAGAATGTTGGAGAATAGACAGCAGAGAATGTTGGAGAATAGACGGTAGCGAATGTTGGAGAATAGACGGTAGAGAATGTTGGAGAATAGACGGTAGAGAATGTTGGAGAATAGACGGTAGAGAATGTTGGAGAATAGACGGTAGCGAATGTTGGAGAATAGAAGGTAGAGAATGTTGGAGAATAGACGGTAGAGAATGTTGGAGAATAGACGGCAGAGAATGTTGGAGAATAGACGGTAGAGAATGTTGGAGAATAGACGGTAGAGAATGTTGGAGAATAGACGGTAGAGAATGTTGGAGAATAGACGGTAGAGAATGTTGGAGAATAGACGGTAAAGAATGTTGGAGAATAGACGGCAGCGAATGTTGGAGAATAGACGGCAGAGAATGTTGGAGAATAGACGGTAGCGAATGTTGGAGAATAGACGGTAGCGAATGTTGGAGAATAGACGGTAGAGAATGTTGGAGAATAGACGGTAGCGAATGTTGGAGAATAGACAGTAGCGAATGTTGGAGAATAGACGGTAGGGAATGTTGGAGAATAGACGGTAGCGAATGTTGGAGAATAGACAGTAGCAAATGTTGGAGAATAGACAGTAGCGAATGTTGGAGAATAGACGGTAGGGAATGTTGGAGAATAGATGGTAGGGAATGTTGGAGAAAAGACGGTAGGGAATGTTGGAGAATAGACGGTAGGGAATGTTGGACAATAGACGGTAGAGAATATTGGAGAATAGACGGTAGAGAATGTTGGAGAAGAGACGGGAGGGAATGTTGGAGAATAGACGGTAGAGAATGTTGGAGAATAGACGGTAGAGAATGTTGGAGAATAGACAGTAGAGAATGTTGGAGAATAGACGGTAGAGAATGTTGGAGAATAGATGGTAAAGAATGTTGGAGAATAGACGGTAGCGAATGTTGGAGAATAGACGGCAGAGAATGTTGGAGAATAGACGGTAGCGAATGTTGGAGAATAGACGGAAGCAAATGTTGGAGAATAGACGGTAGAGAATGTTGGAGAATAGACGGTAGAGAATGTTGGAGAATAGACAGTAGCGAATGTTGGAGAATAGACAGTAGCAAATGTTGGAGAATAGACAGTAGCGAATGTTGGAGAATAGACGGTCGGGAATGTTGGAGAATAGACGGTAGGGAATGTTGGAGAATAGACGGTAGGGAATGTTGGAGAATAGACGGTAGAGAATGTTGGAGAATAGACGGTAGAGAATGTTGGAGAAGAGACGGGAGGGAATGTTGGAGAATAGACAGTAGGGAATGTTGGAGAATAGACGGTAGAGAATGTTGGAGAATAGACGGTAGAGAATGTTGGAGAAGAGACGGGAGGGAATGTTGGAGAATAGACGGTAGAGAATGTTGGCAAATAGACGGTAGAGAATGTTGGAGAATAGACGGTAGCGAATGTTGGAGAATAGACGGTAGAAAATGTTGGAAAATAGACGGTAGAAAATGTTGGAGAATAGACGGTAGAGAATGTTGGAGAATAGACGGTAGAGAATGTTGGACAATATATGGTAAAGAATGTTGGAGAATAGATGGTATAGAATGTTGGAGAATAGACGGTAGAGAATGTTGCAGAATAGACGGTAGCAAATGTTGGAGAATAGATGGTAAAGAATGTTGGAGAATAGATGGTAAAGAATGTTGGAGAATAGACGGTAGAGAATGTTGGAGAATAGACGGTAGCGAATGTTGGAGAATAGACGGTAGCGAATGTTGGAGAATAGACGGGAGAAAACAGACCTACGACCTGCCCATGATGTGAAATTTTAAATCAGTTCCCTCACAAAATTGGATGCAAATTTATATTACGTTCCAATTGTAATTCGTTGTTCATTATTTGTTTTCTAACTCCTTCCTCCTCACCAATTTTCTCACACTCTTATCCCCTCCCAGGGTCAGTCTTCATTTCCTTGTTCCTCATCTCCCTTACCCTCAGCTCTTCCTGCCCTCCCAGTTGCTCCTGCCCCATTTCGCCCCCAACATTGCGCTGCCAGTGGCGGAGTTTAATCAATGTGCCAAGTCCCATCCCTGTGGAAATGCATCGTCTATTTCTTCAGAACAATCGTGTGTCTGCTCTTCAATACAAGGCACTCACAGCCCCTCAGGTCTGTTCAATAAGTTGCCTTTTTTTTTTTTTCATTTACTCCTCACTTAGTTTGGTGATATCACCTGTACATGTATTTATAAGACACTCAAGACTGTTATTTAGTTTGTGACAAGACTGAGTTTGTTACAAGCATTCATTCTCATGAAAGATGAAAAAGCAGAAAAGATCAATAAAAAAAACAATTCTGCACTGCATAGCCTGGTGTTGGCTTTGCGGTTAGGGTGCCGGCTTGGGATCCTAGGATCCTGAGTTCGAATCCAAGTCGATCGCTGAATTAACGCCAGGGGGTTGACTCAACCTGTCATCCTTCCGATGTTGGCAAATTGAGTACCAGCTTGCTGGGATGAACTATCCCGGTGTGTACCCCGGTTTAGAATAGGTACACCGTATCCCTGCGCATCGTAAGAGGCGACTAAGGGTTAGCGCCAGGAAGGGCATCTGGCCATAAAAAAACATTGCCTCAAACAGGGAACCATGATTGTCATGGGGCCCGCAAGGCTAACCCCTGCTCTAGCGGGGAAAAATGGCCTGAAAACAATCATTCATACGCAAAACACAAACACATGCACATGCGTGGCCGATGAAGACCACAAATTGGTTGAAACATCAGACCTGAGTCTTGTCTGCTCAGCAGCTATATGGTACTATAGTTGAGGCGGTGCCTCATTTGTTAATTTGGATCTTCCAAACTATAAGCAGTTCATGCAATATCTTTTAAGAAGAAAAGCACAGCCAACCAATAATTTGACATTAGTACTTACTCCACTGATTTGCAACAAACAGAAAGGAGCAGACTTCATCTCAGGTGACATTTTATCGATGATTCACCTACTTCCTCACACGTGGGAATTCACCTACTTCCGATTCACCTACTTCTTCACATTCACCTACTTCCTAAGTTCGCTCTCTGGAAAATGTCTAACGTTAAAAACACTATACTCCCTTCACGACCATCTTCTGCTTACATGGCAGTGCAAGGAGTAAGTCTGCTCAATCTGGATTCCATGGATTTGCGTGAATGGCTGTTCAAGCACTTTTCCACTCATGTACTTCTGGGGTATTGATGTGTTTGACTTCCTAGGTGGTGCACATGTAGGGCATGCACACTGGTCATGTAACTTGTGAGTAAGCATGTATGGCTCAAAAGCGAGTGTGTGTGTGTGTGAAATTATTTGGTGGTGAGCATGTAATTTGTGGCCTAGTAGCAAACCAGCATTTCATGGTAGGATTTTGAGAAAGTGGATGAGTGATGTGTCATTGTTATTCAGACACATCTCCAGCGGATGAGAGGCAGCATCGTCTGGTGTCAACTGACTGTCCTGACAATACATTTTCAAATCACCATACTATTTTAATTAATAACTCTCAAACAAGAGGTTTGGACGTTCTCCCTGGACATATATCGGGCATTTGACACAGTCTGACATCCTGCTTTACTTGCCAAGCTCTCTTATACCTGTGGCATAGAAGGCGTCATCATTCCTGGGTTTTGGACTTCTTCAACTCATGCATCCAATGTGTTGAAATCAATGAAACCCTCTCCTCCCGGTGGAGGCTGGAGTTTCCAAGGCAATGTTGCAGGCCGTCATGTTCTTAATCTATATTAATGACCTCTCCGATGCATGCTGTGGAAACCCCTTTATTTTTGCAGGTGACTCTAGATTGTATTGTGCAGTACCGCCATCGCTCTGCTAGGCAGACAGCAGCTTCATCTCTCTCTACTGATCTGGGAATGACTACGCTCTGGTCTGATAAATAGAACCTGTTCTTCAATCCACAAAAATCTGAGTCTCGTCATATCACTCCGGAATGATCATCAAATGAAACCTCTTTCTTTGGTCACCTACTGGACGAGGTTCAATCACTCGAACCTCTATCCCTCACTATCAGTCATGATATTTCCTGGGCCGAACACATAGCAAAGCTGGCCTGCAAAGCCAGCCACAGGCTGGGAAATCATCCATCGATCCAAGTCTTTCCTTCGAAAATCAGAGCTAATCGCATGGCCTTTGCCTACAGCTCAATGGAGTGCTGCTCTCTGCTATGGGCTGGTGTCCCAGCATCAAAGTGGTCTCTCCTGCATTAGGTTTAATGCAAAGATCTCACAATTATTGGCATATCCCATAATTAAGCTTAAGCACAAGGGCTGTTGTTCTCACATCGCAGGGAAGTCGGTGGTCTTTGTTTTCTACAGCCTATTCTCCAACACTGCTCCCTCTGCTCTTTCAGTCCTCTGGCCCTCCCAAGCAACTGCAGGATGTACATGTTCTTCCAGTAAACCCCTCCTGGTTAAACCTCCAGAATCCAGGTTAACTGCCCACCTCAACTCTTTTATTCCTCGTTTCTACCATCTTTCCAACCACCTTCCAGAAAGCTGTTTTCTCTCTCTCTTCCCCCCAGCACTTCAAACAAGCAGTGCACCACCATCTTTGTCATCCCCAATTCAGACCCATGATCTTCCTTACCCATATTTTCCTTTCCTAATGCAACCATTTTCCTTACGTTTCAGTGTTTCCTTCCCCACCTGCTCCTCTTTGCCTGCTCATTCATTCTCTTGAAGTTTGTCCCACCATCAGTTCTATCTCACTCTTCCATAAGCCTCGCTCCTGTCAGAAAAAGACTCGTGATTTTGGCTGCCAAATTAACTGGAACATTCTTGAAAATGAAAACACATCAAAAGACATCCAAGTCTTGTCATCTCAGATTTTACGCTCTTTTTGCCTTTCACGAAATTTGCCGCTGTTTAAACAGTCTAAGGATGGAGCATTTACAAAGGATGCATCTGGCCTCAATGATACATTGTGTTTGTGAATCCCTGACAAACCAAATAGGATTGCCATTATATCCTTCTGCTGTACAGCCAGTCGTCCTGATTACACGGCCTATGAGCATGTCTCATTGAAGCTAATTGCATATTCATAGCTCAATATTTCGGTGTGGGCTCATTAGCCATTTTCTAGTACAAGCAAAGAACTGTCCTTACAGATGGGTTGATTCCGCCAGAAATGACGTATTTTAGTATGACTTGCAATACCCGCTCCCATTGAGAGTGACGCTATGCCATACATATTTACACAGAGGGCATTGGGGTTCTCCCCCTCCCCTCCCCCCATCCTGATCCCCTAGGACTCCAACTTTTAAAAACTGCTTAAAACCTTCTTGTGCACACCCTGAGTGCAAGTATCAGTTTTCAACTCGTCACCTGAACTCCAGCGGTTCAGGACTGTAAATAAATCAAAACACAAATAGACACCGTGGATTACAATATGATTACTATGATGTGGTAGGCCTTTCGGAATCACTAGTATAGCCCGTTATTCTGCTGGAGCAAAGATCAAATAGTCTCTACTTTTAGATTACTCCTGCAATTCCAATCAAGTACTGTAAAATTACTTTTTCAGCTTTCTATACAGTAATGAACAAAATGTGAGTTTTGAATAGATTTATAACAATAAGTCTATCTCTCCCTCAGGCTTTGACCCTTTGGTTGTCCTCCAATGCTCTGGAGCACATTGAACCTGCAGCTTTTTCTGGGCTACCTCGACTAGAGGAGCTTGATCTCGGAGATAATCCTGGACTTCGACATTTATCACAAGGAGTTTTCTCTGGTCTTCCTGCACTACGAACACTTCATCTGTACCGTTGTGGCCTTATTGAGCTCTCAAATGGTCTGTTTTCTGGTCTATTTGCTCTGCGTAACTTATATTTGCAAGAAAATCGTCTAACCTACCTTCCTGGTGGTTCTTTTGGTGAGCTTTCCAATCTCAATCACCTCTTCCTTCATGGAAACAGACTTAGAATGCTTGCTCCCACTGCTTTCCAAGGTCTGACGAGCTTGGATCGCCTTTTACTGCATCATAACTACATTGAGGTATTACCGGTCACATTGCTAGTCGGTTTGGAATCCCTCACCACACTATTTTTGTTTGGAAACAACCTGACATGGATACAGGATGGAACCCTTGATCACGCACCGGCATTGCGTTACTTGCGGCTCAATGACAACCCTTGGCATTGCGATTGCCAGGCAAAACCTCTGTGGCGGTGGCTTGCTGGATTTCAAGGGGCCAGTTCTGCTGTGCCTTGTGCTCTCCCCCCTGAGTTGCGAGGCCGAAATTTGCGCAGTTTGCCTCCGTCTTTATTTATTCATTGCAGCTTCAGTGAGAATAAGGCCAGTGAAGAGCCAGCTCTGACCACACACACAGATCCGGTTACCTTTTCACTTAATAATCATGAAACTAATCCTCATACAGATAATGATCACTCAGTGGAAGCATCATTTTTCAAAGTAAAAAAACAAGGCCAAAACCACCAGATTATTGGACAACTAGCACCGGCCACATCTGGACACCAATGTACCCACCCACCACTACTAGAGAGAGATGATGGTCCTGTGAGATACAGTGGTGAGCCTAACAGCAGAAACCAAGGAACCATACTTTGTACACCAAGGTCTCTTTTGGCGCTGACGATGTTAGTGTACGTTTCTGCCTGTTAACTAAAAGTTGTTGCAGCGCCTCCCTCTCATACAATCTTTGTTTGCCTCCTCAAAAAATACTTCATCGATTTATTTCCCTGCCTCCTTCAATACTTTTATTTACACATTAATTTTCACCAATCTACGTGTACACAGTCATCTCATCTCTTCAATCTAATAGTTTCTGTTTTCCGTTATCCCTTCCTTTTCCGTGATACATTCTAACCATTCTTTCTTTGCTCTACACATGAGACATACATTGTATATGTACCAAGTTGTGAATGTATGTGTCTGTTCCTAATCGTAACGATTAGTGCTTTTGAGAACACTCTAGGAGTTAAACAAAAACACCCAGATATTTATTATCCGAGCACTCTTGAGTTTTCTTCATTTGGTAACAGTTTGTCAATTTTTACACAATATACATCTCACATATTGTTGTTTCTAATTCCCTTTATTCACATTCTAAACACTGTACCATTCCATCTATCTTACACACTCGAAACATGACCCAAGTCTATTGCGGGACATCATAAAATGCTATCAAATTATTTAAAATCTATAAGAGTTTAATCTTTGGTCCAACTTCCTACCATTTCTGAGATTTAAAACAATTCTGCTACACATGACATACATTTCATCAACCTGTGCTTACCTTTTATAATTTATTTTAACACCTCTGTTTATAGAGTCTAATTATTGTCTTCAATAACTTTATTACCATAAAAGTAATAATACTTGCTCTGAAATGTATTTACTCTTTCTTACAGAGCGTTGTAAGAACGTCTAACCGTCGGCATTTATCGTGTTTTCACTAAGCTGTTAAATATACCACTTTGCCAAGTACTTTACGGCTTCACAAGGACTTTCGTTACCATTGGATGACTACCACCTGGACAAGGGGACCTTACATCCACTTAGATACTTCATGTTGACCCATTTCCCTCCTCTACATGGACCCGAATCCTCCAATACTCAGACTGTTCCTACTTGAAAGCTGATGCTGTATTTTGTCTGCATTGAAAACACTTCATCGGTACATCATGGTGAGTATGCTTTTTGTACGTCGATTGAAACCCATGATAGATTTTTAATATCGATAGAGATTTTAAGGATAATATGCCAACAGTGGGAAAGTAGGATGTTAAAATAATTGGAACTTGCTCTTTAACCGATATGGTAGGTCCTAAAAAGCACAAGATCAAAAACCGACTCGGGGGTGTGATGTGCGGTGTCAGTTCCTTCACCTTGAACATTTACAGAAAGAGATCGGAAGGTGTAAGGAAACATAATTATATTCTACACTTGGGAAATGCAGAGGCCTTTCTATAAGGAATTCCATCATCTACTAGCAATTCCACAAGGCCAAACCAGCTTTAGCAAAATGTAAAGATAAAAACATACTAAATGTAAATATTTGCAAAACAATGACAATTATAAATTTTCAGTATCAAAAATTGTTGCTTCAAATGAGCATGAATCACATTTTCAAAGAAATCTAATTCTAGCAGTGGCCTTTATCTCTTCAACCACAGGTGTACATCTAAGCTCAATGTAACCTTTAAAATCCTTCTCTTTCATTTTCACATGACCTTCTCTCTCTTCATTCTGTCCTATTTCTACATTTCTTTGCAACTACTCCACTTCAACATCCTTACACTTCCAAAAAAAAACATAACAAGAGACATGACGATGACATTTAGTTTTTACATTTATTATTTATATAACTAGCAACGGTACCCTCCCTGTGGGCGGAGCTTCAAATGGGAGGCCCAAATGAAAAGGCAAAATATCAGAAATTGAAGGTTTTTATTTTATTTTAAACGATTTATATAAACATCCGTTAAATCATATCACACGCAAATCATCAAAATCTAAAGTGTTTGTCGAATTTCAATAAAAGCCACATCACTGTTCATATCGGTAAATATTATTCCACCGTGTTTGGAAAAACTGGAAAATTGGAAAAACTGGAAAATTGGGAAAAAATTGGAAAAACAATATAGCCTATTTTACTCCAGGGGGTCCCAGGATTGCCCACCCAAAATTTCGTTGCGATCGGTTCAGCCGTTTTTGCGGTACCTGGGAACAGACGGACAGACGGACAGACAGACATTTGGTGAATTATAGTAAGATTCATCACTTTCGGTGAATAAAACGAGGCACAACTACATGATTGTGGGCTTGCTACCTCACGGTACCATGGTTAAAGTGTTGAAACTCCATCGTGAAATTGAGCCACAGCTTAGTATGCTTATGTGTGTCTCATTTCCTTCATTGCTTCCTCTTTTACATTTCAATCAATTGACAAAAACCTGTGGAGCACATCATGTACACAAGGCCATCGATGTGTGCTCGTGGATAGAAGTCTGTATGTCATCTCACTCATCTCACTCCTTTTTTTCTCACTCCTTTTTTTTTTTTTTTCTTTCTTTCTCTCTCCTCTCTCTCTCTCTCTCTCTCTCTCTCTCTCTCTCTCTCTCTCTCTCAAAGCACAAGCTGTGGAAATAAAGCACAAACCACAAGCCGTTACACTTTTAATACAGCTGATTCTCACTCTCTTGCTTAATCTCTTGACATGCGCTGTACTAGAATGAAATATTTTGGCATTGTGAATGGAAATATTATATATGCATAGTTATATAATAAATTACAAGTAATGCACTATACAATCACTATATCTATCTTCCTAACTTTAAACTTTTTATAACAACAAAAAATGTTTGACTGTTATATGTATTATGCTAGCACAAGGTTAACCCTCTTACTGCTCCATAATGCAGGAGTAGATGAACTACGTTGTTCTGCAGTGGATGAAAAGTTTCCAAATGTTTGTTTGCATTAAAGTACTCGGTATTGTTTTTTTCTTCCCTTTTTGCAAAATAACTGTTTGTGTAGAAAATGCATTTGCGTGATAAAGTCCAACCAAGCTGCTATTGGTGGCTGCAGCAGGAGGGTTAACCCAAGACAGGTTGAATTGAACAAGCTGATGTATTTTGGCATGCATTGCTCTACTTACAAACCCCCATGTGATGCTTTGGGTATATTGAGTATGAAAGAAAGTAAAAAGGGTTGCAAATAAACTCAGTTATCTTTTCCAGTGAAGTATCTCTCTCTGTTCATGCATTTTTGTAATGGGGCCAAGGTGCACTTTCACAATTCAAATATGATCTTTAAAGGAAGAACAGTGGATGATTTAAGGAAATTAACAAACAGCAGAGGGGGGCTGGCAGAATGGCCTCGGCCTTAGAGGTACTACACTCGCCTCCAAACAGTTTAGCCTGGGTTCAAATATTGGCCTAGCTCTAAACTGTCATCTTGGTGTTTCACAGGCAGGGTGATTCATGAATGTGTGTGACGTCCGTCGGATGGACGTTAAACGGGCATCCCATGTACTGGCATTAGTCGGTGGACGTGAAAGATCCCACGGTGTCCTTCACGAAGAGTAGGCAAGCTATCGCCCACACGATGACCAAATTACAAACCTCAGTCAAATGTGAGCCCTGGCCAGCCGGTTCTTGAAAGACTTGGGCCAAGCTTCCCCAGGGCAACCCAACAACAACGTGGGAATAATTGTGGCCATTGGAGAAGAAGAAGAACAAAGAGCAGAGGTAATAAACAATTGGGTGGAATGAACAATGATCCAAAATAAAAGTATTGTGTGCAATATTTAACTCTCGAGCAGAAGACATTTGAAACAAACCACAAAAACACAAACTTCCTTTGTTGTTGTGCATCGCCATTGTACAATTTACTTTCACTGTGTGGTCCAACAGCATCAGAGGTCTTCCTTCGAACCTCACGATCCAGGTGGGTGTTGAATCCAGGTGGGCGATCCAGGTGGATAAGTGGATTGGGTGGTGGGTGTCTTCTCCCACCTCCCCCCAAGCCCTCTCCAACCCACAGATCTCCCGATGTCCCTGCTCTCAAATGTTGTGTTTGTGTCCTTCCCCCTCTCTCCCAATCTTGTCTACCGCTCCGTGTTTTATGTGTCGGCTTGATTTTTTTTGTGATTAATGTTAGCTCTTTCACGAGCCTCGATCTTGTAGACAAAAAAGAAAAGAAAAAAGATTTTCAGATCGTGTGCCAAAAAGAAGCCTTGCCCCCCCCCGCCCCCGTCCCCCATAACATCCCAGACTAGCTCATTTCAATATCCAAAGTTATCCCCTTCACAATTTTAATAGAGCTGGCTGTTTGGTCAAGTGGTTAAAGACTTGTGCCTTTCTCCCTTGGCTGGGGTGAGAGTTCAAATGCCATGGCTGCTCATTCCTGCCAACCCACACTTGGCAAGCGTGATGAGTATTGCCAAATGCCTCTTAACATTAGTCGAGTGAGGCCTTCATTGACAATAGACTGAAATATGCTGCTTTATGACTCATGCTGCATTTTATTGTTTTGATCGACACAATTCTTGACCTCGTGGTTTAGATTGCGTCTATTGTTAACCTTATTCCTTTCTCCCCTGTTTCTGTTTCTGTCCTATTACCCTTGCCCAAAAGGAGGAAGCGTCTGTTTGTGTGTTTGACTTATATGGCAAGGCCACTTATAAGGCAAGGCCACTGAAAGAGGTGCAGTCCCTGGAGCTCCTTGGCCTCACTATCTGGCAAAATGTTTCTTGGGAGTATCATATCAGCAGGGTATCACCATCAAAGACTACTCAAGGCATGGGTATTCTCCATAAAGCTAAGGCATTCCTGAGCCATACACAGCTCATCAAGTTATGCAAGATTTTCATGCGGAGCTCCGCGGAGTATTGCTCCCCACTCTGTGCTGGTGCTCCCACTTTCCCACCTTGCTCCTCTTAAGGCAGTCGAAAACAAGGAGTTCTGCACCATTGGCATCTCAAGGCAGGAGGTTAATTCCCAAGCACTATCACTCTCCCACTGGCAGCTAGTTGGGGGGCAATCTATATTGTACAAGTTTTCGTCTGGTCTTGCTCCTCCTACCCTGTCCTACCTGTGCCCTCCCCAAATCATCCCAGGTCACACACATCCCTCTAGAAACCGTCACTGCTCACAATCCCAAAGACTAAACTGGTTTTGCTCATTCACACAATCAACAAAAACGAGGTTTTTCACACATCTAATTATGGTGGTTTTGGAATATCAGATCAGAATGCAGACAATTGAATCCACTTTAGTTTCTTTTATACCTCGTCTTCGTTTGACAGAAAAATTGCATTCCATTCTTGTCATCCAAAAGATCTATGTGTAAGAAGCATTTTCAGGAGACACGTGGTACTTTGGAATATGTACCATTGTCATAGAGATAGAAGGACAAGGTGATTGGTGGTCAACGTGGAAGTAAGCTATAGTCATGACGTCACACAGTGCCTTTTCTCTCATCTTGATCCCAATGTCAATGATATATGAAGAAAGGGCGAATGTAAACATTCACTATTTAGTAAGTCTGAAAACAAGAGATAATCTGATCTGATTTTTAGCTGCAAACAGTATCACTCAAAAGTGATTCGGATACATTTAATACATTGTTTGAATAATTATTATCATTAAATTAATCTGTACCATCATACTAATACTATCATAACATACTAAAATACGCAATTTAGTGTCTGTCTGTCTGTCTGATGAATACTTGACAGCAATACATTCCGTCGTTACTTATCCAATCTCAACAAAACTTGGCAGGATGACCAAGGGTTACACAATGAAGGTTGTAGCGCATTCATTTGCCCCCCTCCCCAAGGGGGTTTTCTCCCCAGAGCGGGTTTTCCCCACCATTGGCATCAATGGGTTGCATGTTGAGGTGTATAGCCATATTAAGTTAGCTTTATCGTGGCGTTTTTCCAAGGCTTCTTCGAATAACAACACGAACGATAATAGCATAATAGTGTTACGGTTTTGAGGTTTGTACAGTGAGTTCAATAAATGTTAAAGGTTCGCCCCCCCCCCCCCCCCATAGATAGTCACACAAGCAACATGTAGCCTCATTTGTAGTATAGTTATTTCTTAGTATGTGTGAGAATAGGCCATTTCCTATATTAGTTCTGCGTTGTGTAAAGCCAGGAAAATAGGCCCTACTGCCACCGGTCATCCTACGTCTGTAACCTCAATACAGTTTTATTAACATTGGTTCATTTTGGGCGAGTTAACATGAGGAAGGCGGAGGAGGATTGGGGCGGAGTCGAGGCGGAGCGGCAGGAGCGATGACGGTAAGCATGAGCCGCCAATCAGAGCTCAGAGGTGGTGGCGTCAGAGGGCGTGGTGAGAAGAGTCTGGTGAGTTCCAGAAGGTTCGCGGGGCGTACCTATATAACTCGATGCACAAAGCCCTCGGAAGGACTTGCTGGGAGAGAGAAAGAGATTAAACAGGACTAGCGCTGGAGAACCCCAAAGGACTTGCAGAGGAGAGACAGGACTTGCCGGGAGAGAGTAAGACATTAAAGAGAACTTGATCATTACAGCCAGAACGCGCGGTGCTTGATGAGCCTTGCCGCACTTGCATAAGAACGGATAAGTAACCGCCCTTTGCCGTAAAAGACCGCGCTTTGCTGTAAAAGTCCACCCCTTGCCGTTCCGCCCGATATCTCCTTTGTTCGAGAGACGCGCTACGAACCCCTGTCTTCGCCTATCACCATCTTCGCGGGACGCACGTGGACCACGGAGAGCCGGACGGGGCCGATCCTGGAGGACCACATCGGCGCGTTGGTGAACATCGACATCTGCAATCCCCTGTGTGAATGTGAGTGAGACTGTCCCGTTGTCCCAGGGATAAGTAAGACTGTATAAGCTTGCTCTGTGTCTCTTCATCCTTGAACTGTACATACGTGTGGGAATCATTAAACCCATCTGTTCTTCCTTTCTTCTTGATTCGATCGTTCCCGTGATTTCTCCATTTGACTAAGCATGGCACGAATATAACCGCTTAAATCGGGGTCCATTAATTGAGACTGCGCGGATCACGTGTACGCAAACCGCTCGGCATATTAACATCATACGTTGTTCGTGCGAGGCTTGCTACCTCGTTTCCGTGGCAGCGTGAGTACTTAGGTACGAGCGTGAATTTGGTCCCGAAACCCTATTTTGCGCTCGCCCGGAAAGGACGTAATAAGTCTCGGTTCCGCCAGGCCAGTAAAGACAAGGGGATTAATCCCCCCTTGATAAGGGGAAGAATGCCGGCGAGAGAACTGCAACAATATTAATGTTATGACAAAACAATATCAATACCATTAATATCCCACCTCGCGAAGGGGTTTTTCCTCCTTCAACAAACATCGAGTTAACATTCATAAATAGCTTATCATGGCGTTTCCATGGGAGCAACGGCCCAACGGCCTCTACCAGCGGTAAAAAAATATTATAAACCACAAACACGTATGATTAACTTTTTAAACAGTTGCTCATGCTGTTTATAACACGAAGCAAAGAAATTTGGAGGAATCCTGACATCCGTGATGTAAGTTTTACTTCCAGAACTGAGCAAACATCTACTGTACTCGATATACCCCCAAGGGTTGGGTAAATAACATGACCCTTCCTGCCGCTAACGTGGCGTTTTTCGTAGCGAACGTTTGAAACTCGCTCCTGCTGTTTAACACGAAACTGAAAGGGAGGAAACTTTGCTCATTTACCAAGCAGCTAGCTAGTGCTTGCCAAGCCAGCCGTTCCATAACGGTTTTGAATGGAGTGCTTGCTCAAATGCTCAAACCACTTGGCGATCTCTCCACAATAAACTTGGTAAATGAAAACACACACAATGTTCTTGAGACCCGACCATAGAGAGACTGTAATCAATATACCCCAAAGAGGAATGACCCTTCCTGCCGCTCCCATAGTGAGCGAGTGTACAATTAATACTAAAATGTGTGATACTATCAGGGAGTGATTATCCACAATTACCGAAAATGTGTGATACTATCAGGGAGTGATTATCCACAATTACCGTAAATGTGTGATACTATCCAGAAGTGATTATCAACAATAACGGTAAATGTGTGATACAATCAGGGAATGATTCTCCACAATTACCGTAAATATGTGATATAACCAGGGAATGATTATACACAATTACCGTAAATGTGTGATACTATCCCAAAGTGATAATCCACAATTACCGTAAATGTGTGATACAATGAGGGAATGATTCTCCACAATTACCGTAAATGTGTGGTGCAATCAGGGAGTGATTATCCACAATTACCGGAAATGTGTGATACTATCCGGGAGTGATTATCCACAATTACCCTAAATGTGTGATACAATCAGGGAGTGATTATCCACAATTACCGTAAATGTGTGATACAATCAGGGAATGATTCTCCACAATTACCGTAAATGTGTGATGCAATCAGGGAGTGATTATCCACAATTACCATAAATGTGTGATACTATCCGGGAGTGATTATCCACAATTACCGTAAATGTGTGATACAATCAGGGAGTGATTATTCACAATTACCGTCAATGTGTGATATTATCCCGAAGTGATTATCCACAATTACTGTAAATGTGTGATACAATCAGGGAGTGATTATCCACAATTACCGTAAATGTGTGATACTATCCGGGAATAATTCTCCACAATTACCGTAAATATGTTACACAAAGTGGAACATGTCTTTCAATCCTGACAAATCTCACACTCTTACGATGTCTCTCCGAAAAGACCGACTGGACAACCCTCCCATCCACTTTCTGAATAATCCTCTCCAAGAAGTTCTGTCACTCAAGCTTTTGGGTCTCACTATCTGCCATGATCTTTCCTGGGAAAACCACATTTCAAATCTGGCCTCCAAAGCCAGTCGCCGACTGGGCATCCTCCGTCGTGCGAAGTCCTTCCTTGGCACACCTGAGCTGCTCACCACATACAAGGCTTTCATCCGCAGCTCAATGGAATACTGCTCTCCCCTCTGGGCTGGTGCTCCTGCCTCACACCTAGCTCGTCTTCACGCTGTTGAAACCAAAGCATTCAGAATCATTGGAGTCTCCCGCGATGAAGCTAACTCCAAGGGCCTCTCACTCACTCACCGCAGGCAGGTTGGTGGTCTTTCCGTCTTCTACCGACTCCTCTCTGGCCTTGCCCCCCCAGCTCTCTCTGGGCTCTGTCCCGCAAATATTCCTACAGGTCGCACAAGATCTGCCTGCAACCCTCTTATGGTTAAACTGCCAAAATCAAGACTCTCTGCTAACCTTCACTCCTTCATTCCTCTTTTCTCCCGCCTCTGCAACAAACTCCCTCACTCTCTTCAATCCCACTCCACCCTCCAGGTCTTTAAAACAGCTGTTCACCACCATCTCTTATCTTCCCCCATCCAAAACCTTGATCTTTTCTATCCCCCCTAATTTCACCCCAATTCCACTTTTTTGAAATTCCAACTTCTGTCCTGGAAGTCCTTGGTGTCCTTGTGTTTTATACTTCTCCCACCCCCCCCCCCCTTTCCACGCCTCCTCCCCCCAAGCCCTCTCCCTCCCACACATCTCCCTGCTCTAAAATGTTGTGTGCTCTCAAGTGTTTGTGTGCTTCCCCTTCTCTTGTCTTCCGCTCCCTCTTTTTAGATATTTTGTTTGTCTGGTTGATTTGTTTGTGATGTAAATGTTAGCTCTTTCACGAGCCTCAATTCAGTATTTAAAAATAAAAAAATAAAAATCAGGGAGTGATTATCCACAATTACCGTAAATGTGTGATACTATCTGGGAATGATTCTAAACAATTACCGTAAATGTGTGATATAATCAGAGAGTAATTATCCACAATTACCGTAAATGTGTGATACTATCCGGGAGTGATTAGCCACAATTACCGTAAATGTGTGATACAATCAGGGAATGATTCTCCACAATTACCCTAAGTGTGTGATACTATCCGGGAGTGATTATCCACAATTACCGTAAATGTGTGATACTATCCGGGAATGATTCTCCACAATTACCGTAAATGTGTGATACAATCAGGGAATGATTCTCCACAATTACGGTAAATGTGTGATACAATCGGGGAGTGATTATCCACAATTACCATAAATGTGTGATACTATCCGGGAGTGATTATCCACAATTACCGTAAATGTGTGATAGAATCAGGGAGTGATTATCCACAATTACCGTAAATGTGTGATACTATCCAGGAGTGATTATCCACAATTACCGTAAATTTGTGATACAATCAGGGAGTGATTATTCACAATTACCGTAAATGTGTGATACTATCCTGACGTGATTATCCACAATTACCGTAAATGTGTGATACAATCAGGGAATGATTCTCCACAATTACCGTAAATGTGTGATGCAATCAGGGAGTGATTATCCACAATTACCGTAAATGTGTGATACTATCCGGGAGTGATTATCCACAATTACCGTAAATGTGTGATACAATCAGGGAATGATTCTCCACAATTATCGTAAATGTGTGATACAATCAGGGAGTGATTATCCACAATTACCGTAAATGTGTGATACTATCCAGGAGTGATTATCCACAATTACCGTAAATGTGTGATCCAATCAGGGAATGATTATCCACAATTACCGTAAATGTGTGAGACAATCAGGGAGTGATTATCCACAATTACCGTAAATGTGTGATACTATCCGGGAGTGATTATCCACAATTACCGTAAATGTGTGATACTATCCGGGAATGATTCTCCACAATTACCGTAAATATGTGATATAATCAGGGAGTGATTATCCACAATTACCGTAAATGTGTGATACTATCCGGGAATGATTCTAAACAATTACCGTAAATATGTGATACAATCAGAGAGTAATTATCCACAATTACCGTAAATGTGTCATACTATCCGGGAGTGATTATCCACAATTACCGTAAATGTGTGATACAATCAGGGAGTGATTATTCACAATTAGCGTAAATGTGTGATACTATCCGGGAGTGATTATCCACAATTACCGTAAATGTGTGATACTATCCGGGAGTGATTCTCCACAATTACGGTAAATGTGTGATACAATCGGGGAATGATTCTCCACAATTACCCTAAATGTGTGATACTATCCGGGAGTGATTATCCACAATTACCGTAAATGTGTGATACTATCCGGGAATGATTCTAAACAATTACCGTAAATGTGTGATATAATCAGAGAGTAATTATCCACAATTACCGTAAATGTGTGATACTATCCGGGAGTGATTAGCCACAATTACCGTAAATGTGTGATACAATCAGGGAATGATTCTCCACAATTACCCTAAATGTGTGATACTATCCGGGAGTGATTATCCACAATTACCGTAAATGTGTGATACTATCCGGGAATGATTCTCCACAATTACCGTAAATGTGTGATACAATCAGGGAATGATTCTCCACAATTACGGTAAATGTGTGATACAATCGGGGAGTGATTATCCACAATTACCATAAATGTGTGATACTATCCGGGAGTGATTATCCACAATTACCGTAAATGTGTGATTGAATCAGGGAGTGATTATCCACAATTACCGTAAATGTGTGATACAATCAGGGAGTGATTATTCACAATTACCGTAAATGTGTGATACTATCCTGGCGTGATTACCCACAATTACCGTAAATGTGTGATACAACCAGGGAATGATTCTCCACAATTACCGTGAATGTGTGATACAATCAGGGAGTGATTATCCACAATTACCGTAAATGTGTGATACTATCCAGGAGTGATTATCCACAATTACCGTAAATGTGTGATACAATCAGGGAGTGATTATACACAATTACCATAAATGTGTGATACTATCCCGACGTGATTATCCACAATTACCGTAAATGTGTGATACAATCAGGGAATGATTCTCCACAATTACCGTAAATGTGTGATGCAATCGGGGAGTGATTATCCACAATTACCGTAAATGTGTGATACAATCAGGGAATGATTACCCACAATTACCGTAAATGTGTGATGCAATCAGGGAGTGATTATCCACAATTACCGTAAATGTGTGATGCAATCAGGGAATGATTATCCACAATTACCGTAAATGTGTGATACTATCCGGGAGTGATTATCCACAATTACCGTAAATGTGTGACACAATCAGGGAGTGATTATTCACAATTACCGTAAATGTGTGATATTATCCCGAAGTGATTATCCACAATTACCGTAAATGTGTGATCCAATCAGGGAATGATTATCCACAATTACCGTAAATGTGTGATACTATCCCGACGTGATTATCCACAATTACCGTAAATGTGTGATACAATCAGGGAATGATTCACTACAATTACCGTAAATGTGTGATGCTATCCGGGAGTGATCATCCACAATTACCATAAATGTGTGATACTATCCAGGAGTGATTATCCACAATTACCGTAAATGTGTGATGGTATCCGGGAATGATTATCCACAATTACTGTAAATGTGTGATACTATCCGGGAGTGATTATCCACAATTACCGTAAATGTGTGATACAATCAGGGAGTGATTATTCACAATTACCATAAATGTGTGATACTATCCGGGAGTGATTATCCACAATTACTGTAAATGTGTGATACAATCAGAGAGTAATTATCCACAATTACCGTCAATGTGTGATACTATCCGGGAGTGATTATCCACAATTACCGTAAATGTGTGATACAATCAGGGAATGATTCTCCACAATTACCCTAAATGTGTGATACTATCCGGGAGTGATTATCCACAATTACCGTAAATGTGTGATACTATCCGGGAATGATTCTCCACAATTACCCCTGAATGTGTGATACAATCAGGGAATGATTCTCCACAATTACGGTAAATGTGTGATACAATCAGGGAGTGATTATCCACAATTACCATAAATGTGTGATACTATCCGGGAGTGATTATCCACAATTACTGTAAATGTGTTATACTATCGGGGAGTGATTATTCACAATTACCGTAAATGTACGGTAATTGTGAATTGTACGGCAATTACCGTAAATTACCGTTCATTGGAGGTCACGTCACGAGATTGGAGGTCACGTTTTTTCGAAGCTGCCCCGTGCGCTCACGTTTGCGAAGTTAAGTAATTTTTCACAATTGTGTTTTTGTCGAGACTGTATCTATCTTTCGGTGTGTGTACCTATAGTGTGTCTTTAGGAAGATTTTCGGTGTTAATTTTTATACATGTATACTAAATTGTCAGTTAATTCGTGTCGCGTATTCTGAGGCTTAGTACTGGTTCTAGTAGGCTTAGGCTACCGTCTCCGACCTTGTGGCTTTGTTTTCTATCAGCGGTTCATTGATTGCACTGCAATTACTTTCGTTCTCTGTTTTGTCCCAGTCGTTCACCCTATACTTCATTGTTTAATATCTCGACTCAAAAAAAAAAAACCCCCAAAAAATATTTCCTTCTCGGTTCTTATTCGTTTATTTGTTGTCCTCATTTGTTTGTTCGTTCTTCGTTCACGTTGTTCGTGATCACGTGATCACGTTGTTAAAGGTGTTTCAACTTTCCCCTGAACAACTGTTTTCTGTCATATATTATAACACCTTTTTCTTCTTCTCCTATAAAAGGATGCTTTCGACTTGCTCAACAAATCAGTTCATTCCAAAAAAAAATACCATCTCTTACAGTTCCTTTTTTCTGCATTCCCGAAACTCTCCAGCACTCCACCCCTCCTTCATCGTCCTCAAACGTATTTTTGACTCAAAGGTCTCAAGAAACTCATTTTGCAAGAAATGTTCGTTTCCCATTAATCGTACATTTTTCAAAATCCAATCTCACCCCTCCCCTCCAAATCTTCCCCATCCCCCCTTCCCTCCAAAACTTCCCCATCCCCCCTCCCCTCCAAAACTTCCCCATCACCCCTCCCCTCCAAAGCTACCCCCTTACCCCTCCCCTCCAAATCTTCCCCATCACCCATCTCTTTCAAATATTCCCCCTTGCCCCTCCCCTCCAAATCTCCCCCATCACCCATCTCTTTCAAATCTTCCCCCTTGCCCCTCCCCTCCAAATCGTCCCCATCACCCCTTCCCTCCAATACTTCCCCATCACCCCTCCCCTCCAAAACGTCCCCATCTCCCCTCCCCTCCAAATCTACCCCCTTGCCCCTCCCCTCCAAATCTTCCCCATCACCCATCTCTTTCAAATCTTCCCCGTTGCCCCTCCCCTCCAAATCTTCCCCATCACCCCTCCCCTCCAAAACTTCCCCATCACCCCTCCCCTCCAAATCTACCCCCTTGCCCCTCCCCTCCAAATCTTCCCCATCACCCATCCCTTTCAAATCTTCCCCCTTTCCCCTCCCCTCCAAATCTTCCCCATCACCCCTTCCCTCCAAAACCCCCCCATCACCCCTCCCCTCCAAAACTTCCCCATCACCCCTCCCCTCCAAATCTACCCCCTTGCCCCTCCCCTCCAAATCTTCCGCATCACCCATCTCTTTCAAATCTTCCCCCTTGCCCCTTCCCTCCAAAACCTCCCCATCACCCCCTCCCCTCCAAAACTTCCCCATCACCCCTCCCCTCCAAATCTACCCCCTTTCCCCTCCCCTCCAAATCTTCCCCATCACCCATCTCTTTCAAATCTTCCCCCTTGCCCCTCCGCTCCAAAACCTCCCCATCAACCCTCCCCTCCAAATCTACCCCCTTGCCCCTCCCCTCCAAATCTTCCCCATCACCCATCTCTTTCAAATCTTCCCCCTTGCCCCTCCCCTCCAAATCTTCCCCATCACCCATCCCTTTCAAATCTTCCCCCTTTCCCCTCCCCTCCAAATCTTCTCCATCACCCCTTCCCTCCAAAACCTCCCCATCACCCATCTCTTTCAAATCTTCCCCCTTGCCCCCCCCCCCCTCCAAATCTTCCCCATCACCCATCCCTTTCAAATCTCCCCCCTTGCCCCTTCCCTCCCCTCCCTCCCAAACTCCCCCCACACCCCTCCCCTCCAAGACTCTCCCTCGCCCCTCCCCTCCTAGACTCCCCTCTCACCCCTCCTCCTCAAAGCGTCCTCCCCGCTTCTTCCCCCTTCCAACATTCACCTTCATCTCCCCCAACCTTCTGCCTCGCTCTTCCCACTCCTCAAATAACACCTCACTGTGCCTCACCCAATCTCCATCAAACCTTTTTTCCGCCCCATTCTTCCCTTTCTCCAAGCTATTCTGAAATCTCTGACACACCTTCAACAGCTCCCCCTACCTCTTCCTCCTCTTCCACATCTTACCCTACACCTCCCCCCCCCCCCCCCTGTTCTGTATCTGATGCTCCCCCTTCCTCTTCATTAACGGTATGGACCTCAAACATCCGGGGCCTTCGCTCAAACTTGACTGATCTCTCCATACAGGTTGCTTCTGACAAACCAGATGTGATCTGCTAAACAGAAACTTTCCTCCTTCATGATGTCTCTGATTCCTTGGTATCTCTCCCAGGTTACTCCCTCCTCCAGTATGATAGACCTGAGCCTCGTCCTGGAGGTGGGGTTGCTATCTTTATTAAAAAAACTCTCTTCCTCACTCGCCCTGCACTGCCCTCTCTCCACCTCACCCCCAGGAATACCTTTGGCTACGGCTTCCCCTTCGCTCCCACCTTTTGTTAATATGTGTGTTGTACCGCTCACCAAACAGTGATGACTCCATCTACATCTCGCTGTCTGATAATATGGACCAACTTCTTTCTACCCATCCCAACACTCTCTTCCTCATATGTGGTGATTTCAATGGTCACCATGCCAGTTGGCTGGGTGTGGGTACCTCTCTCACCAGCCATGGCTCTTCAGCAAAGGACTTCTGCGACTCACTGGGACTGACACAATCTGTCAATTTCCCGACCCGGATCTCAGTCAACGGAGCATCTTCTCTTCTGGACTTGGTTATGACTAACTTCCCTGAAAATGTCTGATGCTCTTCTTCTGCTCCAATCGGCTCATCTGATCATGTGCTTGTCAAAGTGGACATCTCTCTGACCATTCTCAGAGAGCCTCCTCAGCGTCGACGAGTCTGGCATTTCACTCCGGCCAACTGGCACGGTCTTCAAGCAGCCATCAATCATCTGGACTGGTCTCCCATCTCCACGGCCTCTGACATCAACTCATCCTGGGAATTATTCCAAAGTAAATTGCTCTCTCTCATGCACAGATTTATCCCATCTCGTCTTCAGTTGTCATACCCTTCCTCCCGTCCATGGTACACGGAATCTTGTGGTGAGGCTGTTGCCCAGAAACAACTTGCTTTCGTCTCCTGGAAAGCAAATCCAACGGAAGGAAATCTCATTTCCTTTCACAAAGCCCGAAACAAGTGTGTGTCCACCCTCAGGAGAGCCAGGAAACTATATCTCTCCGATCTCAAGACCGAACTCTCTTATCTGTCTCCCTCTTCCAAATCCTGGTGGCGTCTGGTCAAATCTGTTTCTGGTGTTTGTTCCCCCTTCATCCCCTCCCTCAACTCAAACGGCTACAACTCTGACTCTGCACGGGAAAAAGCTGAATGCCTCAACTCTGTGTTTGCCTCTAAATCTTGTGTCCCAAACCCATCCCTCTCTGTACCCAGTCGTACCCAGCTGCTCCTGGACTCTGTGTCCTTTCCTCCTGACAAGGTGGAAAAGTTTCTGTCAACCCTCGACTCTGATTCTGCAACTGGTCCTGACGGCATCAGCCCACGGGTCCTAAAATCATGTTCCTCCGCTCTTTCACTCCCTCTCTCTGTTCTCTTCACCCTCTCTTTTGCTCAAGGTCATCTGCCATCTGCTTGGAAATCAGCCAACATCACCGCTTTGCACAAAGAAGGTGCAAAATAAGATCCTAACAACTACAGACCAATCAGCCTTCTCCCAATTATCAGCAAAGTCATGGAATCCATCATTGCTTCAGATATGAAATCTTTCCTCTTCTCCAATGGCTTGATCTCTGACCATCAATTTGGTTTCAGACCTGGTCACTCTACTCTGGACATGCTGCTTCTGCTTTGTCAACAATGGATGGAGGTGCTCAATGCCAAACAGGAAATTAGAGCTGTCTCCCTTGACATATCACGTGCCTTCGATACGGTCTGGCACCCCGCTCTGCTCACCAAACTCTCCTCCTTTGGTATCCATGGAAATCTCCACGCATGGCTGGCGGACTTCCTCTCTAGTCGTAGTCCCCGTGTGGCCCTGAATGGGTTTCTCTCATCTCCTCTTCCCGTTCAGGCTGGAGTTCCCCATGGCAGTGTCCTGGGCCCTGTGCTTTTTCTGGTCTTCATCAATGATCTCTCTGACTCTCTTGAAAATCCTCTCTATCTCTTTGCTGATGACTCTACTCTCTGTCGCTCCATTCCTCATCCCTCAGATCGGCAGTCTGCAGCCTCCTCACGCTCTGCAGACCTGGTCAAAATCACAGACTGGGCAAACAAGTGGAACATGTCTTTCAATCCTGACAAACCTCACACTCTTACGATGTCCCTCCGAAAAGACCGACTGGACAACCCTCCCATCCACTTTCTGAATAATCCTCTCCAAGAAGTTCTGTCACTCAAGCTTTTGGGTCTCACTATCTGCCATGATCTTTCCTGGGAAAACCACATTTCAAAATCTGGCCTCCAAAGCCAGTCGTCGAATGGGCATCTCCGTCGTGCGAAGTCCTTCCTTGGCACACCTGAGCTCCTCACCACATAAAAGGCTTTCATCCGCAGCTCAATGGAATACTGCTCTCCCCTCTGGGCTGGTGCTCCTGCCTCACACCTAGCTCGTCTTCATGCTGTTGAAACCAAAGCGTTCAAAATCATTGGAATCTCCCGCGATGAAGCTAACTCCAAGGGCTTCTCACTCACTCACCACAGGCAGGTTGGTGGTCTTTCCGTCTTCTACCGACTCCTCTCCAGCCTTGCTCCCCCAGCTCTCCCTGGGCTCTGTCCCCCAAATATTCCTACAGGTCGCACAAGATCTGCCTGCAACCCTCTTATGGTTAAACTGCCAAAATCAAGACTTTCTGCTCACCTTCACTCCTTCATTCCTCTTTTCTCCCACCTCTGGAACAAACTCCCTCACTCTCTTCAATCCCACTCCACCCTCCAGGTCTTTAAAACAGCTGTTCACCACCATCTCTTATCTTACCCCATCCAAAACCTTGATCTTTTCTACCCCCACTAATTTCACCCCAAATCCTCCACTTTTTTGAAATACCAACTTCTGTCCTGGAAGTCCTTGGTCTCCTTGTGTTTTATACCTTCCCCCCCCCCCCCACCCCCCTTCTCACGCCTCCCCCCCCCCCTCTCCCAGGCCCTCTCCCTCCCGTGCTTCTCCCTGCTCTCAGGTGTTGTGTTTGTGTGCTTCCCCTCCTCTCCCCATCTTGTCTTCCGCTCCCTCTTTTTGAATGTTTTGTTTGTCTGGTTGATTTGTTTGTGAAATAAATGTTAGCTCTTTCACAAGCCTCGATTCAGCACACAAAAAAAAAAGAAAAAAAAAAGTGTGATACTATCCGAGAGTGATTATCCACAATTACCGAAAATGTGTGATACTAGCGGGGAGTGATTATCCACAAACAACAACAACAACATGCATTTTAAGGCCATGTTCCCTGCTAGAGCGGGGGTTAGCCTTGCGGTCCCCATGACAATCTTCTCCATTTTGCCCTATTTTCTGCATCTCTCCTTGTTAACCCCCTTGCCTGCATTTCTTCTTCCACCATCTTTAGCCAACTCTTTCTCGGTCTTCCCCGTCCTCTACTTCCTTCTACATTAACTTCCATCACTCTTCTCAACCAGTCACTTTCATCCTTCCTCAATACATGACCAAACCATCTCAACCTGTTCCTCTTCACAGCATCAATCACAGGCAATATTCCCAACATCTTTCGCAATTCATCATTTGTCTTCCTCTCTCTCAACGATACTCCGCACATCCATCGAACCATTCGCATTTCCACCCTTTCCAGCCTTCGTTGCTGCTCTACGTTCATTACCCATGTCTCGCTCCCATAAATCATAACACTTCTCACACATGCAGCATACACCTTTCCCTTCAGCTTCAGCGACACTCTCCTCCTCATCAGCATGCCACTCAGTTCCCGAAACTTCTTCCATGCACATCTCACTCGAGCAACCGTTGCCGAGTCTGATCCACCTTCTCCATTCAGCATGTCTCCGAGGTAGCAAAATGTTTTCACACCTTCCAGCTTCACGCCGTCTCCAAGATCCAACTCAACATTTCCTCCATCTGCAGCTCCCTCTGTGCACACCTTACATTTGAATGTAGCTGCCACACTGGTTAATGACCCTCTCAGACCACTACATTTTTGATGAACCCACTCAGCACACATTGTACATTATAATAATAATAATAATTCATTTATTTTGTATAGCGCTTTTCCAGAAGCCCAAAGGCGCTTTGACAGAGTGGCAAACATAATGCATAACAATACATGAAAACAACAATTGCAAAAAGACAAGAATCAATAGGGAAATATTTAAAGCAAAAGGAGGGAGAAGGAGAAGAGATAGTCAGGGGTTAAATGCTGTGGGTTGAATGTTGAATGCAGTGTTGAACAGGTGGGTCTTTAGTGATGTTTTGAATGTGGTGAGTGAGGAGGAGTCTCTGATGGTGTGAGGTAGTGAGTTCCAGAGGGTGGGAGCAGCGATGGAGAAGGCCCTGTCCCCCCAGGATCTGAATTTGGTCCGCATGGGGGGTGGGGGGCGGGGGGGGGGGGGTCAGGAGGTTGGTACCAGCAGAGCGGAGGTTGCGGGTGGGAGTGTGTCTGGAGAGGAGGTCAGTCAGGTAGGATGGGGCCAGGTTATGGAGGGCTTTGTATGTCAAGAGGAGGATTTTGTACTGGATTCTCTGGGGGATGGGGAGCCAGTGAAGCTTGTAAAGGACGGGGGTGATGTGGTCACGGGTCCGGGAATGGGTGAGTAGACGGGCAGCGGAGTTCTGAATGTATTGGAGTTTATTGGTGATTTTTGAGGGTGAACCATAGAGGAGGCTATTGCAGTAGTCCAGACGGGAGGTGATGAAGGCGTGGATGAGGGTTTCTGCAGCCACGGAGGAGAGGGATGAGCGGAGACGGGCAATGTTTTTCAAGTGAAAGAAGGCTGACTTTGTGATCTGTTTAGTATATTTGTCGAAGGAGAGGGTTTGGTCAAAGATGACGCCAAGATTCCGGATGTGAGGGGAGGTGGATACTGGGATACCGTCGATGTTGAGGGCAAAGTTATGGGTGGATTTTGTGAGCGTTTTTGGGCCAATGATGATTATTTCAGATTTATCACAGTTAAGCTTGAGGAAGTTGATTTGAAGCCAGGATTTTATTTCAGTGATGCAGTTTGTCAGGATAGAGTGGGTGTCGGTGGAGACGGACTTGGTGGAGATGAAAAGCTGGATGTCATTGGCGAAGCAGTGGAATTGGAGACCATGACGGCGGATTAAGTGACCGAGCGGGGACAGGTAAAGGATGAAGAGGAGGGGGCCAAGAACTGAACCTTGGGGGACACCTTGGGGGAGGGGAGCAGTGGGGGATTTGCAGTTATTGATGGAGATGAACTGGCATCTCTCAGAGAGGTATGATTTAATCCAAGAGAGGGCAGTGCCGGTAACGTTAAAGGTGGATTCAAGTCGGGTGGGGAGGATAGTGTGATCGATGGTGTCAAAGGCAGCGCTGAGGTCGAGGAGGACGAGAATGTTGAGGTTGCCAGCGTCAGAGGAGAGGAGAAGGTCATTGGTGATTTTGAGGAGAGCAGTTTCAGTACTGTGGTTGGACCGGAATCCGGATTGGAATGTTTCATACAGGTTATTGGCAGAGAGATGATGTTTGAGTTGAGTGGCTACAGCGCGTTCCAAAACTTTTGACAGAAAGGGTAGGTTGGAGATGGGTCTGAAGTTGTTTAGGGTGTCAGGGTTTAGACCAGGTTTTTTTAGAATGGGGGTAACAGCAGCAATTTTGAGGGAAGGTGGGACGATGCCTGTAGACAGGGAGGAGTTTATTGTTGCAATGATAAGTGGAGAGAGAGCAGGGAGGGAGGCTTTGACAAAGCTGGAGGGGATGGGGTCAAGAGTGCAGGTGGCAGTTTTCATTCCTATGAGGAGTTCAGAGAGGTCAGTAGGGGAGATTGGGGAGAACCGAGACAGGGGATGGCAGGACAAGGGGGGGGGGGGCAGGTGGTTGGAGGGGGTGCGGGTGCGGCGGTGGTCAAGCTGTTGTAGATGTTGTCAATTTTGCGTTGGAAGAAAGAGAGGAAGGAGATGCAGTTGTCTACTGTGAATGACTGGGTGGTGGTGTTCATTGAATGGAGTTCACTCCGACACCCTTCCTGCACACAGCACACGGCCACTTCCCAGTTCTTTCCACCTCACCACATGCTTTACCACTTGCCATCACCTTTGTCTTTCCGATATTCACCTTCAGACCTTTTGTCTCCATACATTCCTTCCACTTGTTCCTCCGAAAGTGATTATCCACAATTACCGTAAATGTGTGATACAATCAGGGAGTAATTATCCACAATTACTGTAAATGTGTGATACTATCCGGGAGTGATCATCCACAATTACCGTAAATGTGTGATACTATCCAGGAGTGATTTTCCACAATTACTGTAAATGTGTGATGCTATCCGGGAATGATTCTCCACAATTACTGTAAATGTGTGATACAATCAGGGAGTAATTATCCACAATTACTGTAAATGTGTGATGCTATCCGGGAGTGATCATCCACAATTATCGTAAATGTGTGATACTATCCAGGAGTGATCATTCACAATTACCGTAAATGTGTGATGCTATCCGGGAATGATTCTCCACAATTACTGTAAATGTGTGATACAATCAGGGAGTAATTATCCACAATTACTGTAAATGTGTGATGCTATCCGGGAGTGATCATCCACAATTACCATAAATGTGTGATACTATCCAGGAGTGATTATCCACAATTACCGTAAATGTGTGATGGTATCCGGGAATGATTATCCACAATTACTGTAAATGTGTGATACAATCAGGGAGTAATTATCCACAATTACTGTAAATGTGTGATGCTATCCGGGAGTGATCATCCACAATTACCGTAAATGTGTGATACTATCCAGGAGTGATTATCTACAATTACCGTAAATGTGTGATACTATCCAGGAGTGATCATCCACATTTACCGTAAATGTGTGATGCTATCCGGGAATGATTCTCCACAATTACTGTAAATGTGTGATACAATCAGGGAGTAATTATCCACAATTACTGTAAATGTGTGATGCTATCCGGGAGTGATCATCCACAATTACCGTAAATGTGTGATACTATCCAGGAGTGATTATCCACAATTACCGTAAATGTGTGATGCTATCCGGGAATGATTATCCACAATTACTGTAAATGTGTGATACAATCAGGGAGTAATTATCCACAATTACTGTAAATGTGTGATGCTATCCGGGAGTGATTATCCACAATTACCGTAAATGTGTGATACTATCCGGGAGTGATTTTCCACAATTACTGTAAATGTGTGATGCTATCCGGGAGTGATTATCCACAATTACCGTAAATGTGTGATACTATCCGGGAGTGATTTTCCACAATTACAGTAAATGTGTGATGCTATCCGGGAGTGATCATCCACAATTACCGTAAATGTGTGATACTATCCAGGAGTGATCATCCACAATTACCGTAAATGTGTGATACTATCCAGGAGTGATTATCCACAATTACCGTAAATGTGTGATACTATCCAGGAGTGATTATCCACAATTACTGTAAATGTGTGATACAATCAGGGAGTAATTATCCACAATTACTGTAAATGTGTGATGCTATCCGGGAGTGATTATCCACAATTACCGTAAATGTGTGATACTATCCGGGAGTGATTTTCCACAATTACCGTAAATGTGTGATACTATCCAGGAGTGATTATCCACAATTACTGTAAATGTGTGATACAATCAGGGAGTAATTATCCACAATTACTGTAAATGTGTGATGCTATCCGGGAGTGATTATCCACAATTACCGTAAATGTGTGATACAATCCGGGAGTGATTTTCCACAATTACTGTAAATGTACGTTACAATCAGGGAGTGATTATCCACAATTACTGTAAATGTGTGATACAATCAGGGAGTAATTATCCACAATTACTGTAAATGTGTGATGCTATCCAGGAGTGATTATCCACAATTACCGTAAATGTGTGATACTATCCGGGAGTGATTTTCCACAATTACTGTAAATGTACGTTACTATCCGGGAGTGATTATCCACAACTAGCAGAAGTACCCGGCATTGCCGGGCGGGGGAGGAGAGGGGGAAGGGGAGGGGAGGGGAATGGGGGGAGAGCGAGCCCCTTGGTAAAGCGAGCGATTTTTTTTTTCATAGCGTCATAGCGTTCATAGCGTCATAGCGTTTCATAGCGTCATAGCGTCATATCGTTCATAGCGTCATCGCGTTCATAGCGTTTCATGTCGTCATAGCGATTTTTTTTTTCATAGCGTCATATCGTTCATAGCGGTCATAGCTTCATAGCGTCATAGCGTCATAGCGTCATATCGTTCATAGCGTTCATTGCGTCATCGCGTTCATAGCGTTTCATTGTGTCATAGCGATTTTTTTTTTCATAGCGTCATATCGTTCATAGCGTTTCAAAGCGTCATAGCGTTTCATAGCGTCATAGCGATTTTTTTTTTCATAGCGTCATAGCGTTCATAGCGTCATAGCGTCATCACGTGATCGCTCTGAGCGAATCAGCGCCCACCTGCTCTGATTCCGTTGATTCCGTGCGCTGAAATGCGCTGAGGTAAATATGAATAAAAAATATGGATCGTCAAATATTTTGAGTTCGGCCATGTTCGTCCCAGGCTCAATGGCCATGTCTATGCCAAATATCAAGCACGTAAGCCTCTCCGTTTAGGAGTCTATCGGTAACATTACACACACACACACACACACACACACACACACACACACACACACACACACACACACACACACACACACACACACACACACACACACACACACACACACACAGTGTTTTATATATATATAGATTGCAGGAGGAGGTGGTGGTCGACTCCAAGGGATCTGAGTGATATTTAGTATTGTAGGAGGAGGTGGTGGTCGATTCCAAGGGATCTGGGTGATATTTAGTATTGCAGGAGGAGGTGGTGGTCGATTCCAAGGGATCTGAGTGATATATAGTATTGTTGGAGGATGTGGTGGTCGATTCCAAGGGATCTGGGTGATATTTAGAATTGTAGGAGGAGGAGGTGGTGGTCGATTCCAAGGGATCTCGGTGATATTTAGTATTGCAGGAGGAGGTGGTGGTCGATTCCAAGGGATCTGAGTGATATATAGTATTGTTGGAGGATGTGGTGGTCGATTCCAAGGGATCTGAGTGATATATAGTATTGTTGGAGGATGTGGTGGTCGATTCCAAGGGATCTGGGTGATATTTAGTATTGTAGGAGGAAGTGGTGGTCGATTCCAAGGGATCTGGGTGATATTTAGTATTGCAGGAGGAGGTGGTGGTCGATTCCAAGGGATCTGAGTGATATTTAGTATTGTAGGAGGAGGTGGTGGTCGATTCCAAGGGATCTGGGTGATATTTAGTATTGCAGGAGGAGGTGGTGGTCGATTCCAAGGGATCTGAGTGATATATAGTATTGTTGGAGGATGTGGTGGTCGATTCCAAGGGATCTCGGTGATATTTAGTATTGCAGGAGGAGGTGGTGGTCGATTCCAAGGGATCTGAGTGATATATAGTATTGTTGGAGGATGTGGTGGTCGATTCCAAGGGATCTGGGTGATATATAGTATTGTAGGAGGAAGTGGTGGTCGATTCCAAGGTTTCTGGGTGATATTTAGTATTGCAGGAGGAGGTGGTGGTCGATTCCAAGGGATCTGAGTGATATATAGTATTGTAGGAGGAGGTGGTGGTCGATTCCAAGGGATCTGAGTGATATATAGTATTGTAGGAGGAGGTGGTGGTGGTCGATTCCAAGGGATCTGAGTGATATTTAGTATTGCAGGAGGAGGTGGTGGTCGATTCCAAGGGATCTGGGTGATATTTAGTATTGTAGGAGGGGGTGGTGGTCGATTCCAAGGGATCTGGGTGATATTTAGTATTGTTGGAGGGGGTGGTGGTCGATTCCAAGGGATCTGGGTGATATTTAGTATTGTTGGAGGGGGTAGTGGTCGATTGTGAGGGATCTGAGTGATATTTAGTATTGTAGGAGGGGGTGGTGGTCGATTGTGAGGGATCTGAGTGATATTTAGTATTGTAGGAGGGGGTGGTGGTCGATTCCAAGGGATCTGAGTGATATATAGTATTGTAGGAGGAGGTGGTGGTCGATTCCAAGGGATCTGAGTGATATATAGTATTGTAGGAGGGGGTGGTGGTCGATTCCAAGGGATCTGGGTGATATTTAGTATTGTTGGAGGGGGTGGTGGTCGATTGTGAGGGATCTGAGTGATATTTATTATTGTAGGAGGGGGTGGTGGTCGATTGTGAGGGATCTGAGTGATATTTAGTATTGTAGGAGGGGGTGGTGGTCGATTCCAAGAGATCTGAGTGATATATAGTATTGTAGGAGGAGGTGGTGGTCGATTCCAAGGGATCTGAGTGATATATAGTATTGTAGGAGGGGGTGGTGGTCGATTCCAAGGGATGTGGGTGATATTTAGTATTGTTGGAGGGGGTGGTGGTCGATTGTGAGGGATCTGAGTGATATTTAGTATTGTTGGAGGGGGTGGTGGTCGATTGTGAGGGATCTGGGTGATATTTAGTATTGTTGGAGGGGGTGGTGGTCGATTGTGAGGGATCTGGGTGATATTTAGTATTGTTGGAGGGGGTGGTGGTCGATTGTGAGGGATCTGGGTGATATTTAGTATTGTACGAGGTGGTGGTGGTCGATTGTGAGGGATCTGAGTGATATTTAGTTTTGCAGGAGGAGGTGGTGGTGGTCGATTGTGAGGGATCTGAGTGATATTTAGTATTGCAGGAGGAGGAGGTGGTGGTCGATTCCAAGGGATCTGGGTGATATTTAGTATTGTAGGAGGAGGAGGTGGTGGTCGATTCCAAGGGATCAGACTGAAGATCTCGCGAGATCACGGCGAGGTCACGTCTTTTCGAAGCTGTTCCATGCGCTCACGCTTTCGAAGCTAAGTGATCCTTCTCAATTGTGTTTTTGTCGAGACTGTATCTATCTTTCGGTGTATGTACCTATAGCGTATCCTTTGGAAAATTTTCGGTGCTAATTTTTCGTACATGTATACACAATCGTCGGTTAATGCGTATCGAGTATTCTGAGGCCTAGTAGTAGTACTCGTAGGCTTGGCTACCACACCGTCTCTGACCTTGTGGTTTTGTTTTTCTCTCAGCGATTCGTCGAATGCGCTGCAATTATTTTCGTTTTCTGTTTCGTCCCAGTCGTTCACCCCATACCTCCTTGTTTAATATCTCTACTCAAAAAAAAAAAAAACCCCAAAAAAATATTTCCTTCCCAGGTCTTATTCGTTTATTTGTTGTTATTTTTTGTTCGTTCGTTCTTCGTTCGCGATCACGTGGTTAGAAATGTATAAACTCTCCCCTGAACAACTATTTTCTCTCATATATTATAACACCCTTTTCTTCTTTTCCTACAAAAGGATGCTTTCGTCTTGCTCACCAAATCTATTCATTCCAAAAAATATATATAATACCATCTCTTACAGTTCCTCCTTTCTACATTCCCTAAACTATCCAGAACTCCCCCCCTCCTTCAGTGTCCTCAAACGTATTTTTGACTCGAAGGTCTCAAACTCATTTTGCAAAAAATGTTCGTTTCCCATGAATCGTACACTTTTCGAAATCCAATCTCACCCCTCCCCTCCAAATCCTCCCCATCACCCATCCCTTTCAAATCTCCCCCCTTGCCCCTTCCCTCCCCTCCCTCCTAAACTCCCCCCACACCCCTACCCTCCAAGACTCTCCCTCGCTCCTCCCCTCCTAGACTCCCCTCTCACTCCTCCTCCTCAAAGCGTCCTACCCGCTTCTTCCTCCTTCCAACTTTCACCTTCATCTCCCCCAACCTTCTGCCTCGCTCTTCCCCCTCCTCAAATAACACCTCACTGTGCCTCACCCAATCTCCATCAAACCTTTTGTCCGCCCCATTCTTCCCTTTCTCCAAGCTATTCTGAAATCTCTGAAATCTCTGACACACCTTCAACAGCTCTCCCTACCTCTTCCTCCTCTTCCACATCTTACCCTACCCCTCCCCCCCCCCCCCCTGTTCTGGACCCGATGCTCCCCCTTCCTCTTCATTAACGGTATGGACCTCAAACATCCGGGGCCTTCGCTCAAACTTGACTGATCTCTCCATACAGGTTGCTTCTGACAAACCAGATGTGATCTGCTTAACAGAAACTTTCCTCCTTCATGATTTCTCTGATGCCTTGGTATCTCTCCCAGGTTACTCCCTCCTCCGGTATGATAGACCTGAGCCTCGTCCTGGAGGTGGGGTTGCTATCTTTATAAAAAAAACTCTCTTCCTCACTCGCCCTCCACTGCCCTCTCTCCACCTCACCCCCAGGAATACCTTTGGCTACGGCTTCCCCTTCGCTCCCACCTTTTGTTCATATGTGTGTTGTACCGTCCACCAAACAGCGATGACTCCATCTACATCTCGCTGTCTGATAATATGGACCAACTTCTATCTACCCATCCCAACTCTCTCTTCCTCATATGTGGTGATTTCAATTGTCACCATGCCAGTTGGCTGGGTGTGGGTACCTCTCTCACCAGCCATGGCTCTTCAGCAAAGGACTTCTGCGACTCACTGGGACTGACACAATCGGTCAATTTCCCGACCCGGATCTCAGTCAACGGAGCATCTTCTCTTCTGGATTTGGTTTTTATTTTTTTATTTTTTTCTTTTTTTGTATACAAGATCGAGGCTCGTGAAAGAGCGAACATTAATCACACAGAAAGACAAACAGACACATAAAACAAATAACTTCGGGAGCGGTAGACAAGATGGGGAGAGAGGGGGAAGGATACAAACACAACATTTGAGAGCAGGGACCGAGAGACATGGAGACATCGAGAGATCTGTGGGAGGGAGAGGGCTTTGGGGGGGAGGCATGTGAAGGGGGGGAGGCATGTGAAGGGGGGGGGGGTGGGAGAGGTATAAACATATGGACACTGCCAGGATTTCCAGGAAAGAAGTTGGAATTTCAAACAAGGTGGATCTGGGGTGAATTAGTGGGGGTAGAAAAGATCAAGGTTATGGATGGGGGAAGATAAGAGATGGTGGTGAACAGCTGTTTTAAAGACCTGGAGGGAGGAGAGGGATTGAAGGGAGTGTGGGAGTTTGTTCCACAGGCGGGAGAAAAGAGGAATGAAAGAGTGAAGGTGAGCAGAGAGCCGAGATTTCGGCAGTTTAACCATCAGAGGGTTGCTGGCAGATCTTGTGCGACCTGTAGGAGTATTTGGGGGACAGAGCACAGAGAGAGCTGGGGGAGCAAGGCCGGAGAGGAGTCGGTAGAAGACAGAAAGGCCACCTACCTGCCTGCGGTGAGTGAGTGAAAGGCCCTCAGAGATAGCTTCATCGCGGGAGATTCCAATGATTTTGAAAGCTTTGGATTCAACAGCGTGAAGCCGAGCCAGGTGTGAGGCAGGAGCACCAGCCCATAGGGGAGAACAGTATTCCATTGAGCTGCGGATGAAAGCCTTGTATGTGGTGAGGAGCTCAGGTGTGCCGAGGAAGGACTTCGCACGACGGAGGATGCCCAGTCGGCGACTGGCTTTGGAGGCCAGCTTGGAAATGTGGTTTTCCCAAGAAAGATCATGGCAGATAGTGAGACCCAAAAGCTTGAGTGACAGAACTTCTTGGAGAGGATTGTTGAGAAAGTAGATGGGAGGGTTGTCCAGTCGATCTTTTCGGAGAGACATCGTAAGAGTGTGAGATTTGTCAGGATTGAAAGACATGTTCCACTTTGTATCACATATTTACGGTAATTGTGGATAATCACTCCCTGATTGTATCACACATTTACGGTAATTGTGGATAATCACTCCCGGATAGTATCACACAAATACGGTAATTACACAAATAATACCATAGGAGGAGAGTTTGGTGAGCAGAGCTGGGTGCCAGACCGTATCAAAGGGCCGTGATATGTCAAGGGAGACAGCTCTGATTTCCTGTTTGGCATTGAGGACCTCCATCCATTGTTGAGACAGCAGAAGCAGCATGTCCAGAGTAGAGTGACCTGGTCTGAAACCAAATTGATGATCAGAGATCAAGCCATTGGAGAAGAGGAAAGATTTCATATCCGAAGCAATGATGGATTCCATGACTTTGCTGATAATTGGGAGCAGGCTGATTGGTCTGTAGTTACAAGGATCTGTTTTTGCACCTTTTTTGTGTAAAGCGGTAATGTTAGCTGATTTCCAGGATGCTGGCAGATGACCTTGAGCAAAAGATAGGGTGAAAAGAACAGAGAGAGGGTGAGATAGAGCGGCAGAGCAGGATTTTAGGACCCGTGGGCTGATGCCGTCTGGTCCAGTTGCAGAATCAGAGTCGAGGTTTGACAAAAACTCCTCCACCTTGTCAGGAGAGAAGGACACAGAGTCCAGGAGCAGTTGGGTTCGACTGGGAAAGGTGGGAACAGAGAGAGATGGGTTTGGGACTAAGGATTTCGAGGCAAACACAGAGTTGAGGCATTCAGCTTTGTCACGTGCGATGTCAACTGTGTGGCCATTTGAGGTAAGGGAGGGGATGGAGGGGGAACAAACACCAGAAACGGATTTGACCAGACGCCACCAGGATTTGGAGGAAGGAGACAGGTTTGAGAGTTCATTCTTGAGTGAGGAGAGATAGTGCTTCCTGGCACTCCTGAGGGTAGACACACACTTGTTCCGAGCTTGGTGGAAGGAACTGAGATTTCCTTCAGTTGGATTAGCCTTCCAAGAGGCAAAGGCAAGTTGTTTCAGGGCAACTGCCTCACCACAAGATTCAGTGTACCATGGACGGGAGGAAGGGTAAGACAATTGAAGGCGAGATGGGATAAATCTGTGCATGAGAGAGATCAGTTTGCTTTGGAAGAATTCCCAGGAAGAATTGATGTCAGAGGCAGTGGAGATGGGAGACCAATCCAGACGATTGATGGCTGCTTGAAGACCGTCCCAGTCGGCCTGAGTGAAATGCCAGACTCGTCGACGCTGAGGAGGCTCTCTGAGAATGGCCAGAGAGATGTCCACTTTGACAAGCACATGATCAGAAGAACCGATTGGAGCAGAAGAAGAGCAGCAGACATTAGCAGGGAAGTTTGTCATAACCAAGTCTAGAAGAGAAGATACTCCATTGGCTGAGATCCGGGTCGGGAAATTGACAGATTGTGTCAATCCCAGTGAGTCACAGAAGTCCTTTGCTGAGGTGCCATGACTGGTGAGAGAGGAACCCACACCCAACCAAGTGGCATGATGACAGTTGAAGTCACCACATATGAGGAAGAGAGAGTTGGGATGAGTGGATAGAAGTTGGTCCATGTTGTCAGACATTGAAATGTAGATGGAGTCATCACTGTTTGGGGGACGGTACAGAACACATATGAACAAAAGGTGGGAGCGGAGAGGAAGCCGTAACCAGAGGTACTCCTGCGGGTGAGGAGGAAAGAGAGCAGTGCAAGGAGAGTGAGGAAGAGAGTTTTTGACAAAGATAGCCACCCCACCACCAGGCCGAGGCTCAGGTCTATCATACCGGAGGAGGGAGTAACCAGGAAGAGATATTAAGGAATCAGAGACATCTTGAAGGAGGAAAGTCTCTGTTAAGCAGATCAAGTCTGGATTGTCAGAAGCAACCTGTATGGAGAGATCAGTCAGGTTTGAGCGAAGGCCCCGGATGTTTGAGGTCCATACCGTTAATGAAGAGAGAGGGGGAGCATCGGGTACAGGACAGGGGAGGGGAGGAGTAGGGTAAGATGAAGGATGAGAGGGGGAGGTAGGGAGAGCAGTTGATAGTGTTTCAGATGTTGCAGAAGAGTTCCAAGAAAGGGAAGGATGAGGAGGATGAAAGGTTTGATGGTGAAGGGATGCGGCACAGTGAGGGGTTTGAGGGGGGGGGGCAGAGGAAAGTAGAAGGTTTGGGGGGGTGGAGGTATGAGATAGAAGGGAGACGAAGTGGGGAGGAGGCAGCTTGGAGGGAGGAGAGAGTTTGAGGGGGGAGGAGAGAGAATTGGAGAGGAATGGTATGGGGGGAGAATTGAATGGGAGGGATTGGGGGGGGAGTTTTGAAGGGGAGGAGTGAGGGGGGAGTTTAGGAGGGGAGGGGCAAGGGGGGAGTTTTGGAGGGAAGGGGCAAGGGGGGAGTTCAGGAGTGGAGGGGCAAGGGGGGAGTTTAAGAGTGGAGGGGCAAGGGGGAAGTTTCGGAGTGTAGGTGCAAGGGGGGGGATTTGGATGGGAGGGGCAGGAGGGGAGTTTAGAAAGTGGATGATTAATGAAAGACGAACATTGATAACAAATTGGGTTTGTTGTGATTTTCAAGTTAGCAATCCGATTCAGAACGATGGAGGAGGGATGGAATGAATGTGAATTTAGACCATGTAGTGAGGGAGACGTATAAGATATTGAATTTCTTTTTTTTTGAAGTGGAATGAGTTGGAGAGGAAATTGAGAAAAGCCTTTTAAATAGGAAGAAAAACAGCGTGTTGTAATATACCACTGAATAAAACACAGAAGGGGAGAGGTTAAACATATTTAAATAATATTTAAACAGAACTATGAACAATCTTATATGCACAAAAATACCAACGGGGGGGAGAACCGAGAGGGACCACCACGAGTCACGTGACCAGGGCAAACGGTGGATGGCAAGGAGATAATGGGGGTGGGGCGAACAGCACACCTGGACAGAAAATACAGGATGAAACAACAGTACACGTGGAGAAAATAAAATAAATGTTTTTGTTTTTTTTGGGGGGTGGGGGGGGGGGGTGGGGATTTAGAACGTTAGACAGTATTATGTTCGGGGTAGAAGGGAAAAAACCAAGAGCCAAGCAAAACACGCTTAAGTTAACAAAACACCGACGGGGGTACAACTACAAGGCCACACACGAGGAGCAGAACACGATTAATTAATTACGAGTTACAGGAAATTCAAACCAAAACTAACTATAATCAAACAATATCGCATGGACGATAAAATAACGAGTTGAAATTTGACAATCTATCTGGGGAAATGGGGGAGAAACACGTGGTCGAAGAACGAACGAACGAATAAGAATGAATAAACGAATGAGCACAGAGAAGGTAATGTCTTTTTTTTTTGGTTTTTTTGAGTTGAGATTTACATAAGGAAGTAGGCTTTGGGGTGGAAAGACTGCGAAAACAGAGAACGAAAGTTATTGGATCACAAACGACAGGCGCTGAGAGAAAAACAAAGCCTCAAGGTTGTACAGTGTACACTGTACAAGGCCTCAAGACGACACGAATTAACACGATTTTCAATACCGGTATGAAAGATTTGCACCGAAAATCTTTGTCGGGACAATATACGTACATACACCATAAAATAAATACAGTTTTAACGAAAATACAAAATGGGACCAATTACTTAACTACGATTTCGATGGAGAGCGTGTGGAGCTGCGAAAAAAACGATCCCTCGCCAGCAAGACCGGAAACGGAAGTGACAAACTTCCCTGAAAACGTCTGCTGCTCTTCTTCTGCTCCAATCGGCTCATCTGATCATGTGCTTGTCAAAGTGGACATCTCTCTGACCATTCTCAGAGAGCCTCCTCAGCGTCGACGAGTCTGGCATTTCACTCAGGCCAACTGGCACGGTCTTCAAGCAGCCATCAATCATCTGGACTGGTCTCCCATCTCTACCGCCTCTGACATCAACTCATCCTGGGAATTCTTTCAAAGTAAATTGCTCTCTCTCATGCACAGATTTATCCCATCTCGTCTTCAGTTGTCATACCCTTCCTCCCGTCCATGGTACACGGAATCTTGTGGTGAGGCTGTTGCCCTGAAACAACTTGCTTTCGTCTCCTGGAAAGCAAATCCAACGGAAGGAAATCTCATTTCCTTTCACAAAGCCCGAAACAAGTGTGTGTCCACCCTCAGGAGAGCCAGGAAACAATATCTCACCATTCTCAAGACCGAACTCTCTTATCTGTCTCCCTCTTCCAAATCCTGGTGGCGTCTGGTCAAATCTGTTCCTGGTGTTTGTTCCCCCTCCATCCCCTCCCTCACCTCAAACGGCTTAACGGCTGACTCCGCACGTGAAAAAGCTGAATGCCTCAACTCTGTGTTTGCCTCTAAATCTTGTGTCCCAAACCCATCCCTCTCTGTACCCACCGTACCCAGTCGTACCCAGCTGCTCCTGGACTCTGTGTCCTTTCCTCCTGACAAGGTGGAAAAGTTTCTGTCAACCCTCGACTCTGATTCTGCAACTGGTCCTGACGGCATCAGCCCACGGGTCCTAAAATCATGTGCTTCCGCTCTTTCACTCCCTCTTTCTGTTCTCTTCACCCTCTCTTTTGCTCAAGGTCATCTGCCATCTGCTTGGAAATCAGCCAACATCACCGCTTTGCACAAAAAAGGTGCAAAAACAGATCCCAGCAACTACAGACCAATCAGCCTTCTCCCAATTATCAGCAAAGTCATGGAATCCATCATTGCTTCAGATATGAAATCTTTCCTCTTCTCCAATGGCTTGATCTCTGATCATCAATTTGGTTTCAGACCTGGTCACTCTACTCTGGACATGCTGCTTCTGCTTTCTCAACAATGGATGGAGGTCCTCAACGCCAAACAGGAAATTAGAGCCGTCTCCCTTGACATTTCACGTGCCTTTGATACGGTCTGGCACCCTGCTCTGCTCACCAAACTCTCCTCCTTTGGTATCCATGGAAATCTCCACGCATGGCTGGCGGACTTCCTCTCTGGTCGTAGTCAACGTGTGGCCCTGAATGGGTTTCTCTCATCTCCTCTACCTGTTCAGGCTGGAGTTCCCCAAGGTAGTGTTCTGGGCCCTGTGCTTTTTCTGGTCTTCATCAATGATCTCTCTGACTCTCTTGAAAATCCTCTCTATCTCTTTGCTGACGACTCTACTCTCTGTCGCTCCATTCCTCATCCCTCAGATCGGCAGTCTGCAGCCTCCTCACTCTCTGCAGACCTGGACAAAATCACAGACTGGGCAAACAAATGGAACATGTCTTTCAATCCTGATAAATCTCACACTCTTACGATGTCTCTCCGAAAAGACCGACTGGAAAACCCTCCCATCCACTTTCTGAATAATCCTCTCCAAGAAGTTCTGTCACTCAAGCTTTTGGGTCTCACTATTTGCCATGATCTTTCCTGGGAAAACCACATTTCAAATCTGGCCTCCAAAGCCAGTCGCCGACTGGGCATCCTCCGTCGTGCGAAGTCCTTCCTTGGCACACCTGAGCTCCTCACCACATACAAGGCTTTCATCCGCAGCTCTATGGAATACTGCTCTCCCCTCTGGTCTGGTGCTCCTGCCTCACAACCTAGCTCGTCTTCACGCTGTTGAAACCAAAGCATTCAGAATCATTGGAATCTCCCGCGATGAAGCTAACTGCAAGGGCCTTTCACTCACTCACCGCAGGCAGGTTGGTGGTCTTTCCGTCTTCTACCGACTCCTCTCTGGCCTTGCCCCCCCCCCCCCCAGCCCTCTCTGGGCTCTGTCCCCCAAATATTCCTACAGGTCGCACAAGATCTGCCTGCAACCCTCTTATGGTTAAACTGCCAAAATCAAGACTTTCTGCTACCTTCACTCCTTCATTCCTCTTTTCTCCCGCCTCTGGAACAAACTCCCTCACTCTCTTCAATCCCACTCCACCCTCCAGGTCTTTAAAACAGCTGTTCACCACCATCTCTTATCTTCCCCCATCCAAAACCTTGATCTTTTCTACCCCCGCTAATTTCGGTCCCCTTGTGTTTTATACTTCTCCCACCCCCCCCCCCCCCCACCCCCCCTTCCCACGCCTCCTGCCCCCAAGCCCTCTCCCTCCCACACTTCTCCCTGCTCTCAAATGTTGTGGTTGTGTGCTTCCCCTTCTCTCCCCATCTTGTCTTCCGCTCCCTCTTTTTGTATATTTTGTTTGTCTGGTTGATTTGTTTGTGAAATAAATGTTAGCTCTTTCACGAGCCTCGATTCAGTATACAACAAAAAAAAAAAACTGGGTGATATTTCGTATTGTAGGAGGAGGTGGTGGTGGTCGATTGTGAGGGATCTGAGTGATATTTAGTATTGTAGGTGGAGGTGGTGGTGGTCGATTGTGAGGGATCTGAGTGATATTTAGTATTGCAGGAGGAGGTGGTGGTGGTCGATTGTGAGGGATCTGAGTGATATATATATAGATAGTCGCGCGGCAAGGAACATCACGTGATCGCTCTGAGCGATCGATTGCAACTCTGCGTCCTGTCGTGGGCGTGGCCAACGTGGCCTCATGCGCCCAGGTGATTGGCTAACTCGAGCTCGAGAGAGCCATAATGCGCTACGTTATGGCAAAAAATATGAATCTAAAGATGAAAGGGAAAAAAACCTATGTGGTGTGAATGGCAATGTTCGTCGCTTAAATGTGAAAAAGGCAATTGCTTTTCGCTCTGAAATACGTGCGAACACGTAACTGAGTTAATGGCGGCAGGGAACATCACGTGATCGCTCTGAGCGAATCAGCGCGCTGCTCTGCGACAGGTCAGATTCCGGTCATAATATTTCGCGCTGAGATAAAAATATGGTAAAAGCATATTATGAAATAAATTTTTAGGTCAGCCATGTTCGTCCCAGGCTCAATGGCCATGTCTGTGCCAAATATCAAGTACGTGAGCCTCTCCGTTTCGGAGTCTATCGGTAACATTACATACACACGTACACACAAACTGTGTTTTATATATATAGATTTATACTGTAAATGTGTGATATTATCCAGGAGTGATTATCCACAATTACCGTATGTGTGATATTATCCGGGAGTGATTATCCACAATCATCATCGTTATCGCCATCATCATACTAAAATACGCCATTTCTGTCTGTCTGATGAATTTTTGACCCCAATACATTCCATCGTTACTTATTCAATCTCAACCAATCTTGACAGGATGACTAAGGGTTACATAATGAAGGTTGTAGTGCATTCATTTGCCCCCAACCCCAAGGGGGTTTTCTCCCCTGAGTGGGTTTTCCCTGTCAAGGGGTTGCATGTTGAGGTGTATATCAATGTTAAATTAGCTTTATCGTGGCGTTTTTCCAAAGAAGATTTATTGTGGTGTTTTTCCAAGGACGCTTTTAATAACAGAATTAATGATAATCGTATATTGTTAATGTTATTACAAAACACTATTAATAGCCGGCGAAGCCGGTGTTGTCAATAAACGCGTACGTATTATGTCGAAAACCAGATTATGCTGTATCCCTGGGCTTGAGAATTCCGAAGCGCAATGGAGGCCGCCATCTTGCGGATGCGGAAGTATGCATAACAAATTGAAAAACGTTCAATAGGAGTTTCTTTCACCCGTCTTTGTTTGATTCACAATCTTATGCACCTCTAATTGATAATTAAAATACTTTAAGACCAACCTCGGCCCGCACGGGCCTGGTTATCTTCAACGAAAAGCATCACCAAACACCGGAGTCAATGAGATTCGAGCATTTGAAAAAATATTTCTAAAACCAAATCACGCAATGGAGGCCGCCATCGACCGGATGCGGAAGTTTGCATAAAACAATCGCGAAAAAGTTCAATAGGAGTTTGTTTCACCCATCTTTGTTTGATTCACAATCTAATGCACCTCTAATTTGTAATTAAAATACGTTAAGACCAACCTCGTTATCTTCAACGAAAATCGTCACCAAACACCGGAACCAATGAGATTCGAGCATTTGAAAAATATTTTTTTAAAGCTTATTACGTGTTTCGGAGGCTGAAAACGGCGTCAAATATTCTAAAATTGACGAAGAATTATTTTTTAGAAATCTCGCGGCCGTCGGGCTTAGTTTTTGACGGCCGGAAATATCCGAAGTTGAGACGGAATTCACCGAATTAATCAAGAAGTAAATTTTATCAATTTTAATCTCATCCAGAATGCAAATGGTACCTACTACACCTACTACACCTACTACACCGACAGTACCTACTACACCTACCTACAACCAACTACCTAACCTACTGATGCCACAGTGATGGGTAAAATAGTGGCAAGAGGCTTTGGCTTCGCCGGCTCATTGCGGCTTTGCAGTCGGGTACTAGTAGCCGGCGAAGCCAGTGTTGTCAATAAACGTGTACGTATTATGTCGAAAACCAGATTATGCTGTCTCCCTTGGCTTGAGAATTCCGAAGCGCAATGGAGGCCGCCATCTTGCGGATCTGGAAGTATGCATAACAAATTGAAAAACGTTCAATAGGAGTTTGTTTCACCCATCTTTGTTTGATTCACAATCTTATGCACCTCTAATTTATAATTAAAATACTTTAAGACCAACCTCGGCCCGCACGGGCCTGGTTATCTTCAACGAAAAGCGTCACCAAACACCGGAACCAATGAGGTTCGAGCATTTGAAAAAATATTTCTAAAACCAAATCACGCAATGGAGGCCGCCATCGACCGGATGCGGAAGTTTGCATAAAACAATCGCGAAAAAGTTTAATAGGAGTTTGTTTCACCCGTCTTTGTTTGATTCACAATCTAATGCACCTCTAATTTGTAATTAAAATACGTTAAGACCAACCTCGTTATCTTCAACGAAAATCGTCACCAAACACCGGAACAAATGAGATTCGAGCATTTGAAAAATATTTTTTAAAGCTTATTACGCGTTTCGGAGGGTGAACATGGCGTCAAATATTCTAAAATTGACGAATAATTATTTTTTAGAAATCTCGCGGCCGTAGGGAATAGTTTTTCACGGCCGGAAATATCCGAAGTTGAGACAGAATTCACCGAATTAATCAAGAAGTAAATTTTATCAATTTTAATCTCATCCAGAATGCAAATGGTACCTACTACACCTACTACACCTACTACACCTACTACACCTACCTACTACCAACTACCTAACCTACTGATGCCATAGTGATGGGTACAATAGTGGCAAGAGGCTTTGGCTTCGCCGGCTCATTGCGGCTTTTCAGTCGGGTACTAGTACTAATAATGTCCCACTTCCCCAAGGCGTTTTTCCTGCAGTGATAACTGCTGGTTTCTAACTTTTCTAAGTTACAAATAACTTAGATATACGTTTCTAACTTCAGTCGCTGTCAGGACTGGTTCTCTCCGGGCACTGCGGCTTCCTCCACCAGAAGAAGTTAGCTTGCAGTAAGATCAGTGCCGACAGGTCAGACGATAGCGCCGTTTCAACGGCAATGTGTGACTGTCGTTAATCAAACCGTGTCGATCGCGCTGATTGGCTGACCTAAGCTGATCGCTGATTGGTCAGCTCACAAAATTTCGCAAATTCAGACCTAAAATGACATCATTTGCATTCTGGATGAGATTAAAATTGATAAAATTTACTTCTTGATTAATTCGGTGAATTCCGTCTCAACTTCGGATATTTCCAGCCGTGAAAAACTATCCCCTATGGCCGCGAGATTTCTAAAAAATAATTTTTCGTCAATTTTAGAATATTTGACGCCGTTTTCACCCTCTGAAACATGTAATAAGCCTTTTTGAAATAATTTTTGAAATGCTCGAATCTCATTGGTTCCGGTGTTTGGTGACGATTTTCGTTGAAGATAACGAGGTTGATCTTAAAGTATTTTAATTACACATTAGAGGTGCATAAGATGGTGAATCAAACAAAGACGGGTGAAACAAACTCCTATTGAACTTTTTCTCAATTTTTTTATGCATACTTCCGCATCCGGACGATGGCAGCCTCCATTGAGTGATTTGGTTTTAGAATTATTCTTTCAAATGCTCGAATCTCATTGGTTCCGGTGTTTGGTGACGATTTTCGTTGAAGATAACCAGGCCCGTGCGGGCCGAGGTTGGTCTTAAAGTATTTTAATTACAAATTAGAGGTGCATAAGATGGTGAATCAAACAAAGACGGGTGAAACAAACTCCTATTGAACCTTTTTCAATTTGTTATGCATACTTCCGCATCCGCAAGATGGCGGCCTCCATTGAGCGATTTGGTGCGTCACAGCTTCGGAATTCTCAAGCCAAGGGATCCAGCATAATCTGGTTTTCAACATAATACGTACGCGTTTATTCACAACACCGGCTTCGCCGGCTATTAGTTTTTCGTGCTTATTATTATTATTATTATTGTTTGAGACCTTCACGATGTCCTTAAAAACAGAAAGTTTTCTGTTTGAGATGTTCTGTTTTCTTTGACTGTCAGGTGTTATGTTAAGAATTTACATGTTTATAATTGTTTGAACAACGGTAGTGACGTCATCGGGAACGGAAGTGGCAGTTGCTTTTGTCGGTGTGTTAGGGGCTCAGAGAGACATGGGGTTTGAGGCATGAAGATCGTGCTGTGAAAGCCCCTCCCCCCTCCCTTTCGACCCTCACCTCCTCTCCCTACCTCCTCTCCTCCCCTTCCCTCCTCTCCTCCCCTTCCCTCCTCCCCTCCCCCCTCCCTCGTCCCCCCTCCTGCCTCCCCTCCCCCTCCCCCTCCCTCCTCTCCCCCTCCCCCTCCCTCCCCTCCCTCTCCCTCCCCCTCCCTCCCTCCTCCCCCCCTCCTCCTCCCTCTCCTCCTCCCCTCCTCCTCCCTCTCCTCCTCCCCTCTCCTCCTCCCCTCTCCTCTCTCCTCTCCCTTCCCCTTCCTCCTCCCTCCTCCCCTCTACTCTCCCCCCTCTCCTCGCCTTCCAATGGTCATTTGCTTCGCGTGCACAGGGTAAAAATCATTAAATGAGGTTCGACGATCCGGTTTGCTGAATGTGAAAGAACATTTCTCGAAGTAAAAAAACAAACAATCATTTCGAGATCTCTCATATGACACGTGACGTCACGTTACAGCAAATGGCGTCGGTTGCACAAGTGTGTTGTCTAGTTTTATAGAGACCAAATCAGTTACAGGTTCAACGAAAGGGTCAGGACGACCATTGGAAGGCGCAGCCACCACCGAAGAAACGATTCGTGAGTGTGTGGTGCGGGAGCACACACGTTGAACAAAGGTAGGCCACAACGCTTTGGTTATCATCGAGCTCTTTATTCATTGCTCACTCATCCGCACTGGAGCGCTCCGGGCTGCGCACCCGGTGTATATCCCGTGGCCACGCCTACCCCTCGGGCGTGGCCGCCGCCCACTTGGTGCGTGGAATGATGCCCTCATGCCAGTGAGCTTTCGTGTCCGCCCCCCCCCCCCCCCCCAGAATTCCCACGCACCTGGAGGGCCAGTTTGCGGGGCAACCGGATGACCCGGCCGAAGCGCCCTCTGGTGACTGGCGGCGTCCGGGGTGCAGGGATGCCTCCGGTTGCACCCGGGATGGGTGCAGGACCGGGGGGCGGCGTGCCGGCGGGCCTGGGCGGTGCCGGGGGTCCGCCCGCAGGGGGGCGGCCCCGACGCGGGGGCCGAGCCACCGGCGGTGGGTGGTCCACGTCGAGGTGGGCCGGCTTGAGGCGATCCACCGAGACGCGGTCGGGAGTGCCGCCGATGTCCAAGGTGAAATGTTTCACCCCGGTCTCCAGCACGCGGAAAGGCCCGTCGTACGGGGGCCGCAGTGGTGTCCGGTGGGCGTCGTGCCGGACGAAGACGTACTCCGCGGTGCGAAGCTCTGGGGCGACGTGCGTAGGCGGGTGCCCGTGGTGCGCCGTTGGCAGCGGGGCGAACCTCCAGGCGGTCTCTTGCAGCGCGGAGCACTCCTGCGCCGCGGACCATGGTGCCGTGGGGTCGGGGAGGAACTCGCCCGGCACCCGCAGCGGCTGTCCGAAGACCAACTCTGCCGCGGATGCGCGCAGGTCGTCCTTGGGCACCGTCCGGAGGCCCAACAGGACCCAGGGGAGCCTGTCGACTCAGCCGCCGTCGCGGAGGGTGGCCCAGAGCGCGGCCTTCAATGAGCGGTGGAACCGCTCGCACAGGCCGTTGGCCTGGGGGGTGGTAGGCCGTGGTTCGGTGCAGATGGACCCCGAGCCCCCGCGCGACCGCCCCCCAGAGCTCCGAGGTGAACTGGGGGCCGCGGCCGGAAGAGATGTCCGAGGGGGCGCAGAACCGGGCGACCCAGGTGGCGATGAACGCCTGCGCAACGTCCGCCGCCGTCGTCGCCGCCAAAGGCACGGCCTCCGGCCACCGGGTGATGCGGTCCA
>NC_136264.1:207248100-207380600 GCF_964187855.1 Myxine glutinosa
GATGTGGTGTTCCACCCCGTGCTTGACGGCCCCTGCCGAGAAGGTGGGCCGCGTGAGGGCCGGGAAACCCGCGAGGAGGCGGGTGAATTCGTTCGCCGCCGGAAGCGTACAGATGAACCTGGCGTACAGGAACTGAACCGCTCAGCAAGCCGCTCGGCGAGCCGCTCTATGAGCTGCTCCGGGAGCTGCTCAACGAGGCGGTCAGCGTGCAAGCGAGCGAGCTGAACGTCTCAGCCTGGACAAGCCTTCTGTGCTTGACGTCCACCAGTAGACCATTGGCACACAGGAAGTCCGCGCCGAGCAGTGCCATAGGCACGTCGGCAGTGACGACACGACCATCGGAAAACCTGCCCTCCGAACCGCAGAGAAAGGCAGCGTTTTCCGTACGTGCGACATGGACGTACCGTTTGCGGCAAGCAGCGCGGGGCCCCGGCCCGCGGACTGCTTGTCGGACGTACCGGCAGGAACGACACTCACCTGCGCTCCCGTGTCGCACAGGTAACGGCGCCCGGATAAGGTGTCGGTGATGAACAACAGGCTGGACAGTATGGCCGACGCTCATGGCAGGAAGCGAGCGCTGGCCTGGTCGTTTCCCGACCTGCCAAAAGTACAAGGCGGGCGACAGGACCTGGCCTTGTGGCCGAACCTGGCATGAAAACGGCACCAGGTCTGGCCCGGTGGTGGTCGCCGCACCGGTTGCGACGAGGGTGGTGGGCGGGGCGTGGCGGCGGCCACGCACGGATCCGCCAACCTACGCCGCGCTCGGAAGGAACTGAAACCCCATGCCACGCGGCGATCCGCCAAACCTACGCCGTATTCGGGAGGATCCAAATGCCATGCCACGCGGCAATCCGCCAAACCTACACCGTGCTCGGAAGGATCCGAACCACCCCGCGCCGTGTGCGGCGCCGGGACCCACGACGGGCCGTGCTATATGCCGGCCGCGCGTCGTGGGCTGCGAAGTACTTGTCCGCCTCCCTGGCCAGGGCCCGCGGTTCCGTAATGGTCGACCCGGCCAACGCGAGCCGCACCTGTACAGGCAGCGCGCGGAGGAAGAGAGCACAGAACAGGAAATCCACGCGGCCGTCGCCGAGCAGGGGCTAGCATGTAATCCATGCGGGCGGACGGGCGTGTGTCCGCCGAGGGCGGGAAGGTCCAAAAGACGGTCGGCGCGGTCGGCCTCTGGGAGGCCAAACGTATCGAGGAGCAGCTGCTTGAGCCCCACGTACTTCTGCTCGTCCAGCGGGTGCCGGAGGAAGGACACGACGCGCACGGCCGTGCCGGAGCCAAGGGCAGCGACCACATAGACGTACCTCGTGTCGTCCGCCGTGACGCCCCGGAGCTGGAATTGGGCCTCGGCTTGAAGAAACCAGGTGTCGGCCTGCGCTTCCCAGAACTCCGGCAGCTTGATCGCATTGATGGCCATTGCGCGTTCGGGGGTTCAACTATGGTTGAACCAGTCGGAGGTCACCAATGTGGTGCGGGAGCACACACGTTGAACAAAGGTAGGCCACAACGCTTTGGTTATCATCGAGCTCTTTATTCATTGCTCACTCATCCGCACTGGAGCGCTCCGGGCTGCGCACCCGGTGTATATCCCGCGGCCAGGCCTACCCCTCGGGCGTGGCCGCCGCCCACTTGGTGCGTGGAATGATGCCCTCACTCCAGTGAGCTTTCGTGTCCGCCACAAGTGTAACGATAAGTTAATGGATACTGCGGTCGTATCTTGGAAAGGGTGGAAATGCGAATGGTTCGGTGGATGTGCGGAGTATCGTTGAGAGAGAGGAAGCCAAATGATGAATTGCGAAAGATGATGGAATAGAGCCTGTGATGGATGCTGTGAAGAGGAACAGGTTGAGATGGTTTGGTCATGTGTTGAGGAAGGATGAAAGTGACTGGTTGAAAAGAGTGATGGAAATGAATGTAGAATTAAGTAGAGGACGGGGAAGACCGAGAAAGAGAAAGACTTGGCTAAAGATGGTGGAAAAAGAAATGCGGGCAAGGGGGTTCACAAGGGGAGATGCAGAAAATGGGGCAAAATGGAGAAGATTGTCCTGGGGACCGCAAGGCTAACCGCCCGCTCTAGCAGGGAAAATGGCCTTAAAATGCATGTTGTTGTTGGTCGTATCTTGCAGGGGAAGGGTGAGGAAAGGGGAAAGGGAGGATGAGGGAAGGGGAGGTTGAGGGAAGGGGAAGGGGAGGGTGAGGGAAGGGGAAGGGGAGGGGGAGAGGAGGGGAGAGGACGAAGGGAAATGGAGAGGAGGGGAGGGTAGAAGAGGGTGGAGGATGGGAGGGGAGAGGAGAGAGGATGAGAGAGGAGGGGAGAGGACGGAGGGAAGTGGAGAGGAACGGAGGGGAGTGGAGAGGAGAGTGAGAGGAGGGGAGGGGAGAAGAGGGGAGAGGAGAAGAGGTGAGAGGATGAGAGAGGAGGAGGAGAAGAAGGGAGAGGAGGAGTAGAAGGGAAGGAGGAGGGAGTGGATGGAGAGGAGAGGAGGAGGGAGACATGGGAACAGCGAGGGGATGGGGAATGGAAGAAGAAGAGGGGACTGGGAATGGGAGAGGAGGGAGGGGAGGGGATGGGGGATGGAAGAAGAGGAGGGGATGGGGGATGGAAGAAGAGGAGGGGACTGGGGAATGGGAGAGGAAGGAGGGAATGGGAAGGGGGGAGGGGAACGGGAGGGGAAGGGGAGGGGTGAGGGAAGGGGAGGCTAGGGGAAGGGGAGGATGAGGGAAGGGGAGGATGAGGGAAGGGGAGGGTGAGGGAAGGGGAGGATGAGGGAAGGGAAGGGGAGGGGAAGGGGAGGGGAGGGGAGGTAGGGGAGGATGAGGGGAAGGGGAGGGGAAGGGGAGGGGAGGGGGGAGGGGGAGGATGAGGGAAGGATGAGGGAAGGGAAGGGGAGGATGAGGGCCGGGGCAGGGGAGGGTGAGGGAAGGGGAAGGGGGGAGAGGAGGAAGGGAAGTGGAGGGGAGGGGAGAGGATGGAGGGGAGAGGGAGGAGAGAGGATGGGAGGGGAGAGGAGGCGATGGGAGAGGGGAGAGGATGAGAGAGGAGGGGAGAATAGGGGAGGGGAGAAGAGGGGAGGGGAGGGGATGGGGGATGGAAGAAGAGGAGGGGAGGGGATGGGGGATGGAAGAAGAGGAGGGGAGGGGATGGGGGATGGAAGAAGAGGAGGGGACTGGTAATGGGAGAGGAAGGAGGGAACAGGGAGGAGAGGGGAGGAAACGGGGAGGGGAAGGGGAGGCTGAGGGAAGGGGAAGGGGAGAATGAGGGAAGGGGAGGGGGAGGGTGAGGGAAGGGGAAGGGGAGGGGGAGGGTGAGGGGAGGGGAAGGGGGAGAGGAGGGGAGAGGAGGAAGGGAAGTGGAGAGGATGGGAGGGGAGAGGGGAGAATAGGGGAGAGAATGAGAGAGGAGGGTAGAAGAGGGGAGAGGAGGGGAGTGGACGGGAGAGGAGAGGAGGAGAGGAGGAGAGGAGGAGAGGGGGTGGGAGATGGAAGAAGAAGAGGGGACTGGGAATGGGAGAGGAGGGAGGGGATGGGGGCTGGAAGAAGAGGAGGGGACTGGGAATGGGACAGGAAGGAGGGAACGGGGAGGAGAGGGGAGGGAGTGGAACGGGAGGAGAGGGGAGGGGAGTGGAATGGAGGGAGTGGAGGGGAGTGGAGGGAAGGGGAGTGGAGCGAGGGGAGGCCGGACGATGTTGAACACGTTGTTGAGTCGTTCGATCACAGTCCCCTTATAATTATTTGTCCATTGGAATGAAGATCTTTACAAATTACAACAAAACTTTGAGCAATGCTCTTTTACATCAACACATGCAGCAAACGACATTAACCCCACTTTGTTATTTCTTTAATACGGTTTGAATTTGTAAAACCCTGTATCATGTATATGATGATAAGAGAAGAAGGGGGAAGAAGGGGGAGGGAGAAGGGGTTAGAATGGGGAGGGGGGAAGAAGGGGTTAGAATGGGGAGGGGGGAGAAGGGGTTAGAATGGGGAGGGGGGAGAAGGGGTTAGAATGGGGAGGGGGGAGAAGGGGTTAGAAGGGGGGAGGGGGGAGAAGGGGTTAGAAGGGGGAGGGGGAAGAAGGGCGAGAGGGAGGGGGAAGAAGGGAGAGGAGGAGGAGGCAGAAGGAGAGGGAGAGGAGGAAGAAGCGAGAGGAGGAGGAGGAGGAGGCAGAAGGGAGAGATGGAGGAGGAATAAGGGAGAGGGGGAGGAGGAAGAAGGGAGAGGGGAGGGAGGAATAAGGGAGAGGGGGTAGGAGGAAGAAGGGGGAGGGGTGAGTGGGTCGGGGGAAGAAGGGGGTGGGGGGAGGAGGGGGAAGAAGGGGGTGGGGGGAGGAGGGGGAAGAAGGGGTGGGGGGAGGGGGGAAGAAGGGGGTGGGTGGGGGGGAGGGGGGGAAGAAGGGGGTGGGGGGGAGGGGGGAGAAGGGGGGTGGGGGGAGGGGGAGGAAGAAGGGGGTGGGGGGAGGGGGGAAGAAGGGGGTGGGGGGAGGGAAGAAGGAGGGGGGGAGGGGAATAAGGGGGAGGGGGAAGAAGGCGGAGACAGATGGAGGAAGAGGGGAGGGGGAGAAGGGGGGAGGGGGATGGGGGAAGAAGGGGGAGGGGGATGGGGGAAGAAGGGGGAGGGGGATGGGGGAAGAAGGGAGAGGGGGAGAAGGAAGAAGGGAGAAGGGAAGAAGGGAGAGGGGAGAAGGGAAGAAGGGAGAGGTGGGGAGGAGAAGAAGGGACGAGAGGGGGAAGAAGGGAGGTGTGGGGGAAGAAGGGGGAGGGGGAAGAAGGGGAGAGGAGGGAGGAGGAAGAGGAGAGGAGGGAGGAGGAAGAAGGAGGGAGGAGGAAGAAGGGAGTGGAGGGAGGAGGAAGAAGGGAGAGGAGGGAGGAGGAAGAAGGGAGAGGGGGTGGGGGGAAGAAGGGGGGAGGGGGAAGAAGGGGGAGGGGGAAGAAGGGAGAGGGGGAGGGGGAAGAAGGGAGAGGGGGAGGAAGGGGGAGGGGGAAGAAGGGAGAGGGGGGAGGAAGGGGGAGAGAGAAGTAGGGAGAGGGGGGGAGGGGAGGGGGAAGAAGGGAGGGAGTAGGGAGGAGGGGAGGGATAGGGGGTTGAAGGGGGAGGGAGAAGTGGAAGGGGGGGAAGAAGGGAGAGGGGGAGGAGGAAGAAGGGAAGGGGGTGGAAGGTGAGTGGAGGAGGAGGAAGGGGGAGTGATAAGGGGGGAAGGGAAGGAGGGAGGAAAAGGGGTGAGGGTGAATGGAGGGAAGGGGGAGGGGAGGAGGGAGAAGGTGGAGGTGGACGATTGGAGAAGAGGAGGAGGAGTTGAGGAGGAGGAGTTGAGGAAGAGGGTGGGTGAGGGAGAAGGGGGGAAAACGACGTTGGGGAGCAGGGGTGGAAGAATTAATGGGGTGGTTGAGGGAGAATGTGGCGGAGGGAGAAGGTTGGGTGAGGGAGAAGGGCGGGTGGGAGTGTTAATGGGTGGCTGAGGAAGGAGGAGGTGAGGGAGAAGGGGGTGAGGGAGAAGGGGGTGAAGGAGAATTGGGGAGGGAGAGTTAATGGGTGGGTGAGGAAGGAGGGGTGAGGGAGAAGGGGATGAGGGAGAAGGTTGTGAGGGGGGAGATGGGGGTGTGAGGGAGAAGTGGGGAGGGAGAGTTAATGGGTGGGTGAGGAAGGAGGAGGTGTGGGAGAAGGGGGTGAGGGAAGAAGGGATGATGAGAAGGGGGGGGGTGAAGAAGTAGTGGGGTGAAGAAGTAGTGGGAGGGAAGAGTTATGGGTGGGTGAGAGGAGGAGGTGAGGGAGAAGGGGGGTGAGGGGAAGGGGGTGAAGGAGAAGTGGGGAGGGAGAGTTAATGGGTGGGTGAGGAGGATGGGGTGAGGGGAGAAGGGGGTGAAGAAGTAGTGGGGAGGGAGAGTTAATGGGTGGGTGAGGCAGGAGGAGGTGAGGGAGAAGGGGGTGAGGGAGAAGGGGTGATGGTGAAGGGGGGTGAAGAAGTTGTGGGGAGGAAGAGTTAATGGGGTGGGTGTGGAAGGAGGAGGTGAGGGAGAAGGGGGTGAAGGAGAAGTGGGGAGGGAGAGTTATGGGTGGGTGAGGAAGAGGAGGTGAGGGAGAAGGGGGGTGAAGGAGAAGTGGGGAGGGAGAGTTAATGGGTGGGTGAGGAGGTGGAGGTGTGGGAGAAGGGGGTGGTGGGAGTAGGGGGGTGAGGGTGAAGTGGGGGAGGGAGAGTTTTGGGTGGGTGTGGGGTGGTGGTGTGGGTGAGGGGTGAAGGAGATGTGGGGAGGGAGTGTTATGGGTGGGTGTGGAAGGAGGTGTGGGGAGAAGGGGTTGAGGGTGAAGGGTGTGGGAGAAGGGTGTGAGGGGGATGGGTGTGTGGGAGGGGGTGATGGGAGGGGGGTGAAGAAGTAGTGGGGGGAAGAGTTAATGGGTGGTGTGAGGATGGGGAGGTGAGGGAGAGGGGGTGAAGGAGATGTGGGAGGGGAGTTAATGGGTGGGTGTGGGAGAAGGGGTTGGGGAGAGGGTGTGTGGGAGATGGGTGTGAGGGTGAGTGGGGTGGGTGGGTTAATGGGTGGGTGAGGAAGGAGGAGGTGAGGGGAAGGTGGGTGTGAGGGAGAGGGGGTGGGGTGAAGTGGGGGGGAGTGTTATGGGTGGGTGAGTAGGAGGAGGTGAGGGTGTAGGGGGTGAAGGGGTGTGGGGGGGAGTGTTTATGGGTGGGTGAGGAAGGGGTGGTGTGAGGGAGTTGGGGATGGGGTGAAGGGTGTGAGGGGAGAAGGGTGTGAGGGGTGAAGGGTGTGAGGGGAGAAGGGTGTGAGGGTGATGGGGTGATGGTGAAGGGGGGTGAAGAAGTAGTGGGGAGGAAGAGTTTATGGGTGGGTGAGGAAGGAGGAGGTGAGGGAGAAGGGGGGTGAGGAGATGTGGGAAGGGAGAGTTATGGGTGGGTGAGGGAGAAGGGGATGAGGGAGAAGGGTGTGAGGGAGAAGGGTAGTGAGGAAGAAGTGGGGGAGGGAGAGTTAATGGTGAGAGGAGGAAGGAGGAGGAGGAGGAGAGGGTAAAGTTTTAAATGCAGTTCTCAGTGCTGGTTGCACCAGGGTGTGGGTGACGACAGGCGGGGGATTTACCATCTGCTCCTCACAATGGGGAAACAGCTGGACGAGGCGGACGATGTGATCCCGGTCCATCCGGCTCTACCAGCGACAACAAGGAGCGCTCTCCCGGTGATCCGCTCCTCTCGCTATTCCCTTATTTTTCTTATCCCGTTCCCTCATTCCACCTCGTTGCATCATCAGCCTCTTCCTTCTCTTTCTTGTTTTTTTTTTTATCTCCCTCTCCCTCGACTCCTATTGTGTTTCCCATTTCGACCCACTCGTTCCCTCCCTTTCTCGCCCATTCGCCCCTCCCACTCGTCTCGTCTCTCGGTTCCACCTCGTCGACCATTTCCCTCTGTCGGAGCAGGGATTGTAATGTACATCGACAATCCGCGACATGGCTGAGGTGAGAGACGCACACCGACACACCGATGTATGTTATTATTACGTCATTTTGTAGACAAACGTAGAGACATCTCGACTTTCACGGTGAATATTTCATGGTGGATGAGGAAATGGAGCCGCTATCCCCTGGTACTGAAACCTTCTAATTCTTTTCCCCTCTCTCATTCATTTCTCTCCTTCTTTCTCTCCTCTTCCTCCTCTCCTTTTCTCTCTTTTTCTCCTCTCATTTTCTCTGCTTCTCTCTCTTCCTCTCGATTGACGTCTGGTTGTAATGATGTACAAATGGTTTCCAAACAACCTGAATAATGAACGGGGTGGGATTGCCCCTGACGAGGGTGGAATTTTGAATAAAGAGAGAGTGGGATTCCCCCTCACCTCACTTTTGAATTCCGTTTGGAAATAAATGAGGTTAAAAACCGGGCTCACGTGAATCCGCATTTTTCAAAGAGGTGTCAGTTCGGGTGTTCTTGTCATTGTTAAACCTGATTCGTGAACCATGTCTGATCATTAACTCCGTGGCTTTTATAATTATTCATCACATAAGCCAATGAACTGAAACAGTTTTGAAAATAGATTTTTTTGTTTACTTTTTTCCTGATACATATATATTTTACATATTTCATATTTTTTTAAGGCTCTGCTGGCTAAACAGCTGCATAGGCTCCGCCTATTAGGCGTGAGCTTAGCAGAGCTACATCCCTCTACATCTCCGTAAGATAGGTAAGTAGTACGTAGTACGTAATTAATAGACATACTGTACTCACGTTCCAATTTTTCTCTATTTTATAGACCAGTCCACACTGGAGAGGGAACACTGGTCTATAAAATGTAGAATTTAAATTATTTTCCTGTTTTTGGCTGCAGTACCATCCTACGGAGAACTAAAGGGCTGTAGCTCTACGAAGATCATGCCTAATAGTAATAGGCGGCGAATATGCAACTGTTAGGCCAGAAGAGCCTTTTCTAAATTGTAGTTGTTCCCGGCAGCTCCCAGAACTGTTTTGTGTACCACCGACAGGTTAATATGTGGCAGGCATTTCCTGGTGGTCAGGATGCATGCAGCAATAGCTGATGTGGCACTTCCTTCCTGGTATCCACTACAGTAATGGGGTCTGATCTCAATATATATATAAGGGGGCTGCAAAAGTAGGTATACAGTAATGAAAAACAAAACGTGTGCACAAAACGTATTTTATTGATTATACAAGCATATCAATAATAACATATCAATAATAAACATATCAATAATAAACATATTAATCCCTCAAATGTTCAAACTGTTTGCCCCCGGCATTCACACACTCCACTAGTCGATTGTGGACACCCATGCACACTCTGGCACAAAGGTCTTTATCAGCATCAATTTCCTGGCAAGCCTCCCGTATGAACTGAATCATGGCATCAACAGAACGTGGCTTGCGTGTGAAAACCCTCTTTTACACATCCCCAGAAAAAGAAGTCCATAGGGGTGAGATCCGGCGAACGTGGTGGCCAGTCAACGGCTCCCCGACATCCAATCCACCTGTTGGGAAATTCTTTGTCAAGAAGCGCACGCACAGTGAGTGCGAAGTGCAGTGGCGCCCCATCCTGCTGAAAGTAGAAGTCGTCCTGCTGCTGTTGTTCGCGAATTTAATGAATTAAATGAATTCTAGTATTAAATGAATCCTAGCACCACTATTATAATACTGGTAATACTGGTATAATCCTTACTGTATACCTACTTTTGCAGCCCCCTGTATATATATATATATTATATATTATATATATATATATATATATATATATTATATATATATATATATTTATTTTTTATTTATTTATATATATATATATATATATATATATATATATATATATATATATATATATATATATAAATAATTATTTCTGCTAATGGAAGAGCGAGGTATTGACATATCCATAACCAGATAGCCTCGTAAAGCAGGATTCTCATTTTCATACCATTCCTACCTGATCAGTGACACCATTTACCAATACATCAAATTGGATTGACCAATCAAAGCAGTCCCAGAATTTCAACTTCTCACTGAGAGATACCAAATACACTCAGAGCCAAACATTCCACTGTATCCAGGAGTGCAATATCTATGTGAGATGCAGCAGCAACAGCCAAGAGTGGAACCACTCTCCATGACACTGGAGATGAATGCCTTTTCCACTATTAAGATCTGTTGACATTCAATGAAAGATAGCTTTGCAAAAAATATTAAGGCAACACCCAGACCTGAAGGCTACTATCTTAGAGATGGGTTTCGCCAATGACAGGTCGTGGTGGATTGTAAGCCCAAGGTGGTCTAATGACTATACTTTTGCTAAAAGCCGACCATAGAAGTGGATTGAAGAGTAAGCCATGTAATCTTTGTGTAAAGACAAATTCAACATTTAACTACATATTCCACGTCAATAAATACATTTAAATTCCCCCAGAGCAGCATATATTAAAGCAGCTGCTGCCTGCAAGTGAAGAGGATGAAGAATTGTCTATCATTTGCGAAGTTATGTTCATGGCATCCTTCCATTGCTGAGTTAGCTAGAGGAACATATACAGTCACGTGAAAAAGTAAGTACACCCCATGTAAAGTTTTGACTTTTTCAACATATTTCAACATACAGCTATTTGATCTTCATTTCAACAATATTGATAGATAAAGGTGATATAATACAACAAATATCATGAAACATTTACATTTTGTAGTCCATTGTATAATTTAAACAAACATAAATGCAAATTTCGCATGTGGAAAAAGTAAGTGCACCCTTGGCTCTAATAGGTGGTATTGCCCGCTTTGGGAGAAACAACCTCAAGTAGGCGTTTCTTATAACTATCTACCAGTCTCTGACATCGACTGGGAGAAATTTTTGCCCACTCCTCCATGCAGAATTCTTTCACTTGTGCGATGTTTGAGGGGTTTCTTGCATGCACAGCTCGTTTCAAATCCCCCCACAACATCTCGATGGGATTTAGATCCGGGCTTTGACTTGGCCATTCCAGAACCCTCCATTTCTTTCTTTTCAGCCATTCCTTGGTGGATTTACTGGTATGTTTAGGGTCATTGGCATGTTGCAAGGTCCACCTTCGGTTGAGCTTCAACTTTCCGACAAATGGCCTCACATTATCCTCAAGCATCCTCTGATACAATGAAGAATTCATAGTGGATTATATGATGGTGAGCTGCCCAGGCCCTGGTGCAGCAAAGCTGCCCCAAACCATAATATTTCCACCACCATGCTTTACAGTTGGTATCAGGTTCTTGTGGTGAAATGCTGTCTTTGGTTTTTGCCAAACATGTCTTCTGGTACTGTGGCCAAATAGCTTTACCTCTGACTCATCTGTCCAGAGCACATTGTTCCAGAAGTGCTGGTCTTTGCCTTGGTGTTCATTGGCAAAATTTAGTCTTGCCCTGATGTTCTTTCTTGACAGCAAAGGTTTCCTCCTGGCACACCTCCCATGTAGATCAAATTTGTGCAGCCTCTTTTAATGGTAGACTCATGCACTTTGACATCAACAGTGGCAAGAACTACCTGTAGGTCCCGTGATGACATTCTGGGGTTCTTGGAGACTTCTTTCAGCATCTTGCGGTCTGCTCTCGGGCGGAACTTGCTGGGGCGGCCTGGCCTGAACAAGTTGGCAGTTGTTTGGAATCTTCTCCATTTGTAGATGATCTTCGGGACAGTCAAATGATTGATTTCAAATTGTTTGGAGATCTTTTTAAATCCCTTCCCAGATTCGTAGGCATCCATAACCTTCTTTCTGAAGGCCTCAGAGAGGTATTTTGATCTAGGCATGGTGACGCCGCACACTTCAACAACAAAGAGCAAACCAAACCAAATGTCTGAGGTTTAAATAAGACAGGTTCCTCCAAGATCCTCTCTAACGATGTTCTAATCATTTGCCCCTGAGCTGATGCACCTGATTCTAATTTTAGGTATTTGAAGTAGTGATAAATGTAGGGGTGTACTTACTTTTTCTACACGCGAAATTTGCATTTATGTTTATTTAAATTATACAATGGACTACAAAATGTAAATGTTTCATGATATTTGTTATATTATATCACCTTTATCTATCAATATTGTTGAAATGAAGATGAAATAGCTGTATGTTGAAATATGTTGAAAAAGTCCAAACTTTACATGGGGTGTACTTACTTTTTCACGTGACTGTATATGGACGGATATATCCATTCATGGATATACAGTATATATGGAGGAGTTAGAGGATTGTCGAGGGCAGATACATTGATTATGGTAGAGTTACAGTCGACCTGTCAAGGATGTCACTATAGGTCACAATGTCACTATCTGCTAATAGGCCTGTCACTGATTCTGGCCCTTGATGGAGTGATCCATGGATGCCTTCTGCTTGGTTGGGTTTCAAAGCTGAGAATGCAAGTTAAATTTAAAAATTATCATATCCTGATTTGTCCTTGTCACACACCCAACATGTCCACCGAGATCTGTCCTAATCCGTCCACAACTTTTTGTGATGTCGTGTTGTATATCGTTTTTTGCTCTGTCTCTCATTGGTGAAGAATCACTTAAAAAATTCTCTTCACCAAAATCGAATCAATTCAAGGTTGTCAGACACCCAACCTGTCCACCAAATTAGGGTTACGGTTAGGGTTAGGGTTAGGGTTAGTTGTTAGGGTTAGGGTTAGGGTTGTTGTTAGGGTTAGGGTTAGGGTTGTTGTTAGGGTTGTTAGTTGTTAGGGTTAGGGTTCGGGTTGTTGTTAGGGTTGTTAGGGTTAGGGTTAGGGTTGTTAGTTGTTAGGTTTAGGGTTAGGGTTAGGGTTGTTAGTTGTTTGGGTTAGGGTTAGGGTTAGGGAAACTTTCAAATTAGAATGGGATTGCAGTGGCATGGAGAAATTGAATGTAATGTCGTCGATGTAAGTCAAAGCCACAGGCACTAGAGGGTAATTGATGTGGGTGAGGGGGGAGGGGAGGGGGGTATGGTGGGAGGAAGTTATGTCAGGATGGGGGGATTTGGAGAAGGAACATACACAACACCACCGCTAACTGGGCACGAGCCACAGTGTTATAGTCGTACGAGGAAAAGCCACGCCGAGTGATGAGAGGGTCTGTTACATTGATTTGCAGATATTTTTCCATCAAGCAAACGATGCTTCCGGATGCTGCAGCAACCTTGGCAGGAAAACTCAGTGAATCAGCCATTTTTGGAGACCTCTAATGTTGGAATGACAATTATAGTGAGTGTTGGAGTAGGGAATTGGGGAGAGGAAGGAGGGGCAGGAAGAGTAGTGGGGAAAAGGAAGACAGAAAGAGAAGAGGATGGAATGGAAAGGAAGGAGAGAGCCACAAAGGAAGAGGAAATAAAGATGAACCAATACAAATGATACATGGTATGGTATGGTATGACTATATACTTATTTTTGCCTAGGCTGGGAATGCTCTAGTTTTTGGAGCGAAGGTGAACAGATACACGATATAACATGGTGGAGATACATTGTGATCAGCTTAAGTGGGGCGTGCTGTATTAAGCAGCTCAGATTTGAAAATCTCCTTTCTTCCTTTTTGTGCATTCATTTTATGGAATCCATCTTCATGAGAATGGTACGTAAAAGTGCCATTCCTATTATAATTGGTATTAGTTGTGTGCGTAACACCAGGAAAGGCGGTTGAAAAAGGTAGCCTTGTTAACCGAATGTTTTTGATTTCAGTCATCAAAACTGTAAAGGAGCATTTTGAATTCTGTTTTAGCTTAATTCATATATTGTGCCATCATGAACCTGAGAAACATTTGACCTCGATGAATTTATGCACAATCTACATGTGTACGTCATTGGAAATAATAAAAATCTTTTATGATTTATCTGCACTTTCTTTGGAACTGACGTTTGCTTTTCTGATCCTCCCAGGCTCTTCCAGGCACTTTGCCATGCTTTCCTCACTCTCCGCATCTCAAACCTAGATCTTCTCTGGAGGGTGATTGCAGTGGCAGTAGAGGCAGAGAGAAAAAAGTAGAGTCTGTACGTTTAGGAAAAAGGGTCGGTGTTGAGGAATTGGGGATTAAGGGAAAAGACACGGAAAGCCGATTATGTCCACCTCTTGGAATTTCAAAAGACGAGAACCCGGTTGGTATTAACCGAGAAATTTCAATGAAATCTCATACAATTCCGCATGTTGAACATGAGGAAACTTTCAGGAAGAAGCTGTCAGGCACAGGTGGAAATTCCAAAGGGACTAAAGAAGATGATTTGGGGGACAAGGAGTCTGTAGGATCTTGTATTGATTGCAGAACGCGGGTTTTAGGTCATGATTGTTCCAAAGCGAAGAAAAGCAAAGGAGATGAGATGACAGTTCATGATTTGGGGTTAGATCGATCCAGTGAGCAAACAGGGGAGCAGGTGTCTTCAGTGAGCCATAGTTGTGACCTTAGTCCTGACTGTTTGACAAGAATAGAAGAGAAATGCCAAGAACTACAAGCTGTTTTGATTGAGAATGGGTGAGTTGTTTGCCACAAAAAACGCACTTTACACGAGTAAGCACGTAATTCCAAATTTAAAATGTTCTTAGAAGCAGGTATACACAGAGGGGTTGATCAACTTTTGAAGTTGGTTTATGATGTGATACTCGTACTTAGTTTCTAAACCTCTAATGAGATCTGTGGATACTCATGCGCATATGAGCCAACATTGACAGATTTTGTGCTTTTCTCCTTACAGGTAATTATTCTTTTGGGGTTTTGTGTGTTTTTGTGCCTCCGCCACCGGTTTCAGGTTGTCCGTCTGGCTGTCCGTCCGTCCGTCCGTGATAGGTTTTCGTTACCGCGATAACTTGAGAACGGCTGTAAGGATCTAAGTCAAACTTGGTGCACGCATGCACAATGAGGTAAAGATGAACCGATTTGATTTTGGGGTCATGAGGTCAAAGGCCAAAGGTTAGAGGTCATGTTAGGTAAAAAATAAAATCCTGTTACCGTGATAACTTGTGAACCAGTGATGGGATTTTGACTAAAGTTGGTACAAGTGTGTATTATGATGGAAAGATGAACTTATTTGATTTTGCGGTCAATAGGTCAAAGGTCAAAGTCTGTAATACGTCTATAACTTGAGAACGGCTGAATGAATCAAATTCAAACTTGGTACAGGTATGTAAAATGATGTAAAGATCAACTGATTAGAATTTGAGGTCGAGAGGTCAAAGGTCAAATGTCAGATGTCCCGTCATGTAAAATATTTGTTACTGAGCTAACCTGTGAACTAATCATGGGACTTACACCAAAACCTGGTATAATTATATATTGTGATGCAGAAATAAACTGATTCGATTTTGGGGTCAAGAGGTTAAAAATCAGAGGTCATGTTAAGTAAAAATGTTGTTGCTATGCCAACTTGTGAACCAGTGATGGAATTTTGAACAAACTTGGTATAAGCATATATGATGCAAAGATGAACTGATTGGATTATGGCATCAACAGATCACAAGTCAGAGGTCATGTCAGGTAAAAATGTGATAACTTGAGAACAGCTGAAGGGATTGAAATCAAACTTGGTACACGTATTATAATGATGTAATAATGTGGGCGGAGGCATATTCGTCCACGTTGTGACGTCTAAGAGTGTCGTTCTAGTTTATTATGAAAAACAAATCAATTTTGGTCTCCAACACGATGACGACAGTTGTTTAGTGGTGGTTTCATATGAATGGCTAATTAAATTTCGTAACTGTAATTATTTATTTTTGCATATGTGGACATGTAGAAATATTGACTTGTTTTTAGCATTTTAGTTCCGTTTCTACTATATGTGTGTTGACGTACCTGTCACCATGATCAAACTAGGGCAAAATAAAGGTGTGAGGGTGAATGGCGGTTAAGAGGAAGTGGAGGGTAAAATATGAGTGAAAGTAACAGAAGAGATCTATAATTGCACTCGGTAGAGAGCATACCTCCGCCAGCCTGAACAGTTTATGTTTTGTATCCACAGATGGGTCAGATCTGGATCTGGAGACCTGAACAAAAATCTAATCTGCTTGTTCTTGCCACCTAGCGAACTCATCCACCAAATTTTGTCATATTTGATACCCACAATTTTTTGAGATATCACACTATATATTGTTTTTGGCCCCATCTCTCATTGGTGAAAAAGCACTTAAACATTACCGTATCCTGATCCAATTGTTCACCAACTTCGAATCAATTAATCCTCGTCACACACCCAGCCTATCCTCCAAGTTTGGTCCGAAACGGTCCATAACTTTTTGAGATAGCTTGCTCACAGACAAACAAACAGACAGGGGTGAAACATAACATCTGTCCACCTTCAGTGGCGAAGGTAAAAGCTTTTCTTCCAACATTAAGTAATTCATTTACAGTCTTCCACATATCTTTGGGAGTACAATTAGAAAGATTTTCATCGTAACAATTCTTCTTGGCAGTCGGAACAGTCTCGCAAATATTCTCTTACGATTCGATGAACTTTTTGCGATGAGCATCTCATTTTGTTTTGTGCCATCTTCACTCAGAGCGTCGTCAAACTTCCTTGACATTGTCATCGTACCGGTTCAGTTTGAGACGTACAGAGGTTTGGAGCGTCGCGGGAGCATGCACATCCAGAACTTCATGGCAGGCCTCATTGTATTGCTGAAAAAAATCATTTGAATCATAGTCGGTGCTTTTCACAAATGAACTTTCGACCAGTCTACTTTATCTCTTGATGTACACTATGTACTGCAATGCTTCATGAAAGTTATTTTTACAATGACTATAATTCGTGTAACTACTCTTTAATTCTCCAGATTTATATCTGCACAGTTGATTTATTAACCAATGTTACCATTACCTATTGACATATACAGCCACAAGCATCATGCCACACGTACAGGCTAACATTCATTCTGATGATTGAATTGTCATATCTATCACATGTCCATATCAATTTATCATAGACATCCACCGGAGAAAGTAAGAACTAAGGTTGACGCCCTCCGCCGACTTCTCCTGCTGCAAGCTCGAACCAGGTATGAAGGTCGGGTTTAAAAAGACGAGATTTTATCATCCTTATCAGGTCTGGTTTCCATTATTACCCTCGCCAGAGGAGAGGGTATTGCATTTGAGTCCGTTTGTTTGTCTGTTTGTCCGCACAGAATAAATATGATTTTCTCTGCAACCGTTGGTCCGATTGACAGGAAATTTTCACCATAGGTGCATCTCCACCTGTATAATTTTTTTAAATGATATTGATGACGACATCGGTCACGTGGTTCGGCCGCTATCGTGGAAAAACCGAAAAACTTTGCACCTCTATATCTCCAAAAGCGCTGAATCAAAAAAATTCAGACGTGGCTCATTGTAAAGAACTCATTTTCTCAAAATGAAGTAAAGAAATCAAAAATTCATTTTCTCGGCACCCATTCGCCCGATTGACAGGAAATTTTACCATATGAGCACCTCCTCTGGTAGGGGAATAAAAGAATAAAAATAAAATTCCCCCATGTGGAATAACATCTGTGAATGATGATGTCATGGGTGCCTCCATTATGACGTCATAATTTGACAAGTATAAAACGTCATCCGATCACGATGAAATTTCTTGAGCATAATCTGGGAATAAATTAATGGGGGGGAGGGGGGGGGAGATAATAATGACGTCATCGGTCACGTGGTTCGGCCGCCATATTTGTTTTAACACAAAAGCCTTTAAAAAAAACACTGAAAATATATCCTGGCGAGGGTTTGCAATCTCTGATTGCTCTTTTTCTTGTTCTGCTTGTATTTGAGATCCTCCTCAGTCTTCCTTATTCTCCGTACCAACAGTTAACACTTATACTTACTCACTACCCACGTTCTTTTTTTCTAGAATTCCATTATGCCTTTGCATTCGTAGCTTCTCTTATGTTTTTAGGTTCTGCTATTCCCTCTACTTTTACAGTTTCCCACATCACATGTCCCTTCAGCCATAACTTACATTTCCACAGTTGATTCAGAAACGACCTTTTCTCAGCTCATTCTCAAACCCTCTCCCAACTCCAAACCCCATTTCAGAACCCATTGGTTCCCTGCATTCACTCGTAGCACTTCTTTAAACTTTTGCATGATTATGTTGATGGTTCTCTCCACTGGCCTGATGATGATGATGTCCTTTATGCTAATTTTTGCAGCAGCTCTGCTGGAACTCATGACTTTGAAAATCGGGATGAAATACAAGAGGATGAAGAATTGCTGACACGACACAGGTGTGATCAGCCACATTGTTGAACCAAAGCTGATAGAAAGCACAAAAAACCTTATCGTTAGGTAAATATTTTTGTCAAATGTAAATTTTGACCACAAACAATTTTTTTAAAATACTTATCTATTCTAACAGAAACATTTTCGAAGTTCAACTAAAGTTCCTGTCCAATTGAACAATTTCTACCAAACTTCCTGTTTAATCTGGAATCAGAAAAAAAACGTTTAAGCAAAAAGCACCATTCATCAGATTGTAAAATTGAGTTTAATCCTCATGCTAAGTACTTATTTTTTAAACTGATTGCTTACATAATGCATTATGAGGACATATTTAACAAATAAAGGGGGTAGGGCTTAGAAAGTCTGGGGTTTGGAATGCAAGCAACTTTTTATTATTACCCCAACTAACTTCCCACCAGAAAATGTTGGACCTTCCTGTAACGTGCGCACACCCAGTTGTGTAGTTGCATGGGGTAGAATACTATTGTCGTAATCCTGAAGGCTGGTGTTCTGCATCGGCGAACGGGTATAACAACGGATGGAATCAAGAGAACATTGTTCAACGTACGCTAACTGCTGTGGGAAGCAAGAGAAGCTGACGCTTCGGGTGTTAACTAACTCTTCGTCAGAGCAAGCACTGGCGATGGGTTAGTGCCTGAAACGTCAGCTCCCCATGCGTCCCATGGAGGTTAGCATGCAATAGATCAACGTTATGTTCATTCTATCTGTTGTGCGCTAGTATAGCTTTGCACTGCACCACCACCTCGTTATTTCATTCCAGCACAAATCATAAATTTGGCCTTTTCTTGGCCTTGTAAAACAAGTCAACTTAGTTAGGAGAACCAGCTAAATCAGGCTGGCTTTTTAATGACGGCGTCAATGATTGTTAAACCTTCTTTCTGCAGCCCATCTGCATCACCAAAGCATCTAAAAAGAAAATACAAAAGGTAACGATTAGATCTTCTATTATGAGTGATCCATGCACTGTCCTATTAGAAATCACCAGTAACACGATTTTGACAAATGTATAATAAAAACAATGTGGGGGTTGAGGAACCCAACTGGTGCTTGCTCCTCGTGCCATTACAGAAGCGGCACTAGAACAAATGCTGGTGCCATTCCTTGCATCTCCAACCCCATGCCAACTGTCTCAGCGTCAACATCTCACCAGTCGTCCCTCTTCCCTTTAAGAAGCCATTTTTTTCTTTGCCTCTCTTCTGCTCCACACTTTTTCATATCCAGAATTCTCTCTATTAACTTCATCACGTGACTTGGAAGCATGATGTCTCATTATAGTCCGGATATTGCTCGTCTCCCTTCCTTGTCCATATTGGTACATTTAAACCAGTCCACCACCCCTCCAGAATTTTACCCTCTCTCATACATAAACTCAACAGCCTCTTCGTCCAACTGACTCCAATCTCTCCCGCTGCAACTGACATCTCTGCATGTACCTCATCAATGTCTGGCACTCTCCCCGTCATCCTTTTTAATGCTGTACGCAACTCCGCTTCCGTAATCTTAATAACTTCCGCTTTTCTGTCTACATAGCTCAGTAACTTCACCTATGTTGTGCTTCCTCCCAGATTCAGCATCTCCTTGACACAGCCTTCCCATATACCTTCAGTACTGCCCTCATATACCCTCTGTCACTAACTTCCCGTCTCCATCCCTGATCACAATCCATCCCCTGCTCCCCCTCCCTCCTTCATGTCCTTACCATCCTCACCCTGTCCCGAACTATTTTATAGATCATCTTCCCACCATCCTCGTCTAACTTCCTGTACACGTCTACTTCCACATCATTCCTTGTCTTATCCCCAGCTCTCGTTGCTGCTCTCTTCTTCTGCCCGTGCATGTACTTAATCAAGTCAAGAGAAATGCCACATAATCTTACCCTTGCTTCTTTGTCACTTTCTGAAAATCCCTGGGCAAATGTAAAACTTATATGTAAACAACTGAAGGTCCTTTATGAGTATTATATGAGTACTAGATTCCCTATAAAGTACAAATGATGGAATTCTCCAAATGGAATCTAGGCAATATAAACCCTTCTCCTTTAAAAAAAATCTTTTCAGAATGCATTTCAACCCTTGTATCTCCTTCATTAATGCTACACGTGATCTTCTTCTCCACCACAATATATGTCTCTTCTTCAAAATATTCTTCTTCAATATATGTCTCTTCCTCTCTTCTTCTCCTTTCATTCTCTCACCGCAGGCAAGTTGGGTGGCCTTTCTATCTTCTCCCGGTCCTCTCCGGCCTATCTCCCCCTGCGCTATCTGTGCTCTGTCCCCCAAATATTCCTACAGGTCGCACAAGATCTGCCTGCAAACCCTCTTCTGGTTACACTGCCAAAATCAAGACTCACTGCTCACCTTCACTTCAAGACTCACTGCTCACCTTCACTCCTTCATTCAAATTTTTTTCCCACCTCTGGAATAAACTCCCTCACTTTCCTCAATCCCACTCCTCCCTCCAGGTCTTCAAAACAGCTATTCACCACCATCTCATATCTTCCCCCATTCAAAATCTTGATCTTTTCTACCCCGTTAATACACCCCAAACCCACCTCCTTCAAATTCCCTGTTTTATTTCCTGAAAGTCCTTGTAGTAGTCCGTGGGCTGAGTAGGGTTTACATGCACCCCCCCCCCCCCCACAACTTAACTTCCCGGGTATGTCCATGTACCCCCCCACCCTAGGGGTTAGGAAAAACCATGTTAACAGAAAAAAAACTCATTCCCTCATAGTTTGACCTCTGGTGACCTCATTAGTGATCTCATTTGCATATACCACATATCATTGTAAAGAGTGTCCCAGGACAAACATTTTGAGGGGGTCATATACAACCATAGGGTGACTAGGTAAAAAGTGATGGCCATTTGAATTTCGCCTACCCCTAATTTTCGGAAATCACTGACACGGGGGGGGGGGGGGGGGGGGGGGAGGTAACATCAAAATATGCGTAGGAGGTACCTTGGGAATGAGTTTTTTTTTCTGTTAACACGGTTTTTCCTAACCCCTAGGGTGGGGGGTACATGGACATACCCGGGAAGTTAAGTTGTGGGGGGGGGGGGGGGGGGGGGGTGCATGTAAACCCTACTCAGCCCACGGACTATAGTGTCCATCTTGTTTATCTCGTGCACCCTACCCGGTACCCCCAACCCTCTCTCTTCCACAGATCTCCCGATGTCCGTGTTCCCTGCTGTTGTTGTGCTTCCCTCTCCCTCCCCTCTTGTCTCCTGCTCTCTTTATTATATGTTATATACGATACATTAGCTCTTATACGAGCCTCGACTAAGTGTACAAAAAAAAGGATTAGTTTTCTGAGCTGTTTGCTTGTTATGTGCCTGGTCCACCAACCTCCCCTCTCCCCCACCACCGTCCCCCCCACCCAGGGGGCGCCACCTTTCTCTGTGCATTTTTTTTTTTTTGTGTACAGGATCGAGGCTCGTGAAAGAGCTAACATTTATCGCACAAAAAAAATCAAACAGACACATAAAACATATAATAAGGGTAGTGGGAGACAAGATGGGGAGAGAAGGGAAGCACAAACACAACATTTGAGAGCATGGACATCGGGAGATGTGTGAGAGGGAGAGGGCTTGGGGGGAGGAGGCGTGGGAAGGGGGAGGGGGATGGGGGAAGTATAAAACACAAGGACACTGCAAGGACCTCCAGGACGGAAGTTGGTATTTCAAAAAAGTGAATCTGGGGTGAAATTAGCGGGGGTAGAAAAGATCAAGGTTTTGGATGGGGGAAGATAAGAGATGGTGGTGAACAGCTGTTTTAAAGACCTGGAGGGAGGAGTGGGATTAAAGAGAGTGAGGGAGTTTGTTCCGGAGGCGGGAAAAAAGAGGAATGAAGGAGTGAAGGTGAGCAGAGAGTCTTGATTTTGGCAGTGTAACCAGAAGAGGGTTGCAGGCAGATCTTGTGCGACCTGTAGGAATATTTGGGGGACAGAGCACAGAGAGAGCAGGGGGAGCAAGGCCGGAGAGGAGTCGGTAGAAGACAGAAAGACCACCTACCTACCTGCGGTGAGTGAGTGAAAGGCCCTCGGAGGTAGCTTCATCGCAGGAGATTCCAATGATTCTGAAAGCTTTGGTTTCAACAGTGTGAAGACGAGCTAGGTGTGAGGCAGGAGCACCAGCCCAGAGGGGAGAGCAGTATTCCATTGAGCTGCGGATGAAAGCCTTGTACGTGGTGAGGAGCTCAGGTGTGCCAAGGAAGGACTTCGCACGACGGAGGTTGACCAGTCGGCGACTGGCTTTGGAGGCCAGCTTGGAAATGTGGTTTTCCCAGGAAAGATCATAGCAGATAGTGAGACCCAAAAGCTTGAGTGACAGAACTTCTTGGAGAGGATTATTCAGAAAGTGGATGGGAGGGTTTTCCAGTCGGTCCTTTCGGAGAGACATCGTAAGAGTGTGAGATTTGTCAGGATTGAAAGACATGTTCCACTTGTTTGACCAGTCTGTGATTTTGTCCAGATCTGCAGAGAGTGAGGAGGCTGCAGACTGCCGATCTGAGGGATGAGGAATGGAGCGGCAGAGAGTGGAGTCATCAGCAAAGAGATAGAAATGATTTTCCAGAGAGTTGGAGATCGGCATTGATGAAGACCAGAAAAAGCACAGGGCCCAGAACACTACCTTGGGGAACTTCAGCCAGAACAGGAAGGGGAGATGAGAGAAACCCATTCAGGGCCACACGTTGACTACGACTAGAGAGGAAGTCCGCAAGCCAAGCGTGGAGATTTCCAAGGATACCAAAAGAGGAGAGTTTGGTGAGCAGAGTGGGGTGCCAGACCGTATTGAAGGCACGTGATATGTCAAGGGAGACAGCTCTAATTTCCTGTTTGGCATTGAGGACCTCCATCCATTGTTGAGACAGCAGAAGCAGCATGTCCATGGCGTTTGGAGCCATTAAAAAAAAATATATATATTTGTTTTTTCAAAAACTTCAAAAACGTCTTTTGGCCTATAACACTCCCCGGAATTCACTGATGAACCTCTGAAAGATTTACGGAGATCCGTTTGGCCATCTCTGAGAAAAATGGTGACACACAGACAGACAGACAGACAAACATCTCTCATTGTATAGATACACCTTATAGTGTAGTAACTATTTTTGGCATGCACCAAAACCAAATAAATCTATGTGTAATTGGAAAAATGAAACATTCATGCAGTCAAAAAACATCGTAAATCTTTGCTGACATTTGTGTTTTTTTCTCAGGAAACGTAACAAAAAGTCTGGTTCTTCCAGGAAGAAGAAGCGGAGAAAAAGGTCAGAAGGAAACGGTTACGTTATTACACATATGTTGGCCGTAGTTTTGGCATTTCTTTTCAACATAATGTTTGACTTATGCATTTCATCAAGCGTGTATACACATCGAATACCTTAATATAATTCCTGTTTTGATGTGATTTATTTCCTTTGTTAACAAAACGTTAAAATTAGACCTCAACTAGGCCTTGTTAAAACGTCCTGGATACAAAAAAACCTTATCAAGTTGTCTGTCCTGAAGTAGAATCAAAAGAAAAGAATTGTTTTGTTTTATTTGTCCTGTCGAATACTGTGGAGGTATTCGATTTTATTTGTACTGTCGAGGCGTGTGGAGGAACGACAACACAGAATGCATCAGGACGTGACAGAACATTGGAGTTCATTGGTTTGAGAGATACAATTGAAGAAATTGAAGGAGACTTAGAGAAATAAAGGATGTGGGGAAGAATGAGGGCTAGGGGAGGACACGGGGGGGGGGGGGGGGGGGGGAGGAAACAAACATCCGAGGCCTCTGCTCCAACCTGACAGATCCCTCAATCCAGGCCGCTGCTGATCTGATGTTGGTGAGAATTTGTGAAATTTAGCACAAAAAATGGTGTTTTGTTTGTCAAAGCTAATTGGTGCGAAGCTGGAGATTGTGGGATTGAAGCTGGTTAGGAAGCTTTAACTATATAGCGGAATGGAGGGTGGTAAGGCAATGAGGTGCTTGGAGTTCACAAGGGAAATCAGAAAGGCCTGTCTGAGAAATCTTATCTTCAGGCAACTTAACAAAAACATAGGGGCAATACACCTGGCGCTCACCTGGTAGAATAAACAGTATACTGCACTGACTAAAGGTATTTTAAACCAATTTCAATGGTTGCTAGAAGACAGGGCAGCATCTAGAATCATACGAACATAATCATAAGACTTTAAACAAACAAAAAAATACCTATTTTTGGGGGGCGACCCCCCCCCCCCCTCCCCCAACCCTGTATACCTCCTCAGCCCCCAATTTTTCTAATGCCTTGAACAAACATTGGTACATCACGGATGATGAAGGTTGTGGTAAAGTTTCATCGAAATTGCTTGTGTAGTTTCTGAGAAGAAATCAAATACTTATTTTGGGGGGCAACCCCCCCATAAACCCCTAAGGGGGCAGATTTTTTTAATGTTGTGAACAAACTTTGGTACAGCACGAGTGGTGAAGGTTGTGGTGAAGTTTCATCGAAATAGTGTGTGTAGTTTCAGAGAAGAAAGTAAATCCCTATTTTGGGGAGCAACCCCCTTCCCTCTCCCAACCCCATATACCTCGTAAGACCCAAATTTTTCTAATGCCTTGAACATACTTTGGTACATCATTGGTGATGAAGGTTGTGGTGAAGTTTCATCGAAATTGCGTGTGTAGTTTCTGAGAAGAAAGCAAATACCTATTTTAGGGGGCAACCCCCCCCCCCCCCCCTCCGTAATCCCCTAAGGGGACAGATTTTTTTTAATGCCGTGAACAAACTTTGGTACAGCATGGGTGATGAAGGTTGTGATAAAGTTTCATCGAAATATTGTGTGTAGTTTCAGAGGTAAAAGCAAATTCCTATTTTGGGGGTCAAACCTGGATCCATTTTGACCCCGGTAAATCCCATTAGACCCCGATTTTTTTAATGCCGTGAACAAACTTTAGTCACAACACAACAAATATCATTTGTGCCATGTTTGGTCACAATCCCTTCAGCGGTTTTGGAGAAGAAGTTTCAAGTGTTTACGGACGGACGGACTGACTGACTGACTGACTGACTGACGGACGGACGGACTGACTGACGGACGACACGCCATGGCATAAGCTTCCCTGAACTTCGTTCCAGGTGAACTAATAATTCAACATTTTTAGATGACAAACTTCTTTGTCAGAGTCCTTTTCTGAGAGTCTCAAGTGGGATATGGAGTAGGGCATAATATGGGTGATTAAAAGAATATATTGTTGCGGTTTTAGAACCCACACTTGTAAATATGACATCATTAAATGGTTAAAGGTAGCACCCCTTGTTAGTCCACAAGCAACACGTAGGCCACCATAGGACTTCAGTTATTTCATTAGTATGTGTTTTCGATAAGGCCGTGTTTCCAATAGTTGAATCTGCGTTGTGTCGATCAAATAAGAGTATGTCCCCAATCCGTCCATTTTAACAACCTCCCTCTCCAAGCGACGCCATTACGCGCCCCTACAGTCGGTGCCTTATGTCTCTCTCAATTTGTTACGCGCCTTTGTTAGCAGCGTTCGCTGCCTTAGCGCTTGCTCAATGCCGCCATAAGCCATGCGGTGAGGCCCGAGAAAGGAGGCGGAGCACCAAGAAGAAGGTGTGGCCACGTCATCCAGTCATCAAAGGCGTGGCCGGTAAGCCCTCACCAGCCAACCAGGGCTGAGGTAACATCACCGACAGGCGTGGCTTTTTGGCTCGCGGAGTGATCGCGCGGAGAGATATAAAAAGCGAGCGCAAAGCCCTTTCACAGGACTTTTGTCGGGAGAGCGTGCTGATTGCATTGTAAGAGACTGCGCGGAGGTCTGGCCAGCGAGCACCTTTGTTAAGAGGACTTATTCAGCGGTGCTTATGAGACAGGACTTGGAGGACTTGTCGGAGGCGCGCTTGTTGGAGAGATACGGCAGCGCTTGTTAAGGATTCACTCGCTGGCGTTGATTAAGACATAATGCATTGTTATGCATTATGTTTGCCACTCTGTCAAAGCGCCTTTGGGCTTCTGGAAAAGCGCTATACAAAATAAATGAATTATTATTATTATTATTATTAAGAGAACATTAGAGAGAGGGCGTTTGGCACGAGCGTGCATTTATTACGTACGCCGCTGGACACCAGCTTCCCCCCGCTATATAACTGTCCGGACGCGTTCTAATATACGTGGAGCTGCCTGCCGGGTTCCGCCCGCTGGACCGGAGCCTGGACCCCATCGCCGGACCCTCTACCTGACCATCCTCCAGCTACAATCCCCGTGTGAGTGTGTACGTTTGTCTGGGGTATTAGAATAAGACTGCCCTGTGTTCTGCTTCTTCTTCTTCCTGTCCTGTACATTCTTTCATTTCCTCTTCTCGTTCTTGTAAATAATTAACAAAGCCATCTTTGTTCTTCCTATACTCTGGTTTCCTCTCCATCCGATCGCATCCGTCCTTTCTATCATTGGGTAAACGTGGCACGAGTAGGAACCGCTCACAATTGGGTTTAGTCTCATTGCTAATAGCTCGGATCGCGGATTGCTATCCGCTCGGCATTTTCCATCATATCCGTGGTTCGAGCGGGAGTTATTCCCTCGTTTCCGGCCGGCATTAGATCTTAGGTAGTAGTGAACCCCTAGGCCTAACAAACCCTATCTAACGCCGTGCCGGGAAGGACGTTATAACCCCCAGGACTCGGGTCGGCCAGAGAAAAAGACAAGGGAATGAACCCCCCCTTGATAAGGGGAGAGCCAACGTCCGATATCCGTAACAATTGGTGTCAGGAGTGGAATTTGGTTCGGGTCCAAATCCCACTCCCCGACACCAATTGTTATGGCCAATGTGCACAATTGATGTCAGGAGTGGGATTTGGAACCTGAGACTAAATTTGTTAGACAAAATTTTGGACACCAATTGTGCATATTGGCCGTAACAATTGGTGTCAGGGAGTGGGATTTGGACCCGAACCAAATTTTTTATATCTGGAAAAATTTGGTTAAAATTTTGAGTGGCCAAAATTTTTATTAGCATCCAAATTAAATCGTGCCATGGATAGCCAAGGCGATCGGATGCCAGTGGGGGTAGATGAAGAGGAGTTAGAGGCAACCCAGGACCCCCGGGAAGAAGTGGGACAATTGGGAGAGATGGAGGAGGAAATTAATGAGGATGCAGCAGTAGGGGTTGCAGGCGCACAAAATGGCGGCGCCTCGCACATGGCGGCGAGAGCCGAGCCCGCGGTACCAGTGGGTTGGGACCTGCATTTACTCATAGAGCAACTACGAGCATCTATAGAAATGCAGAGGGACAAATTAAGGGCAGAAATGAGAGAATTGGGGGACAAATCCACCCGGGAAATAAAAGGGGTAGAATTAACCCAGGACCCCAGGGAAGAAGAGGGACAGTTGGCAATGGAGGAAGCCGATGAGGGCACAGCAGTGGAGGTAGCAGAGGAACAAAATGGCGGCGCCTCGTACATGGCCGCGGCAGCCGCGCCCTCAGCGCCAATAGATATGGGCCTTTTTATGATGCAACTCCGGGCGTATATGGGAGAAGAATTAGGTAAATTAACAGAAAAATTGGACGCCCGGAGTGACAAATCAAAGAGGGAAATAATTGATGCCCAAAAGAATGACATAACTAAATTGGAAAACCAAATTGGGGAATTGAAAAATGAGGTGGGAAATCAAATTGAAGGGTTTTGAAAACAGAATGGGTGGCCACATAGAAAAATATGGGAGAGACATAGACCGCAGGTCAAGTGGAGAGGTTGCGGGGGTATGCGACGAGGTAGCGCGGCTTGAGGAGCGCGGGGAAAGCGAGCCTGAGCAGAGCACAGCCGGTGGACCGGGATAGAAATCGGGACTCGGGGTATAGGGAAGCCGACGACCGCCAAATTAGAAGATTTTATTTTATTAGCGCCAGCGGTCGTCGAGAAAAAATAAAATAAAATCGAAGCAATAGTGGAAATTGGGATTGGAGAGACGGCAGGCAAAGAGGCATTATCGGAGATGAGGATGGAATATGTGCAAAGTCCGTGTTCGCATCATGGTGCCGTGCTTGTTAACCAAAATGAAAATTTGCAGGTGCGTGTGGAGAAAAGGATCCCGAAGGTAAGCCAGGTTGTATATGGCGCGAAAAGGTTTGGCGCGAAAGGATTTTTCACGCGCTTGAGATCCAGACGTCACCCGGGCGCTCGTAGAAGGTCCGTGGTGCGCTGTATGAAAGAGAATGGCAGGCGTGTACGAATGGCGCCAGAGCGCGAGTATGGAACCGAGAGCGAGGGAGAATGCACAAGGGAGTGTACGTGTGAGGGTGAGAGTGATACAGAGAGTGAGATGGATGAGGAGCGTGTGCGAGGATGCACACCTGAGTTGGTTGTGGAGAGTGTGCGGGGATGCGCATTAGAGCGCGTGATTGGGTGTGCGATAGGGGATTGCACACCCGTGGGTAGGTGTGCGCTGAGTGAGTGGATGTAGAAGTGCACACCCATGAGTGTTACGGAGTACGTAACGGAGGAGAGTGCACCAGGGTGTGCACGAGAGAGGTGTGTAACAGAGTGTGTGAGTGTGCCTGGGTGGTGTGCACGAGAGAGTGCAGTAATAGAATGCACGGAGTGTATGGGATTCGTGAGTATGGGAAGAGGCGCTTGTGGATGTGAAAATGCGATTCGAGCAGCGACGCTGACCGGGGCAGCGGTTAGGCCGACGTGTAGCCGACGCGAGCTCTCGGGGCGTGGTGTTCTTTGTGTGCTGCGGGGGCCAGCGGGGATCGTTGCCGCGTCGCTCCTGCAAGGAGCGCCGTGCACGATTCAGGCCGGGCTCCACCCTGTATGGTCGGTGCCGCGCCGTAGCGGCGAGCGGCACGATTCCGGGGGAGAAAGGCCAGGTCGGACCTTCGCCCCCTGGTGGGGACGATGTTCCGAACGGGCGAGGTTGGGTCATCGGGCCGGAGACTGAAAGGGTCTGCGCCAAGATGGACCTTGGAACCTCGGTCCGAGTATGCCTCTTCCCCAGAGTCGAAAATGCCGGACGGACCCAACCTACAGGAGACAGACCACAGTATGCATTGCTCGGTTTTTCGAAGCCGAGCAGTAAAGATGTATTCGCACCGAAAGGCTTGAGAATAGTGGACAACTGATAGAAATGGCGAATAGTATATGGTGTAGAGGGATGGTAGATCTACCATCCCTCACATCGTATCTTTTTGGGGCAGAGCAGCTATAGTTTTATGGGGATTGGCAGTACAAGCTAGCCCGGGAGGGTTAGGATAAATGTATAGGGACCTAGAGATGACTATAGATGACCGAGATGTAAGTAGTGACAATTGTACAAGTAGTGGGGACGTAGTCAGATTAGGTGGTTGATGATGACGAGGGAGTGCTTAGTATAAGGGATGACGGGGAGCACTAGTATTAGAAGGGAGTAGTTAGTTTAAATGATGCTGTGTGTATGAGCTTTAAGTTTCGGATGAAATGAGGCATTGCTTGCATATGGAAGTTCTTGGTAGTGCTGGTGAAATGAGGAATTGAGCGTGGGAAAATTTGAGAGCGTGAGGCAATGGTTTGGAGAGGTGATGTATTGTGGGCGTATTGTGGATGAATGTAATGAAGTTGGTTGAATGAATTGCTTGCTTAGTGTGCAAGTAGAGATTTGGTGAGTGGTAATAAATGGTGTGGAGTGCTTGTTGAGTGGAGTGTGGAGTGTGGAATGAGTGGAGTGGAGTGCATGGTGCGAAGGAGTGAATGGGGGAAGGATGGACCCCTTCACGAGTACCCGGGGAGGGTAGTTTAAAAGTAGGTAGAGGGAGTAGGTAAATTTTGGTTGGATATTGACATCTGTGGTGCGGAAGGTAGCAGAGTACTGCTTGGATGGGTGCATAAGTGGATGGAATGGCTGGGCGTGTGGCCTGTTGGTGTGTATGGTTAGTTGAGCACTCCGCCACTGGTAGTCTGTCGGCCAGGTGAGGCCGCAGGTAGGCTCTGGGAGCCAGTTAGAGTCAGTGTTCAGTTCAAGTAGAGTTCAGCGGGGCCCGAGGATCCCAGAAGAGGACCCGGGTAGCCCAATGCCAGAGGGGGCATCGAGGGGGTAAGTGCCAGGGAGGGCCTTCCCCAGGTTAGGGTAGTTTGAAGGAGCTAGGCAAGCTCAGGTGGTGACGTTCAGTGGCGGAGATGCGCAGGTAAGTAGGACCTGCTAGGGGAGCCACACGACCCAGCCCCGAAATTGTGCGAGGGCACAGCGTAGAAAAATCAGGGGAGTGAGACCCCAAAATTGGGAGCGCGCCACAGTATGGTCAATGGGAATTGGTTTTTAGAACCACATAGTTTAATGATGGCCAATGGATTGGCAGGGCAAGACCCCGGGTAGTTTAAAGAGAGTTAATGTCAATTAGAAGGATAGATAGGAGAAAATCTCTTTGCACCATCTGCATCCACTCACTAAGGTGATAAGACTCCACACCAGGTTTTGGCAAATGTTTGGAATGAAAGACGCATCTTGACGTGGGTGAGACATTGTGGGTATTCCATCTCTTCCTCCTTAGGAGGGATTGATGACGAATTTGGTTTCGGGGAGATATGGGGGACAAGACGTTAGCGACGATTTTGTAAAGGTGTAAATTGTGTAAATACGGGGTAGGGGCAAGGGTAGAGTGGGTGGCATGAGGGGTGACGAACGCTAGGGACGAGCTTTCTCGGCTCGCTCTCCCGCGCCCCTCATCTTGCATTGCCTTGTTTTTATGTGTACCCTTGTGCCCTTTCCCCTCGCTAACTCTGCTTTGTCTTCCTTCCCCACTCATGGACCATATTATTTTGTGCCCGAGGGGAGTGTGCAGGTGTCCGCAATTGCACGCCCACACCCTTGCTGCCTCCTGCCTGCAATGATGCACCATATGGACCACACGTTCTGTGGCCTGGCACCACTTATGGACCACACGTTCTGTGGCCTGGCACCTCTGCTGGGACCGACCATTGTTGCCAGCGGTATCTGGCTTGCGGACCACTGTGTTTTAAAGTGGCATATATGCCCAGCAGTGGACCACCTGAGTTGGCCCTGCTGGCCACAAATAAAACAAGCGGAAGCGGTGTGTGCCCTTTTTATTAATAAAAACAACAAGCAAGAAGACGGCCAGAATCATTGGCCCAGCAGAGCAAGTGCAAGAAGAAGACATCATTTTATTATTTTAAAATGTTTGTTTTTGTGCATTTTCATTTTGGTGCATTTTTCTCTTTATGGTGCATTTTATTGGTGCATATGGGTAAGGTGTATCGGTGCAGTGCATGGCAATGGCATTTTCCTCTTTTCAAACCATCTTCTCTTTTTCCCACAAAAGACAGGTCCTGGGTTGGAGTGTAAATAATTAGTGTCTTGTGAATAATGCTCCCCACCGGCTAAATGTTTAGTTTGAAGACCATTCCGTAATTCGGTTAATTGTGGGCGTGAGTCAGTTAGGTAGGATGCAACGCAGCAGGTGGGACATATCTAGTGTTAAAACTGTCGCACTCAGGGTGAGGTTAAAAGTAGAGGGTAACCACACCTAAGTGTCACATTAATTTAAAAGATAGCCCTTTTGTTTCGGCTCGGGACGAGCCTGGAAAAAGGAGGGTGGGGGGGGAGGTGCAGTGTTGCGGTTTTAGAACCCACACTTGTAAATATGACATCATTAAATGGTTAAAGGTAGCACCCCTAGTTAGTCCACAAGCAACACGTAGGCCACCATAGGACTTCAGTTATTTCATAAGTATGTGTTTTAGATAAGGCCGTGTTTCCAATAGTTGAATCTGCGTTGTGTCGATCAAATAAGAGTAGGTCTCCAATCCGTCCATTTTAACAACCTCCCTCTCCAAGCGACACCATTACGTGCCCCTACAGTCGGTGCCTTATGTCTCTCTCTCAATTTGTTACGCGCCTTTGTTAGCAGCGTTCGCTGCCTTAACGCTCGCTCAACGCCGCCATAAGCCATGCGGTGAGGCCCGAGAAAGGAGGCGGAGCGCCAAGAGGAAGGTGTGGCCACGTCATCCAGTCATCAAAGGCATGGTCGGTAAGCCCTCACCAGCCAACCAGGGCTGAGGTAACATCACCGACAGGCGTGGCTTTTTGGCTCACGGAGTGATCATAAAAGAGAGAGGTATAAAAAGCGAGCGCAAAGCCCTTTCACAGGACTTTTGTCGGGAGAGCGCGCTGATTGCATTGTAAGAGACTGCGCGGAGGTCTGGCCAGCGAGCCCCTTTGTTAAGAGGACTTATTCAGCGGCGCTCATGAGAGAGGACTTCGAGGACTTGTCGGAGGCGTGCTTGTTGGAGAGATACGGCAGCGCTTGTTAAGGACTCACTCGCTGTCTTTGATTAAGAGAACATTAGAGAGAGGGCGTTTGGCACGAGCGTGCATTTATTACGTACGCCGCAGGACACCAGCTTCCCTCCGCTATATAACTGTCCGGACGCGTTCCAATATACGTGGAGCTGCCTGCCAGCTTCCGCCTGCTGGACCAGAGCCTGGACCCCATCGCCGGACCCTCTACCTGACCATCCTCCAGCTACAATCCCCATGTGAGTGTGTACGTTTGTCTAGGGTATTAGAATAAGACTGCCATAAAACTGCCCTGTGTTCTGCTTCTTCTTCTTCCTGTCCTGTACATTCTTTCGTTTCCTCTTCTCCTTCTTGTAAATAATTAATAAAGCCATCTTTGTTCTTCCTATACTCTGGTTTCCTCTCCATCCGATCGCATCTGTCCTTTCTATCATTGGGTAAACGTGGCACGAATAGGAACCGCTCAGAATCTGGTTTAGTCTCATTGTTAATAGCTCGGATCGCGGATTGCTAAGCATTTTCCATCATATCTGTGGTATGAGCGGGAGTTATTCCCTCGTTTCTGGCCGGCGTTAGTACTTAGGTAGTAGTGAAGCCTAGGCCTAACAAACCCTATCTAACGCCGTGCCGGGAAGGACGTTATAACCCCCAGGACTCGGGTCGACCAGAGAAAAAGACAAGGGGATTAACCCCCCCCCCCCCCCCCTTGATAAGGGGAGAGCCGACGTCCGAGATCTGTAACAATATCATCCTCTCCTTTTTATGCCTCTGCCGACGAAGTCACTGGAGGCATTATGTTTTCAGGGTTGTCCATCCATGCATCCGTCCGTCCGTGATAGGTTTTCGTTACTACGATAATAATAGAACGGCTGAAGGGATCTTAGTCAAACTTGGACAAGTATGTGTTATGATGTAAAGATTAACTAATTCGATTGTGGGGTCAAGAGTTCAAAGGTTAAAGGTCATGTCAGGTAAAAATTATTATGTTACAGAGCTAACTTGTGAACCGCTGGTGGGATTTTGACCAAACATAGTATAAGTATATATTATGATGCAAAGATGAACTGATTAGGTTTCTGCATCAAGAGGTCAAAGGTCAGAGTCTGTAATAGGTTGTTGTTACCATTAAGAATGACTGAAAGGAACTAAATCAAACTTGGTACACGTATGTAAAATAATGTAAATATAAATGGACTAGCGGGGTCACCCGTGGGAATCCCACGGGCATGGATGTGTGTGACATTTCGACATATTGAGTTATATGCTGCACATTCATTTTTACAAAATGGTTACTGGCAAGTCATCAGATCCAGAAATGGTGTGATGAACACAATTTATTTATTTCACATAATATGTGACCCCTCACTCCTCTCCACCTGACACTCTCCTGTCTCCACCTGACACTCTCCTGTCTCCACCTGACACTCTCCTCTCTCCACCTAGCACTCCTCTCCTCTCCAAACCCTCACATCCCTCTCCTTTCCAATCCCTCACCTCTCCAATCCCTCACACTCCTCTCCTCTCCAATCCTTCACACGCCTCTCCAATCGCGCCTCACACTCCTCTCCAATCGCGCCTCACACTCCTCTCCAATCGCGCCTCACACTCCTCTCCAATCGTGCCTCACACTCCTCTCCAATCGTGCCTCACACTCCCCTCCAATCACTCCTCTCCAATCGTGCCTCACACTCCTCTCCAATCACGCCTCACACTCCTCTCCAATCGTGCCTCACACTCCTCTCCAATCGCGCCGCACACTCCTCTCCAATCGCGCCTCACTCGCCTCTCCAATCGGCTTTCCCCGTCTCGTTTCTCTCCTTTTTCTCCCGTCTCGTTCTTTTTCTTGCTCCAAATCGGCCCGTCGGAATCGGAAATCGGCCCGTCTCGCCCGTCGGAATCGGAAATCAGCCCGTCTTGCTTTTGTGCTTGTGCGTAAATAAATTGTGTTCATGACACCATTTCTGGTGTTGGGCTAGCGGCTAGGGTGCCGGCTTAGGATCCTGGGTTCGAATCTCGGTCGATCGCCGAATTAATGCCAGGGGGGTTGACTCAGCCTGTCATCCTTCCGAGGTCGGCTAATTGAGTACCAGTTCACTGGTAATTCCCTGTTTGTCGTTGAAGGCGGCAAAAAGGGTTGGCGTCAGGAAGGGCATCCGGCCGTAAAACATTGCTTCAAAAAGGGGACAAAAAAACAACAACTACCACGGTCCCCGAAAAGGCCAACCCCCGCTTTGCGGGGAAAAATGGCCTCTAAACGGTGGTTTTTACACCATTTCTGGATCTGATGACTTGCCAGTAACCATTTTGTAAAAATGAATGTGCAGCATCTAACTCAATATGTCGAAATGTCACACACATCCATGCCCGTGGGATTCCCACGGGTGACCCCGCAAGTTTGCATTGACGTTCGTCGATGGACTCGTTCGCCCGTCTCATTCGTTTTCTTGCTGCATCCTGTTCAAGTCTGCGTTCTTCATCGATCGTCTCATTCATTTTGGAAATAGAAGTTTCCACGCAGCGCATGAATTGTCACGATCCTCAAGAGGAATTTGTCTCGTAATCATCAAATGATAAATGGCAAGTAAATTATATTGTGGAAAATTAAAGATTTCAAATAAACCTATTTAAAGTGTATTCGCACATAACTAATTTTAAAAAACGAAGAAATATCTCTCGGTAATTTCCTGAAACATATTTTACTTCCGGCTAATAATGTTGAATTAAATAAAAACGAAGAAATATATGTCGGCATCATTGTTGACGTTTTTGTGACGACTGTCATCAAACGAAAAAGTAATATATCTTAACGGAAAAGCAAAAGCGAATTTTTAATATATATCGACACGTTGCCGTCGGTGTCATGTTGGGCGGTGTATGATACACCATGACGCGATTTTTAAAAATATATCTCTGCATTTTCCCGCGTGTGTGGAATGTTCTCAATTATTGCTGACACCGAGTCCAAAACCATCGATAAAAATGAAATCATATGGTGAGTTAGATTGGAGATAAAGGCGTGAGAGAGACTCAATGGCCTTGAAGTTGAAGTTACAGGCGTTTGAGAATTCATTTCGTTCTATAAACGGCAACTTTCATTGGATTTCCTTCCCGTTTTTTTTCAACCGAGTCGAAAACTATGTTAGCGACTGTGAAAAATGAAATGATATATCGAATTTTTAATATGTATCGACACGTTGCCGTCGGTGTCATGTTAGGCGGTGTATGATACACCATGACGCGATTTAAAAAAATATATCTGCATTTTCCCGCGTGTGTGGAATGTTCTCAATTATTGCTGACACCGACTCTAAAACCATCGATAAAAATGAAATCATATGGTGAGTTAGATTGGAGATAAAGGCGTGAGAGAGACTCAATGGCCTTGAAGTTACAGGCATTTGAGAATTCATTTCGTTCTATAAACGGCAACTTTCATCGGATTTTCTTCTCGTTTTTTTTCAACCGAGTCTAAAACTATGTTAGCGACTGTGAAAAATGAAATGATATATCGAATTTAAAATAGATATCGACACATTGCCGTCGGTGTCATGTTGGGCGGTGTATGATACACCATGACGCGATTTTAAAAAATATATCTCTGCATTTTCCCGCGTGTGTGGAATGTTTGTGGAAAATTAAAGATTTCAAATAAACCTATTTAAAGTGTATGCGCACATAACTAATAAAAAAAACGAAGAAATATCTCTCGGTAATTTCCTGAAACATATTTTACTTCCGGCTAATATGTTGAATGAAATAAAAACGAAGAAATATATGTCGGCATCATTGTTGACGTTTTTGTGACGACTATCATCAAACGAAATAGTAATATATCATAACGGAAAAGCAAAAGCGAATTTTTAATATATATCGACACATTGCCGGCGGTGTCATGTTGGGCGGTGTATGATACACCATGACGCGATTTTAAAAAATATATCTCTGCATTTTCCCGCGTGTGTGGATTGTTCTCAATTATTGCTGACACCGAGTCTAAAAGTAAAACCATCGATAAAAATGAAATCATATGGTGAGTTAGATTGGAGATAAAGGCGTGAGAGAGACTCAATGGCCTTGAAGTTACAGGCCTTTGAGAATTCATTTCGTTCTATAAACGGCAACTTTCATCGGATTTTCTTCCCGTTTTTTTTCAACCGAGTCTAAAACTATGTTAGCGCCTGTGAAAAATGAAATGATTTATCGAATTTGATTTGAAATAAAACTGGGGGAGAGCAAGACACCACGGGCCTACAAAACAGGACTCAAAGCTATGCGAGTTAATAAAATTGTGGATATTTGTTTATAGCCACTCCCAGAATGGGTGGAGCTATGGGTGGAGCTACTCTGCAAACCGAGTAAGCCACACCCCGGACAGACACCCAACAGATAGACAGACAGACAGACAGAATCATCTACGGCTATTATAATATAGATTAGATTATGGGGTCAAGAGGTCAGAGGTCATGTCAGGTAAAAATGTGATATTTGAGAACAGCTGAAGGGATTTAAATCAAACTTGGTACACATATGTAAAATAATGTAAACATGAATGGATTAGATTATGGGGTCAAGAGGTCAGAGGTCATGTCAGGTAAAAATGTGATATTTGAGAACAGCTGAAGGGATTTAAATCAAACTTGGTACACGTATGTAAAATAATGTAAAGATAAATGGATTCGATTATGGGGTCAAGAGGTCAGAGGTCAGAGGTCATGTCAGGTAAAAATGTGATATTTGAGAACAGCTGAAGGGATTTAAATCAAACTTGGTACATGTATGTATCATAATGTAAAGATAAATGGATTTGATTGTGGGGTCAAGAGTTCAAAGGCTAAAGGTCATGTCAGGTTCAAAATTATTATGTTACAGAGCTAACCTGTGAACCGCTGGTGGGATTTTGACCAAACTTAGTATAAGTATATATTATGATGCAAAAATGAACTGATTAGGTTTCTGCATCAAGAGGTCAAAGGTCAGAGTCTGTAATAGGTTGTTGTTACCGTTAGAAACGACTGAAAGGAACTAAATCAAACTTGGTACAAGTATGTAAAATAATGTAAATATAAATGGATTAGATTATGAGGTCAGAGGTCATGTCAGGTAAAAATGTGATATTTGAGAACAGCTGAAGGGATTGAAATCAAACTTGGTACACGTATGTAAAATAATGTAAACATGAATGGATTAGATTATGGGGTCAAGAGGTCAAAGGTCAGAGGTCATATCAGGTAAAAATGTGATCTTTGAGAACAGCTGAAGGGATTTAAATAAAACTTGGTACACGTATGTAAAATAATGTAAACATGAATGGATTAGATTATGGGGTCAAGAGGGCAAAGGTCAGAGGTCATGTCAGGTAAGAATGTGATAATTCGGTTTCCGGTCTTGCTGGCGAGGGTTCGTTTATTCTCAGCTCTCCATGCTATCCATCGAAATCGAAGTTAAGTAATTGTTCCCATTTGTATTTTCGTTATAACTATTTATTTTATGGTGTATATATTGTCTCGCGACGAAGATTTTCGGTGCAAATCTTTCATACCTGTATTGAAAATCGTGTTAATTCGGGTCGTGTTTTGAGGCCTTGTAGTTGTACAGTAAACACTGTACAACCTTGAGGCTTTGTTTTTCTCTCAGCGGTCCGTGTTTTTGTGATCCAATAACTTTCGTTCTCTGTTTTCCCAATCTTTTCACCCCATAGCCCTCTTCCTTGTGTAAATCACAACTCAAAAAAATCCAAAAAAAAAACATTTCCTTCTCTGTTCTCATTCGTTTATTCATTCTTATTCGTTCGTTCGTTCGTTCTTCGACCACGTGTTTCTCCCCCATTTCCCCAGATAGATTGTCAAATTTCAACTCGTTATTTTATCGTCCATGCGTTATTGTTTTGATTATAGTTACTTTTGGTTTGAATTTCCTGTAACTTGTAATTATTTAATCGTGTTCTGCTCCTCGTGTGCGGCCTTGTAGTTGTACCCCCGTCGGTGTTTGTTATCTTAATCGTGTTTTGCTTGGCTCTTAGTTTTTTTCCCTTCTACCCCGAACATAATACTCTGTCTAACGTTCTAAATCCCCACCTCCCCACCCCCAAAAACCAAACAAACAAAAAAAAAACCAAAAACATTTATTTTCCTTTCTCCACGTGTACTGTTGACTCATCCTGTATTTTCTGTCCAGGTGTGCTGTTCGCCCCGCCCCCATTAACTCCTTGCCATCCACCGTTTGCCCTTCACGTGACTCGTGGTGGTCCCTCTCGGCTCTCCCCCCATTGGTATTTTTGTGCACATAAGATTGTTCACGGTTCTGTTTAAATATTATTTAAATATGTATAACCTTTCCCCTTCAGTGTTTTACTCAGTGGTATTTTACAACACGCTGTTTTTCTTCCTATTTAAAAGGCTTTTCTCAATTTCCTCTCCAACTCATTCCACCTCAAAAAAAAGAAATTCAATATCTTATACGTCTCCCTCACTACATGGTCTAAATTCACATTCATTCCATCCCTCCTCCATCATTCTGAACCGGATTGCTAACTTGAAAATCACAACAAACCCAATTTGTTTTCAATGTTCGTCTTTCATTAATCATCCACTTTCTAAACTCCCCTCTTGCCCCTCCCATCCAAATCCCTCCCCTTGCACCTACACTCCTAAACTCCCCCCTTGCCCCGCCACTCTTAAACTCCCCCCCTACCCCTCCACTCCTGAACTCCCCCCTTGCCCTTCCCCTCCTAAACTCCCCCCTCACTCCTCCCCTTCAAAACTCCCCCCCAACCCCTCCCATTCAAATCTCCCCCCATACCATTCCTCTCCAATTCTCCCTCCTCCCCCCTCCTCCTCAAAGCTGCCTCCTCCCCACTTCGTCTCCCTTCTATCTCATACCTCCACCCCCCCCAACCTTCTTCTTTCCTCTGCCCCCCCCCCCTCAAACAACCCCTCTCTGTGCCTCATCCCTTCACCTTCAAACCTTTCATCCTCCTCATCCTTCCCTTTCTTGGAACTCTTCTGCAATCGCTGACACACTAACAACTGCTCTCCCTACCTCCCCCTCTCATCCTTCATCTTACCCTACTCCTCCCCTCCCCTGTCCTGTACCCGATGCTCCCCCTCTCTCTTCATTAACGGTATGGACCTCAAACATCCGGGGCCTTCGCTCAAACCTGACTGATCTCTCCATACAGGTTGCTTCTGACAATCCAGACTTGATCTGCTTAACAGAGACTTTCCTCCTTCAAGATGTCTCTGATTCCTTAATATCTCTTCCTGGTTACTCCCTCCTCCGGTATGATAGACCTGAGCCTCGGCCTGGTGGTGGGGTGGCTATCTTTATCAAAAACTCTCTTCCTCACTCTCCTTGCACTGCCCTCTCTCCTCCTCACCCCCAGGAGTACCTCTGGCTACGGCTTCCTCTCCGCTCCCACCTTTTGTTCATATGTGTTCTGTACCGTCCCCCAAACAGTGATGACTCCATCTACATTTCACTGTCTGACAACATGGACCAACTTCTATCCACTCATCCCAACTCTCTCTTCCTCAGATGTGGTGACTTCAATTGTCATCATGCCACCTGGTTGGGTGTGGGTTCCTCTCTCACCAGTCATGGCACCTCAGCAAAGGACTTCTGTGACTCACTGGGATTGACACAATCTGTCAATTTCCTGACCCGGATCTCAGCCAATGGAGTATCTTCTCTTCTAGACTTGGTTATGACTAACTTCCCTGCTAATGTCTGCTGCTCTTCTTCTGCTCCAATCGGTTCTTCTGATCATGTGCTTGTCAAAGTGGACATCTCTCTGGCCATTCTCAGAGAGCCTCCTCAGCGTCGACGAGTCTGGCATTTCACTCAGGCCGACTGGGACGGTCTTCAAGCAGCCATCAATCGTCTGGATTGGTCTCCCATCTCCACTGCCTCTGACATCAATTCTTCCTGGGAATTCTTCCAAAGCAAACTGATCTCTCTCATGCACAGATTTATCCCATCTCGCCTTCAGTTGTCTTACCCTTCCTCCCGTCCATGGTACACTGAATCTTGTGGTGAGGCAGTTGCCCTGAAACAACTTGCCTTTGCCTCTTGGAAGGCTAATCCAACTGAAGGAAATCTCAGTTCCTTCCACCAAGCTCGGAACAAGTGTGTGTCTACCCTCAGGAGTGCCAGGAAGCACTATCTCTCCTCACTCAAGAATGAACTCTCAAACCTGTCTCCTTCCTCCAAATCCTGGTGGCGTCTGGTCAAATCCGTTTCTGGTGTTTGTTCCCCCTCCATCCCCTCCCTTACCTCAAATGGCCACACAGTTGACATCGCACGTGACAAAGCCGAATGCCTCAACTCTGTGTTTGCCTCAAAATCCTTAGTCCCAAACCCATCTCTCTCTGTTCCCACCTTTCCCAGTCGAACCAAACTGCTCCTGGACTCTGTGACCTTCTCTCCTGACAAGGTGGAGGAGTTTTTGTCAAACCTCGACTCTGATTCTGCAACTGGACCAGATGGCATCAGCCCACGGGTCCTAAAATCCTGCTCTGCCGCTCTATCTCACCCTCTCTCTGTTCTTTTCACCCTATCCTTTGCTCAAGGTCATCTGCCAGCATCCTGGAAATCAGCAAACATTACCGCTTTACACAAAAAAGGTGCAAAAACAGATCCTTGCAACTACAGACCAATCAGCCTGCTCCCAATTATCAGCAAAGTCATGGAATCCATCATTGCTTCGGATATGAAATCTTTCCTCTTCTCCAATGGCTTGATCTCTGATCATCAATTTGGTTTCAGACCAGGTCACTCTACTCTGGACATGCTGCTTCTGCTGTCTCAACAATGGATGGAGGTCCTCAATGCCAAACAGGAAATCAGAGCTGTCTCCCTTGACATATCACGTGCCTTCGATACGGTCTGGCACCCAGCTCTGCTCACCAAACTCTCCTCCTATGGTATCCATGGAAATCTCCATGCATGGCTTGCAGACTTCCTCTCTGGTCGTAGTCAACGTGTGGCCCTGAATGGGTTTCTCTCATCTCCCCTTCCCGTTCAGGCTGGAGTTCCCCAAGGCAGTGTGCTGGGCCCTGTGCTTTTTCTGGTCTTCATCAATGATCTCTCCGACTCTCGGGAAAATCCTCTGTATCTCTTTGCTGATGACTCCACTCTCTGCCGCTCCATTCCTCTTCCCTCAGATCGGCAGTCTGCAGCCTCCTCACTCTCTGAAGACCTGGACAAAATCACAGACTGGTCAAACATGTGGAACATGTCTTTCAATCCTGACAAATCTCACACTCTTACTATGTCTCTCCGAAAAGATCGACTGGACAACCCTCCCATCTACTTTCTCAACAATCCTCTCCAAGAAGTTCTGTCGCTCAAGCTTTTGGGTCTCACCATCTGCCATGATCTTTCTTGGGAAAACCACATTTCCAAGCTGGCCTCCAAAGCCAGTCGCCGACTGGGCATCCTCCGTCGTGCGAAGTCCTTCCTAGGCACACCTGAGCTCCTCACCACATACAAGGCTTTCATCCGCAGCTCAATGGAATACTGTTCTCCCCTATGGGCTGGTGCTCCTGCCTCACACCTGGCTCGGCTTCACGCTGTTGAATCCAAAGCTTTCAGAATCATTGGAATCTCCCGCGATGAAGCTATCTCTGAGGGCCTTTCACTCACTCACCGCAGGCAGGTAGGTGGTCTTTCTGTCTTCTACCGACTCCTCTCCGGCCTTGCTCCCCCAGCTCTCTCTGTGCTCTGTCCCCCAAATATTCCTACAGGTCGCACAAGATCTGCCAGCCACCCTCTGATGGTTAAACTGCCGAAATCTCGGCTCTCTGCTCACCTTCACTCTTTCATTCCTCTTTTCTCCCGCCTCTGGAACAAACTCCCACACTCACTTCAATCACACTCCTCCCTCCAGGTCTTCAAAACAGCTGTTCACCACCATCTCTTATCTTCCCCCATCCAAAACCTTGATCTTTTCTACCCCCACTAATTCACCCCAGATCCACCTTGTTTGAAATTCCAACTTCTTACCTGGAAGTCTTGGCAGTGTCCATATGTTTTATACCTCTCCCACCCCCCCCCCCCCCCCTTCCCATGCCTCCCGCCCAAAGCCCTCTCCCTCCCACAGTTCTCTCGATGTCTCCATGTCTCTCGGTCCCTGCTCTCAAATGTTGTGTTTGTGTCCTTCCCCCTCTCTCCCCATCTTGTCTACCGCTCCCGATGTTATATGTTATATACTAGGGCATGCCCGTACTATATCTATATCTAAAATTATATCCCCCCCCTCTATTTACATGAAATGGTTTGGTCCAAAGCGAACGGCTTGCGAGTGGTGACAATCCCCCCCCTCTATTTACATGCAATGGTTTGGTCCAAAGCGAACGGCTTCCGGAGTTTGGTAAAGAAATCGCCATCGCGTGCACAAACGCGCAGGAAAGCGAATGAATCGCAAATTCGTTTTTATTAGTTGTAAAACATAGTTTAACGCCAACATAGTTTGCAAACGTGAAATAAATGAATACGCTCTCAAATGTGCCATCCGAGGCAGAGTGTGCCCGCCACGTTCGGCACACGCGATCGTTCGCTGCTCTCTGATTGGTTGAATCGTTTTTTGGACATAGCTCGGTAAGTAATTGTCCGATTAATATGAAACCTTGAAAAGGCACATCCTCGGGTCCCCAGCAATATACCTGGCAAGTTAAAAGTATATCGGACCCGTGGTTGTCGAGAAACAGCGGTCACAGACAAACGTACAGACAGACAGACAGAGATTACTGGAATTATAGATAGACTAGGGCATTGCCCGTACGTGGGTGCCCGTTCCTTGCCAATGCCCGTACTATATATATATCTAAAATTATATCCCCCCCCCCCCTCTATTTACATGAAATGGTTTGGTCCATTCGCAACGACCACAGAACCCCCCCCCTCTATTTACATGCAATGGTTTGGTCCAAAGCGAACGGTTTGGTCCATTCGATGTGATTCGATGATTCGATGTGAATGGTTTGGTCCATTCGCAACGACCACAGAACCCCCCCCTCTATTTACATGAATGGTTTGGTCCATTCGCAAAGCCAAAGCGAACGACCACAGAACCCCCCCCTCTATTTACATGAATGGTTTGGTCCATTCGCAAAGCCAAAGCGAACGACCACAGAACCCCCCCCCCCCCCCCCTCTATTTACATGAATGGTTTGGTCCATTCGCAACGGCAAAGCGAACGGCGAACGGCTAAATCGCCATAGCTCGGTAAGTACTTGTCCGATTAATTTCAAACCTTGAAAAGGCACATCCTCGGGTCCCCAGCAATATACCTGGCAAGTTTCAAGTATATCGGACCGGTAGTTGTCGAGAAACAGCGGTCACAGACAAACGTACAGACGTACAGACGTACAGAGATTACTGGAATTATCTATATTATAATAGCCGTAGATGATTCTGTCTGTCTGTCTGTCTATCTGTTGGGTGTCTGTCCGGGGTGTGGCTTACTCGGTTTGCAGAGTAGCTCCACCCATAGCTCCACCCATTCTGGGAGTGGCTATAAACAAATATCCACCATTTTATTAACTCGCATAGCTTTGAGTCCTGTTTTGTAGGCCCGTGGTGTCTTGCTCTCCCCCAGTTTTATTTCAAATCAAATTCGATAAATCATTTCATTTTTCACAGTCGCTAACATAGTTTTAGACTCGGTTGAAAAAAAACGGGAAGAAAATCCGATGAAAGTTGCCGTTTATAGAACGAAATGAATTCTCAAAGGCCTGTAACTTCAAGGCCATTGAGTCTCTCTCACGCCTTTATCTCCAATCTAACTCACCATATGATTTCATTTTTATCGATGGTTTTACTTTTAGACTCGGTGTCAGCAATAATTGAGAACAATCCACACACGCGGGAAAATGCAGAGATATATTTTTTAAAATCGCGTCATGGTGTATCATACACCGCCCAACATGACACCGCCGGCAATGTGTCGATATATATTAAAAATTCGCTTTTGCTTTTCCGTTATGATATATTACTATTTCGTTTGATGATAGTCGTCACAAAAACGTCAACAATGATGCCGACATATATTTCTTCGTTTTTATTTCATTCAACATATTAGCCGGAAGTAAAATATGTTTCAGGAAATTACCGAGAGATATTTCTTCGTTTTTTTTATTAGTTATGTGCGCATACACTTTAAATAGGTTTATTTGAAATCTTTAATTTTCCACAAACATTCCACACACGCGGGAAAATGCAGAGATATATTTTTTAAAATCGCGTCATGGTGTATCATACACCGCCCAACATGACACCGACGGCAATGTGTCGATATCTATTTTAAATTCGATATATCATTTCATTTTTCACAGTCGCTAACATAGTTTTAGACTCGGTTGAAAAAAAACGAGAAGAAAATCCGATGAAAGTTGCCGTTTATAGAACGAAATGAATTCTCAAATGCCTGTAACTTCAAGGCCATTGAGTCTCTCTCACGCCTTTATCTCCAATCTAACTCACCATATGATTTCATTTTTATCGATGGTTTTAGAGTCGGTGTCAGCAATAATTGAGAACATTCCACACACGCGGGAAAATGCAGATATATTTTTTTAAATCGCGTCATGGTGTATCATACACCGCCTAACATGACACCGACGGCAACGTGTCGATACATATTAAAAATTCGATATATCATTTCATTTTTCACAGTCGCTAACATAGTTTTCGACTCGGTTGAAAAAAAACGGGAAGGAAATCCAATGAAAGTTGCCGTTTATAGAACGAAATGAATTCTCAAACGCCTGTAACTTCAACTTCAAGGCCATTGAGTCTCTCTCACGCCTTTATCTCCAATCTAACTCACCATATGATTTCATTTTTATCGATGGTTTTGGACTCGGTGTCAGCAATAATTGAGAACATTCCACACACGCGGGAAAATGCAGAGATATATTTTTAAAAATCGCGTCATGGTGTATCATACACCGCCCAACATGACACCGACGGCAACGTGTCGATATATATTAAAAATTCGCTTTTGCTTTTCCGTTAAGATATATTACTTTTTCGTTTGATGACAGTCGTCACAAAAACGTCAACAATGATGCCGACATATATTTCTTCGTTTTTATTTAATTCAACATTATTAGCCGGAAGTAAAATATGTTTCAGGAAATTACCGAGAGATATTTCTTCGTTTTTTAAAATTAGTTATGTGCGAATACACTTTAAATAGGTTTATTTGAAATCTTTAATTTTCCACAATATAATTTACTTGCCATTTATCATTTGATGATTACGAGACAAATTCCTCTTGAGGATCGTGACAATTCATGCGCTGCGTGGAAACTTCTATTTCCAAAATGAATGAGACGATCGATGAAGAACGCAGACTTGAACAGGATGCAGCAAGAAAACGAATGAGACGGGCGAACGAGTCCATCGACGAACGTCAATGCAAACTTGCGGGGTCACCCGTGGGAATCCCACGGGTGACCCCGCTAGTAGATAGATAATAGCCGTAGATGATTCTGTCTGTCTGTCTGTCTATCTGTTGGGTGTCTGTCCGGGGTGTGGCTTACTCGGTTTGCAGAGTAGCTCCACCCATAGCTCCACCCATTCTGGGAGTGGCTATAAACAAATATCCACCATTTTATTAACTCGCATAGCTTTGAGTCCTGTTTTGTAGGCCCGTGGTGTCTTGCTCTCCCCCAGTTTTATTTCAAATCAAATTCGATAAATCATTTCATTTTTCACAGGCGCTAACATAGTTTTAGACTCGGTTGAAAAAAAACGGGAAGAAAATCCGATGAAAGTTGCCGTTTATAGAACGAAATGAATTCTCAAAGGCCTGTAACTTCAAGGCCATTGAGTCTCTCTCACGCCTTTATCTCCAATCTAACTCACCATATGATTTCATTTTTATCGATGGTTTTACTTTTAGACTCGGTGTCAGCAATAATTGAGAACAATCCACACACGCGGGAAAATGCAGAGATATATTTTTTAAAATCGCGTCATGGTGTATCATACACCGCCCAACATGACACCGCCGGCAATGTGTCGATATATATTAAAAATTCGCTTTTGCTTTTCCGTTATGATATATTACTATTTCGTTTGATGATAGTCGTCACAAAAACGTCAACAATGATGCCGACATATATTTCTTCGTTTTTATTTCATTCAACATATTAGCCGGAAGTAAAATATGTTTCAGGAAATTACCGAGAGATATTTCTTCGTTTTTTTTATTAGTTATGTGCGCATACACTTTAAATAGGTTTATTTGAAATCTTTAATTTTCCACAAACATTCCACACACGCGGGAAAATGCAGAGATATATTTTTTTAAATCGCGTCATGGTGTATCATACACCGCCCAACATGACACCGACGGCAATGTGTCGATATCTATTTTAAATTCGATATATCATTTCATTTTTCACAGTCGCTAACATAGTTTTAGACTCGGTTGAAAAAAAACGAGAAGAAAATCCGATGAAAGTTGCCGTTTATAGAACGAAATGAATTCTCAAATGCCTGTAACTTCAAGGCCATTGAGTCTCTCTCACGCCTTTATCTCCAATCTAACTCACCATATGATTTCATTTTTATCGATGGTTTTAGAGTCGGTGTCAGCAATAATTGAGAACATTCCACACACGCGGGAAAATGCAGATATATTTTTTAAAATCGCGTCATGGTGCATCATACACCGCCTAACATGACACCGACGGCAACGTGTCGATACATATTAAAAATTCGATATATCATTTCATTTTTCACAGTCGCTAACATAGTTTTCGACTCGGTTGAAAAAAAACGGGAAGGAAATCCAATGAAAGTTGCCGTTTATAGAACGAAATGAATTCTCAAACGCCTGTAACTTCAACTTCAAGGCCATTGAGTCTCTCTCACGCCTTTATCTCCAATCTAACTCACCATATGATTTCATTTTTATCGATGGTTTTGGACTCGGTGTCAGCAATAATTGAGAACATTCCACACACGCGGGAAAATGCAGAGATATATTTTTAAAAATCGCGTCATGGTGTATCATACACCGCCCAACATGACACCGACGGCAACGTGTCGATATATATTAAAAATTCGCTTTTGCTTTTCCGTTAAGATATATTACTTTTTCGTTTGATGACAGTCGTCACAAAAACGTCAACAATGATGCCGACATATATTTCTTCGTTTTTATTTAATTCAACATTATTAGCCGGAAGTAAAATATGTTTCAGGAAATTACCGAGAGATATTTCTTCGTTTTTTAAAATTAGTTATGTGCGAATACACTTTAAATAGGTTTATTTGAAATCTTTAATTTTCCACAATATAATTTACTTGCCATTTATCATTTGATGATTACGAGACAAATTCCTCTTGAGGATCGTGACAATTCATGCGCTGCGTGGAAACTTCTATTTCCAAAATGAATGAGACGATCGATGAAGAACGCAGACTTGAACAGGATGCAGCAAGAAAACGAATGAGACGGGCGAACGAGTCCATCGACGAACGTCAATGCAAACTTGCGGGGTCACCCGTGGGATTCCCACGGGTGACCCCGCTAGTCTTATTATAATTCACTAAATGTCCGTCCGTCTGTCTGTCTGTCCGTCCGTTCCCAGGTACCGCAAAAACGGCTGAACCGATCGCAACGAAATTTTGGGTGGGTAATCCTGGGACCCCCTGGAGTAAAATAGGCGATATTGTTTTTCCAATTTTTTTTCCAATTTTTCAAATTTCCCCAATTTTCCAGTTTTTCCAAACACGATGGAATAATATTTACCGATATGAACAGTGATGTGGCTTTTATTGAAATTCTACAAGTACTGTTTAGATTTTGATGGTTTGCGTGTGATATGATTTAACGGATGTTTATATAAATCGTTTACATTTTTTTTTTAAAGCCTTCAATTTCTGATATTTTGCCTTTTCATTTGGGCCTCCCAATTGAAGCCCCGCCCACAGGGAGGGTACCGTTGCTAGTGTTTTGAATTGACCACACAAACAATTTTAATTTTGGAGCCACAATCAAGGTTACAGCTACCATAAACAGTCATAAGAGTTGTAATCATGACTCCATTTGTGATCATAAGCCGTGGAAATGCGCACTTCGTGGTAGGCAAAGCAAAATTAATTGTACAGTATTGTACATTATATAACTTTGATTTAAACTATTTTTGCTGAGCTGTATCACGACTGTGTCTTGATTGGCTGTCGACAGCCGTCTTTCACCACGCCCCTTTCCAAAGGACCAATCAAGTGGCAGCAGTGCCGTCGGTCACAAACCCGAAGCCCACAATGTGGATGGTGGTGGTCAGCGATTGGCTGCCAGAAATCACGTGACGCCGCATGTAAGTGCTGGCTTGATGAAGGATTAATAGCCAATTTTGAGATGAAATGGCAATGAAACGAGGAGAAATTGTTTAAATGACTGAAAAAGATGAAATCATGATATGTTTGGTTTTCAGTTAGTTTCCTCACACCAAAGAAAATAGCCATTCATAAATTGCAAAGACCTCACAGTTTTAAACTTTTTCATTTTGAGGTTGCTCATCTACTTTTTGGGACCATCTACATATTACATAAACATAGGGAAGAAAGGGTGACTGCAGCGAAATGGAAATTGAAAACAGGCAGGTGTGCGGGAGAAGAGGAGCATGTAAGAGGGCTGGGCTGGGGGGAGTGGTGAGGGGAGGTATGAGATAGTGTCAATAACATTTTGCATATGTAATATGAAGATGGCCCTTGGTACATAAACAATTTTTTACGCTTTCATAGAATCTGGCCTTGATCGTCATGTTCTCAATCTCGTCTACATCTTTCTAACCCATACCTTGACCATTCCCTGCATCCTGACTCGCAGCCGGTCTTCCCAGATGACTATTGAACATTTAATGAGGTTAGCCTTTACATCTTGGGGTGGGTGTGGCCTCTTCCAGTCATTGATTCAGACATTAAATTGTACTTTTTTTTGGAAAGGGGTAGCCTATGCTATGTGGACCGCTGTTTCGTGCAAACTCACTGTATGCCCGCTCCCCCCCTTTCTCACAACTTACCTAAAAAAGGAGTTCTGTCTGCGGTCTTGGTAAGTGTTGCAGTGGATTGAAGGCTTTGTCTGGCAGGAAATAAAATACAAACGGGAAAGTTTGGATGGGGTGTGGTGTCGAGTGGGCAGGTGGTGGTGAGCTGTCGGGCTGTGCTGTTCTCTGTGGCTGATTGTTATTGATTATGGTGAAATACCTGTGGAACTCTTCCCCCAATTCTTGGATTCCTGTTTTCTCTTTTTAATTGTTCATTTTCTCTTGCACATGTCATAAGGAATGGGTTTTTTACTCTTTGCTTGATTTTTTTTTGTTCTTCCTATATTGTCCGCCTTGGTGTTTCTTTCATTAATTTGTTTCATTCGCTCTCACCAAACTGGTTTCTTCCCCTTCCCACCTTTACTTTTTTACTTTCTCACGTTTTTGTGCGATTGTTTTCGCTCATCCGGTTCTTCTTTTCGACCGTTCTGTCTACCACTCTTTCCCACCTCCATGCTCCTCTGCTACGTGCCTTCTGTAAGGCTCCGCACACAATCGAATGGTACTTTTTCCACCTTTTCTTCACTCCCTTCCCCAGAACGAATGAATGGTTACTCTCTGTCGATTGCTTTCTTCATCCTTCACTTGTTTATTTGTGCATGCAAAAATTTTATTTTTCTATTCTCCCCAATCAAAAAAATTTCACTTAATTACCAATGATCCATATCGATTTGTGTGCATGCAGTATTTTTCTTCTGATTTCAAAGTCTTTCATATGTATTGAAGATAATAAACCTCATACTAATTTGCTTTTACAAAAATATATGTTGATTTCAACCCCGTTGAATCCCGTTTCAACCCCGTTTCAACCCCGTTTCAACCCCGCCTGTTGTACCTGCTGTCCATTTGCTCCTACCTTCTCTCATTATTCACCCTGACTACCTTCACTTCCTTTCCTCTTTTCATTCACAACAATTGACCTCAGGAAATAGTGGAGGGAAAAGACTGGTGCGGCGGAAAAGCAAGGCCAGTTACATGGGAAACACTGCAAAAAGGACCTGCTAAACCTGCGGTGCCACCCTCTCTGAGATCCCATACCACTTCCACCGCACACTCGCACTCAGAGGACTCGTTGTCAGAGCGAAGACACAGGTACAGTACAGTTTGATACAGTGCGATACAGTTTGGTCTTTCGATACAGTGCCAATGCTGATTACTACTAGTTATTTCTACTGGATGGATAACCTTTTGTATGGGTTGCCAAAAAGTCCGACTGATGCTGCGGTGAGCAGTGTAGCAGCAAACACTGTTTTAGGAGTGGGCAGTTCTGTAGTATTTGTCCCTTTACTTGCTATTTAAAATGCTATCGATTAGTATTCTTTTGTATTGATGCTCTTCTTTTTACCTCTGCCACCAAATGTGGACGGAGATTATGTTTTCACCACTGTGTGTCATCTGTTTGTCTGTCAGCAAGATATCTCAAAAGGGTGTGGGTGGATTCGGACAAAATTTGCCTGGGAGGTTAATTTTTTTTTTTTTTTGTATACAAGATCGAGGCTCGTGAAAGAGCGAACATTAATCACACAGAAAGACAAACAGACACACAAAACAAATAACATCGGGAGCGGTAGACAAGATGGGGAGAGAGGGGGAAGGACACAAACACAACATTTGAGAGCAGGGACCGAGAGACATGGAGACATCGAGAGAACTGTGGGAGGGAGAGGGCTTTGGGGGTGAGGCATGGGAAGGGGGGGGGGGGGGGTGGGAGAGGTATAAAACATATGGACACTGCCAAGACTTCCAGGAAAGAAGTTGGAATTTCAAACAAGGTGGATCTGGGGTGAATTAGTGGGGGTAGAAAAGATCAAGGTTTTGGATGGGGGAAGATAAGAGATGGTGGTGAACAGCTGTTTTAAAGACCTGGAGGGAGGAGTGTGATTGAAGTGAGTGTGGGAGTTTGTTCCAGAGGCGGGAGAAAAGAGGAATGAAAGAGTGAAGGTGAGCAGAGAGCCGAGATTTCGGCAGTTTAACCATCAGAGGGTGGCTGGCAGATCTTGTGCGACCTGTAGGAATATTTGGGGGACAGAGCACAGAGAGAGCTGGGGGAGCAAGGCCGGAGAGGAGTCGGTAGAAGACAGAAAGACCACCTACCTGCCTGCGGTGAGTGAGTGAAAGGCCCTCAGAGATAGCTTCATCGCGGGAGATTCCAATGATTCTGAAAGCTTTGGATTCAACAGCGTGAAGGCGAGCTAGGTGTGAGGCAGGAGCACCAGCCCATAGGGGAGAACAGTATTCCATTGAGCTGCGGATGAAAGCCTTGTATGTGGTGAGGAGCTCAGGTGTGCCTAGGAAGGACTTCGCACGACGGAGTACGACGGAGTATTGTGTGACAATGACGAAATGATTACATTTTGGTGACGATCCGGATCCGGATACTAGAATTTTTTCACGTGATTCTTCACCGTTGATAGACGGTGGCGGTGCCTGTGCTTTTTTAAATTATTTTTTTAAAGGTGGATTCTTCACCGTTGATAGATAGGGCCAAAAATGATATATAGCATGATATTTCAAAATTTTGTGGACAGATTCGGTCGAAGCTTGGTGGACAGGTTGGGTATGTCACGAGGAAGAATTGAATTGATTTTGGTGAAGATCTGGAACTGGATGTTTTTATTTTTTTTGTATACAGAGTCGAGGCTCGTATGACATGTTTTTGTAAGAGCTCCCACATTAAACATGAAAACATGCACATACACATAAAACATACAATGACGGGAGCGGGAGACAAGAGGGGAAGAGAGAGGCAAGCGCACAAGCACAACAACAGTAGAGACCAGGGACATCGGTAGATCTGTGGTCTGTGGAAGGGAGAGGGTGGGGTGGAGAGGGAGTGGGGAGGAGGATACGAGAATGTTTTAATTTTTAAAGTGATTCTTCACCATCATTTCAGATATGGGGTCAAAAACGATATATAGTATAAATCAAAAAGTTGTGGATGAGTTATGACGAGATTTGTTGGATGAGTTGGCTCGGTGACAAGAACAAGCCGTTTAAATTTTGGTTCAGGTCCGAATCCAGATCCGGCCTATCAGTGGGATACAAGATGTAAACTAATCAGCTTGGCGGAGGTATGAGCTCTACCGAGGGCACTTCTAGTTCGAATTATTTCAATTATTTCTTGACTATCTGCTACCATATTCAATCCCATACATTTCAAGGATGAAGTTTTATTATTTTATACGGAGCATTCTTTTTCCAGGAAGTTGGATGCAGGAGGAGGCCATTTGGCCCATCATTCCTGTGTGCTTTTTTTGACACCACATTAATTCAATCTCTCAGTTCATCGAAATTTGCTGGGGGAATGGTGGGGGTCCTAACTCTCAATTTTACTTGGGCATTTTTACAGTCCTAACTCACCTCTTACTTACTCTCAGGCTGTGGCCCCTGGTCTTGTCACCGTCTATTCTGCTGAAAAACTCTTCTGCATTTATTTAGTCTGTACTCTTCACTATGTTAAACTAGCAGGAGTACCCGGCGTTGCTGAGGGGGGGTGGGGGGTGGGGAAGGGGGAAGCAGGAGAAGCAGGGGGGAGTGGAAGGGGGAGGGGTGGGGGGAGATGAAGGGAGAGGGAGGGGAAATATATATGACATACATCCTTTGGGGGAGGAGGGGGGGAAGGGAAGGAGGAAAAATTTTCCCATGCAAAGAGTGCTTCATAACCTCAGTGTTGCACAAGTAAAAAAGGAAATTGTAATACCTTCTGCCACCATCACCAGGTGGCGCTACACGGTACACATTTACATAGAGAATTTATGCCCCTCTCCCGGTCCCCCACGCCCTCAAATGAGGCCGTGGCCACATCGCCTATGTTACCCCCCAGACAAAGTTGTATTTATATTTGTACCCTGAGTGAAGTATAAAAGTGTTTATAGTTGGAGTAACCGGCGTTACTTAAGCGAAAAAGAAACATTAACATATTTGAAATGAGGGCAAATATAATGGAAAAGCAATTACATCCAAATCAGAATCCATCACAAATATCAAATCATCATTTTACCTTTTCGTTGAATATATGCCGCTGAATGTGCCGTTCATCACGTTTCTGAGTTATGTATGATGACGTTCAGGAGGAAGAAGAAGAAGCCTTACCACCAACTGGGACCGCTTCCAGAATTGTTTTATTATTTGTGTTCAAATGTCTGGTGATTATTTTGTATTTATTTATGCGAATGTGTACTTGTATATAACTGTCAATCAAAAAGACAGGCACTATAGAGCGATTTAAAAAAAAAAAAAAAAAACTAACTTTTTTTGCCTAAAACCCTCCCAGACACTCACTGATGAACCCCTGAAAGTTTGACGAAGATCCGTTCAGCCATCTCGGAGAAAAATGATGACACAGACTAACGGCTCTCTTATATAGTCGACAACTCGATCAGATCCCCTCAAAATCACATCCTTTCTAATAGAAAAAGTCCTGTCTCATAACTTAGTCCAGCTAGCCCCAGACTTGTAGCCCTATTGCATAAAGAGAATTAATTTGTGAACGACTTTACAAATTTTTGACTGTGTGAATTTGGGTGGCAGGAAGGCCTAACGGTACGCACCCTAAAGGTACGCACATTGTGTTGCATATGAAAGAGGAAGACTGTGTGATTGTGTGAATGAACTTAGCACTGTTGTTTGCAGGAGGAGGGGGCAGGGCTGGCACAGCGACAAATCGCCATCATCCTCACGGTAGGAATATGGATCCATAAATTTGACAATCTTTATGATGAACATTTTCTTTATTTCTCTGAATTACCAAATGTCTGATTTCACCAAGTCTTTGTATAGCTGATGGGGTAAGTTGTGAAACTTGCAGTTTGCATAAGCCGCTGGTTGGATCATCACGTCCGGAGTGGTTTTCAGCACGTTTTCTCGATTCTCACACTACCTCTGAGAAATAACTTTCACTTCTCATAAACATGATAGCAGAGTAGTTTTGGACATCGGTTCAAGCTTTATGATTGCTGTTATCTTTCATATCTTAAAGTATGCTTCTTCTTCTGAATGATCACAGTTCCATCTTTCATGAAATATTTCAAAACCTTCAAAAATACAACACGTTTCACTAAGATATGGTTCATTTACAATGCGAGTTTGTGCAAATGGCTTTGTCAAAGAGTATGGATCCTTTCTTTGCTCTGATCGGGCACTACGGGTCATTGACCACTCACAGTGACACTTGGGTTTTTATCACTCACAGTGACACATGACACATGCATGGACATACTGATAAGACAAAAACACATAACACAGCCACTGAGCTTTGGGGAAGTGCTGTCGCTGCCGTCACTTCCCAAGATACTCGTGAATCACGCTTCACCATCTGGCAGTCCAACAGACGAATCTGGGTTTGCGGATGCCAGGAGAACGCTACCTGCCCAAATGCATAGTGCCAACTGTAAAGTTTGGTGGAGGAGGAATAAATGGTCTGGGGCTGTTTTTCATGGTTCGGGCTCGGCCCCTTAGTTCCAGTGAAGGGAAATCTTAATGCTACAGCATACAATGACATTCTAGACGATTATGTGCTTCCAACTTTGTGGCAACAGTTCGGGGAAGGCCCTTTCCTGTTTCAGCATGACAATGCCCCCGTGCACAAAGCGAGGTCCATACAGAAATGGTTTGTTGAGATCGGTGTGGAAGAACTTGACTGGCCTGCACAGAGCCCTGACCTCAACCCCATCGAACACCTTTCGGATGAATTGGAACGCTGACTGCGAGCGAAGCCTAATCACCCAACATCAGTGTCCGACCTCACTAATGCTCTGGTGGCTGAATGGAGGCAAATCCCCGCAGAAATGTTCTAACATCTAGTGGAAAGCCTTCCCAGAAGAATGAAGGCTGTTATAGCAGCAAAGGGGGTGGGGGGGGGGGGGGGGACCAACTCCATATTAATGCCCATTACTTTGGAATGAGATGTCCGATGTTCGGGTGTCCACATACTTTTGGTCATGTATTGTAGCTGCCATAATCATTATCATAGAACCAGTCACCTGCAGATTTGAAACGTGATTATGCTTCTTTGTATTCCCTCATTTTGTCTAGGTCTTTCCCTTCTCCATCCATTCGTGTGACCCCTTCCCCATCTCTCTCACCACCGTCTCTCTCTCGTCGACCTCTGGGCCGAGAATCAAGAAGACGAAGTCGCAGCCGGTAATTTGGGGATGACAAGGATGGTGAGAGAGGTGGGATGTTGAGTGTGGGAGGTACAACTACAAAAGATTGGCGAGTTTTGATAGATCATTTTGAAAATCCTTAGAATTCCAAAAGATGGCCATAACAGAGAAGTGTACTGGTATGTATTGTGTGGAAGTGTGAAATTGATGTTATGGGTGCCACAAATACACTACGGCTTGTGTTTTGAACCATGTGCTCATCAGTTCCCCATGAATGATGCACTCCATTTTTGCATTTGATCTTTCTTCTAAATGATGATGAATGAGCTTGTATTGTACATCAAATTATACTTTGACAGCCTTTATTTTTCATGTGATCACTTTGTAAATACAGTATGAAAGTGAACCACCTTTAGAGGCCATTTTTCCCCGCAGAGCTGGGGTTGGCCTTTTTGGGGCACCGTGGTCCACTTTTTGAAGAAATGTTTTATGGTCGGATGCCCTTTCTGCCGCCAACCCTGTTGGTGCCTCTTGCGACACACAGGGAATTACCAGTGAACTGGTACTCAATTTGCCGACCTCTGAAGGATGACAGGCTGAGTCAACCCCCCTGGCGTTAATTCAGCGATCGACCGGGATTCAAACCCAGGATCCTCGGATCCCAAGCACGGCACCCTAACCGCTAAGCCAACACCAGGCCTCTTGTATATACAGTATGCCTTTGATTATTTAAAAATATGTCATGGACAAAGAGAGGGAGCATAATTATTTTTCGAAATTTTAATAGTGTGTGTGTGTGTGTGTTTCAGAGATCAAAGATTAGAGAGCTTTTAATGTCAGTGTGTGTTTGTGTGTGTGTGTGTGTGTGTGTGTGTGTGTGTGTGTGTGTGTGTGTGTGTGTGTGTGTGTGACTCATCCATAACTGCAAAACCATAAAACCTAGCGGCCACAAACTTTGCATGCGTACTTCTCGACGTCCAAGGGAGTGCATGAATGAAAACTGGGTGTTTGGGTGTGTTTAAACACCCATTTTGAAGATATTTTATGCTAAACTTTACATCAAAACTAGAAACAGGCTTACCTTTGGTCACCCTAGTTCAGCTCGCTCAGCTCAGGGTCTTAATTTCACGATTTTATCCATTCAGTTCAGGTGTGCCTTGCCTCAGAACAGGTCAGTTTCTCTACTATAAAGCTTCATATCTACGAATCGTGATATCACTTATCTTCATACCTACGAATCACTGTATTCCTGCATATATCGCAATGCTTATAAACACCAGTGTTCATGCCTTTATTTTATTTCTGCAAAGCTTTACATCTAACATGTGATAAGCTCGGCAATCTCTTCACCTGAATCCAATTTCAAAATTTTAACTCCAGAATTGACCTTAGAAGCAGTTCCGACTCCTAAAAAGTGTTGATTTGTTAAATTCAGACATTGTTGGACACTCGGGGCATCTCATCTGAGGAAGCACACTCAGGGCATCTCATCAGAGGAAGCACACTCAGGGCATCTCATCAGAGGAAGCACACTCAGGGAATCTCATCAGAGGAAGCACACTCAGGGCATCTCATCAAAGGAAGCACACTCAGGCCATCTCATCAGAGGAAGCACACTCAGGGCATCTCATCAGAGGAAGCACACTCAGGGCATCTCATCAGAGGAAGCACACTCAGGGAATCTCATCAAAGGAAGCACACTCAGGGAATCTCATCAGAGGAAGCACACTCAGGGCATCTCATCAGAGGAAGCACACTCAGGCCATCTCATCAGAGGAAGCACACTCAGGGCATCTCATCAGAGGAAGCACACTCAGGGCATCTCATCAAAGGAAGCACACTCAGGGCATCTCATCAGAGGAAACACACTCAGGGAATCTCATCAGAGGAAGCACACTCAGGGCATCTCATCAGAGGAAGCACACTCAGGCCATCTCATCAGAGGAAGCACACTCAGGGCATCTCATCAGAGGAAGCACACTCAGGGCATCTCATCAAAGGAAGCACACTCAAGGCATCTCATCAGAGGAAGCACACTCAGGGAATCTCATCAGAGGAAGCACACTCAGGGCATCTCATCAAAGGAAGCACACTCAGGCCATCTCATCAGAGGAAACACACTCAGGGCATCTCATCAAAGGAAGCACACTCAGGGCATCTCATCAGAGGAAACACACTCAGGGCATCTCATCAAAGGAAGCACACTCAGGGCATCTCATCAAAGGAAGCACACTCAGGGCATCTCATCAGAGGAAGCACACTCAGGGCATCTCATCAGAGGAAGCACACTCAGGGTATCTCATCAAAGGAAGCACACTCAGGCCATCTCATCAGAGGAAACACACTCAGGGCATCTCATCAAAGGAAGCACACTCAGGGCATCTCATCAGAGGAAACACACTCAGGGCATCTCATCAAAGGAAGCACACTCAGGGCATCTCATCAAAGGAAGCACACTCAGGGCATCTCATCAAAGGAAGCACACTCAGGCCATCTCATCAGAGGAAACACACTCAGGGCATCTCATCAAAGGAAGCACACTCAGGGCATCTCATCAGAGGAAGCACACTCGGGGCATCTCATCAGAGGAAGCACACTCAGGCCATCTCATCAGAGGAAGCACACTCAGGGCATCTCATCAGAGGAAGCACACTCAGGGCATCTCATCAGAGGAAGCACACTCAGGCCATCTCATCAGAGGAAGCACACTCAGGCCATCTCATCAGTTTCGTTGGAGTGCTTGCTTGAGTGCTTAACCCGCTTGGCGAGCACTTTACAAGCAGCTTGGTAATGGAACACCCGCTGTTCACCATTATCTTTCCTTTCATTTGCTTTATTTGTCTTTTGACTTTGATGATTACCTTTGCAGAGAAATTAAGTAAAATTAAGTTATGGCCAGTTTGTCCATGCCATAATGGTCCATTGAGTGGAGCAGGCTAAACTGGCTCAGGTTAAAGGTATTAAAAAATTGGGGAGGTGATAGGGGTGATGCACCATGAACATTAGGGGATGCTCTTTGTGTTTTTTTTGGTGGCAGACATGTGGGTCATCTCGCCATAATGAATGTCGATACGACCACTTCACGGATTGTATGTGTTTGCCATACATAACAAGACTCTATTGCAAATACACGTGTTCTCTCCTTTTGCTTTGTGCAGCCAAAGAGACCGAGGGATGTCGAGGGGTCAAGGAGCAAGAGCGAGTGGACGTAGATCATACTCACCGCCAAGGAAGCGACGCCGCAGCTCACCGAGCTACCTGGAACCACGGCGTATAACGAGGTGCTTTTCCCCCAAAAACTTCAACAGCTGTGTTCTAGCTTTTAATGAAAAATCAAACATGGCGTGAATTCATATCGTTTTCACTTAACGTTGAGCAGAAAAATAGAGCTATGAACAAGTTTCTTTATGCTTTTATAAACATCAAAATTTGAATTGTTTCATTTGTTTTTGCCGGATGTGTGGATTTGACGTGCCAACAATTAGTCAGGTTCATTATGTTCAGATTTATAATTTCGTTCTTTTTTTGTGGAGATTAGCAAACCTATACATTTTTGGAAAGCTTATAGCACCAGGAATCCGAAAAACCATGTTTCCATTTGCGCAAATTTTTCTTTGGCGGCCATATTGGATTTTCAAAATGGCCACCATCGGAAACCTATTTTTCGCGATATCTCAACATCCGAACCACCTAGAGTGCTGATTCCAACACCTATACCCACATTTTTGGGGATGAGGAATCACATGAAGCCATCTAAAATAATCTACACCTACCCTGGGATACCAGGTGGCAGCCTACAGCGTATTTTCAAGATGGCCACTTTCAGGAAACATGTTTTTTTCTGAATATGTATACCACATTGAGTGATGTTTCGCCTCAGTACAGTCATAGTCATAAATGGGATCATTTCAACATGTTCAGTTCATGTACATGGAAAGTCATTATATCAGACCTAATAGTTCATTTAAAATAAACCTCATGAAGCTCATAATTACTTACCTGTTGTCGTTTTATATATTTGCAGGTCTTGAGAGAAGATGAGTGAAGTTACGACTCAGCCCACACAGTGGCAGCACTGCATAATTTGTCAAACCGCTTCAGCAAAATATGGAACGCTTGTCCAGCAGCCCAAACCGGACTCGTTTGAATACTTGCTACAAACCCTTAATGATAGAGCAGCCTACCATGATGGAAAATATGTTAAAATTCACAGTCGCTTAAAGGATGAAACAAGTGAAAGTCTGCAATTCAATAATGCAGTTTGGCATCGTATCTGTTATTCAAATGCAACCAACAAAGAGAAGGTACAACGTGCCAAAGACCGCCATCAATATCACATTTCAGCCGGCTCCTACACAGAGAAAAAACGTGGACAAAAGCGAAAAAGCACAGAACTGGACGAACCATCAACTTCCACCACCAGTCCGTTTACACGTTCTGCAACAGCTCCATTCATTAAGGAACATTGCTTTTTCTGCCAGGAAGATAACGAGCAAAAATTGTACACATTGAGAACAGAAAACGGTGGGAAAGCATTACACGATGCTGTGGAGCTGTCTGGAAATCTCACCCTGCAAACTAGGTTAAACACATCCATCTCACCCACTGATGCACATGCAATCGATGTTCAATACCACAAGTCATGTTGGACAACAAATGTATTCCATGTGTTACATACCAAGGATAACAAGGGAACAACAGAGAGAGGTCATCCGTTTCAAACATCATGTTTGATTGAGTTGATTAGCCTTGTCGACTGTCAAACTCAGAATAAACAATACTTATCCATGGCACATATTGAAACAACATACATCAACTTGCTTGGTGGCACAGATGCATTGGCGCACCACTTCCCTGCATATAGTAGACACTGGCTCAAGGAGAGAATTCTTCTAGAACTACCACACGTAACGTCTGTTAGGCAAAAGGACAGGAGAAAACCTTCTGTTCTTTACTCCCCAGATGCATGCGAATCCGATATGGTTCAGTCTGCCATGATAGAAAGTGAAGTAGACGATCTGAATATTATCTATAAAGCAGCAAAGGCATTGCGCAGAATTATCAAGAACTTCCACCAACAGGAAAACTCATCCGATGCTATACAGGTCACTAGCAGCACAGATGATGTTCCAGCAGCACTCCACGCAATGATCAGATGGGTTATGGTGGGGCCAACAGAAACACTAGAAACTGAAAAACGAACCACTCACGTTAACAGAGAAGTACTCACTGTTAGTCAGATGCTATTGGGTGGATTCAAATCTGACAAGCAAGTGAACTATAGGCCCAAAACTGATTCTGCGACCTTCCGATCAACCAAATCACAAGAAACTCCACAGTCTCTAGGATTAGCCTTGGCAGTTCACCATGACACAAGAAACAAGAAACTCCTGGAAAGTCTCTGCTCTCAAGGTTACTGTGTCTCGTACAGTCGTGTTATGCACCTCGAAACAGCCCTAGCAAATGCCATTGTGGAAAACACCCTGAAGTTCCAAGGACTTTATGTTCCTCCATTTTTGAAGAAGGGAACTTTTGTGTTTTTTGCAGCTGATAACACAGACTTTGCTGAAGACAGCGTGGATGGCAAAGGGACAACCCATGGAACAATCATTGCTGTTTATCAAAAATGTGACACTCAAGGAGAAACATTGGCGCCACAACTGAGCATAGCTGACACTACCAGTTTGTCAGTGACCCCGTACCAGGTTCCTATGCTTCATTGTGACAAGCCGGTGCCGAAAACCATAAAGAGAACAGACACATTCCACATCAGCAAGGATGGTATATCACCAGCGTATCACCTTACACATCTAGGATGGTTGGTTGCTTCTATGATCACCAGAATGCAGAAATCAAACAGCACATATATACCTGGTTGGGCAGGATACCACTCATTGCTGTCGGGTAGTCACAGTTTGACACAAGTCGGAGTCTTACCCCTTCTACCTGAAGTAGCACACGAGTGGTCGACTCTTCTGACCGTCATCTCTCAGACAACTCAGCTAAAGAACTTAGTTGTTGGTACAAGCCACCCTACAGTCATTTCCTGGGATATGGCCCTCTATGAAAAGGTGATAAGGCTGCTGGATGCAAGGCCAGACCTGAAAGGTACCGTTGTACCTCGGCTTGGCGAGCTGCATGTGGTCATGGCTGCTTTGAGAGCCCTGGGTACTTCCATTGAGAACTCAGGTATTGATGACGCGTGGATAGAGGCCGACCTCTACGGACCTTCAACAACAAGGCAGATCCTGAGATGTTCGCATTACAAACGCACTCTCCGTGCTCATATTTATTCATATATAGCACTTTATGAAATGGCGCTGGACCTGTTCTTCAAAGATTATCCACAGTTGAAAGCCGTTTGCTCAGATATGTCAGAAGAAATAGACGAGGCATGTTCAGAAAAGGACAAGTTCACCAAAGCCACAAGTGTGAAAGAAGCCAACACAAAACTGTTGAATGTCATCACTACAGCTGATGTTGTGAACATATTCAAGACTTGGGAAACAGAACAATCCAAAAAAGCCATGTTCAAGTCCTTGATGAATTACCTGCATCGAGTGGAGACAATTCTGTTCTTTGTGGAAGCTTCTCGGGACGCAGATCTCAAACTCCACCTCGAATCTGGTGAGGCACTCAGCAAGCTATTTTTCTCCATGGATCGTATCAAATACAAACGTCTTTGGCCGCGATACATAGCAGATATGTATGACCTGAGGAAGACGCATCCGGCCACATACAGGGAACTCGAGAATGGAAATATCTCAGTAACGAAATCTAGCATCCCCTTTGTATCAATCGGTGCAGACCACGCTTGTGAACAGGAAAACAGAGCAATGAAGGTTCATTCTGGACTTCCAGGCATCTCCAATAATGCCAATGCAAGGCAGAGATTCTTTATGGCCTCTCCAGAATTGTCACGGCTGACCAGAGAATTCAAAGATCAGTTCGACACCAAAACAGACAAAGTGACAGAACACCACGAACTTAGTCCGAGGGCAGTGAATCTGAACAATACAGCGGTTGAAAAGATCAAGGCTGCTATCATGAGTCATGGCAATCCATTTACCACAGAAGGAAATAGCATATACAACTTGATCACACATGCCTATGTCCCAGAGGAGCACACGTCACAAATCCTGAATATCGACAACATTGGTCAACACTTGTACGAAGAGTATGTTGACGAAAGAATCAACGGAACAGTCAGCTTATTTGCACCCGTGAAAAAAGAAAACAACACGATGTACTTGTCTGGTGTGAAGAAGACCAAGATCATGCTCAGGGACAAGTCAGTCGACTTGAAGGAAACAAAAGACTTGTATGGAAGGCTGATGATATTGACAAAATCAAGCCGTGATGTTGACCAGAAAGACGCAATAGGCAACTACGAATTCACCCTTACACCTCGCGCCTTGTTCGCACCAAACGGTGACCTGCTTCCTTGCCTTGACAAGTCAAAGTTAATCCATCTCCTTGTGAAACATGGAGACTTAGCTCCGGGTGACTTAGCTCCGACCTCAAGTCCTCAAGCTCAAGTCCATAACTCTGCAGCTATGAAAATAGCAGTAGTCGACGCCATGGTTCTTGTACAGAAATTGTCGACAAAACCAGCTGCAACAGTAACCGTTGAAGATCTCAGTGTCAGCTTTAATACCAGATTGATGTCACTGACAAGACATTTTGACGAAGTTATCCTCGTGTTTGATACTTACAAGGCCGATTCGTTGAAGCAAAGCACAAGACAAAAAAGACGAGGGGGGCACAATCCAGTCCAGTACCAAGTGAAGGACAATACCAAGATCCAACACATCACCATGAAGCGGTTCTTGTCACACGATCAGACAAAGTCAGATTTGGCAGAATATCTGGCTGAGAAAACGTTGGAGTACAACAGAGATGCCTCCAAGCTGATAATTATATGTGCAGCAGGAAAGGCCAAGAGTAACAAAGGCGTGCATTTTGAAGACAATAATCATGAGGAGGCAGACACTCTGATGATTCACCAAGCAGTGCTGGCAACTCGCCGCAATCCCAACGCAGAACAGCTTACCTTCTTCTCTCCTGATACGGATGTCCTGGTCTTGGTCATAGCTAACTATGATGTTCTGCTCAAAAACACTGCTGTCTCCCTTGTGTCGGGCCTTGTGCAAGTACAACCAATCTGGAACAATCTTGGCGTCGAAAAGGCCAAGGCATTGCCAGCATTCCACACATTCACAGGAGCAGACAATACTGGACGGTTTTCGCGAATAGGCAAAACAACATGGTTTGAAGCTTTCGTCAGAGCCGATAGTGACGTGATACAGGCCATGAGAATGCTCGGTGATGCTGCAGATGTGACCGCAGATCAGATGTCCAACTTGGCAAGATTTGTATGTGCAGTGTACGTACCAAAGGGAATATGTATCAACAGCATTCCGGAGTTGCACTGGTACCTCTTCTGTAAACACATGACTGAAAGTCACAAGTTACCTCCAACGCTAGGGGCTCTAAATCAGCATGTTGATCGTGTACATCTTCAGGCAAGGGTATGGGCTCAGGCTACTATCGCACATCAAGTGTTCCTGGATCCACAGCAACATGGCTACTTCAAGGACAACGATGGGGAATTGAAACCACTAATGACAGATGTACCACCAGCACCGAAAGCAATACTTGAGATGGTCAGATGTCAGTGCAAAGGAGACTGCTCATCGAGACGGTGTTCGTGCCGTGCCAATGACTTGGCATGCACAGACTTGTGTTTGTGCAGCTCCGAATGTGAAAACGACGATGACTGTCAACCTGTTCTCTGCTCTGACGACAGTGATGAGGACATTTGAAAACCTATGAGGACAAAATGTTGATGAATGTTGACAAAGATAAAATTTCATCTATGGGAAATATTCTATGTTCAAATAAAAGTAATTATTACATGTATAATTATGGATTGTATAGCCTCATCTCTATATACTTACCTCTTGAATACATAAATCACCTGTTTAGGATATATGAGGGATGTGGTTTCATAATTATGATCCGTGTGCCACAATGTAGCGAAACATCACTCAATGTGGTATACATATTCAGAAAAAAACATGTTTCCTGAAAGTGGCCATCTTGAAAATCCGCTGTAGGCTGCCACCTGGTATCCCAGGGTAGGTGTAGATTATTTTAGATGGCTTCATGTGATTCCTCATCCCCAAAAATGTGGGTATAGGTGTTGGAATCAGCACTCTAGGTGGTTCGGATGTTGAGATATCGCGAAAAATAGGTTTCCGATGGTGGCCATTTTGAAAATCCAATATGGCCGCCAAAGAAAAATTTGCGCAAATGGAAACATGGTTTTTCGGATTCCTGGTGCTATCAGCTTTCCAAAAATGTATAGTTTTGCTAATCTCCACAAAAAAAGAACGAAATTACATAACAAACCTGACTAAATCGGCAGTGATAAAACTTTGCTATTGGGAAATAATGACAACTCGAGAAGTTACACTGATGAGAGAAGCAGATGCGATATTGTGTTTCCTTTTATTTAAGGCATGGTAGCATGAACATGGATAGTTATTTCCTATCCACAAAACTGCTAATTACACTCTATGGAGTTTAGAATCGTGATTCTTTGGAATCATTGGAATCTCCCGCGATGAAGCTAACTCCGAGGGCCTTTCATTCACTCACCGCAGGCAGGTTGGTGGTCTTTCTGTCTTCTACCGACTCCTCTCCGGCCTTGCTCCCCCAGCTCTCTCTGTGCTCTGTCCCCCCAATATTCCTACAGGTCGCACAAGATCTGCCTGCAACCCTCTCATGGTTAAACTGCCAAAATCAAGACTCTCTGCTCACCTTCACTCCTTCATTCCTCTTTTCTCCCACCTCTTGAACAAACTCCCTCTCTCTTCAATCCCACTCCTCCCTCCAGGTCTTTAAAACAGCTGTTCACCGCCATATCATATCTTCCCCCATCCAAAACCTTGATCTTTTCTACCTGCGCTACTCCACCCCAAAACCACCTCTTCAAATTCTCTGTTTTCTTTCCTTTAGAGTCCATCTTGTTTATCCTTTGTGCCCCGCCCCAGCCATCTCTCTTCCACAGATCTCCTGATGTCCCTGTTTCCTACTGTTGATGTGCTTCGTATCTCGCCCCTCTTGTCTCCCGCTCCCTTTATTACATGTTCTATTTGTTAGATCTTATACGAGCCTCGACTTAGTATCGAAAAAAGAGAATCCTGCAACATCAAGCATAGCTCACAGCACCTGAACCCCTGCTCCCCTCATCCACACATGCACACTCCCTTGCATACTTATGGCTTTGCCTACTAAGAACTTGCGCTGTGCTCTGAACAATTATCACAGGTGTGTTTGGTCATAGGTCACAGGTCATAGTAGTTTTCTGTGCTCATGAAATTCACTATGTAATTTGTGTTCGGGTGCTTGCACCATGGAGCAGTCGACAGCGCGTGTGCTTCAGCACTCACCTTTATCTGTCAAGTGAAATTGTTTTTTTCCAATCTGTCAGGTTATTATATACATGTCGAAAGGAATACTAAAAGTTTCATAAACTACAAAACAGAATTTCATATATAACCCAGAAATAGTACCGAATGAACATAATTACCCTGCGCTCGCGAAGCAAAAAGCAGGGTTAGACATTCGGTTGCGTACGTGCATACGTGCGTGTCTGCATTTTAAAAATTCATTTTCTCGGCAACCATTGGTCCGATTGACAGGAAATTTTACCAGAGGAGCACCTCCTACGGTAGGGGAATAAAATAATAAAAATAAAATTCCCCCATGGGGAACAAAATATGTTAATGATTATGTCATCATTGCTTTCATTGTGACGTCATATTTCGACAAGTACAATGCTTGATCTGATCAGTATGAGAAAAAACATATTCTCCGCAACTGTTAGTCTGGTGGACACAAAATTTTGAACATAGGAGCGCCTCCTCCGGTAGAATTTTGAAATGATAATTATGACGTCATAGGTCACGTCGTACGGACGCCATCTTGGAAAAAAAGTTACACCTCTATATCTCCTAAACCACTCAATGGAAAAAATTGAAACAGGCTCATTGTCAAGTACTCTCCATGGGAAATAAGATGTGTTAATGATGATGTCATCAGTGCCTTCATTATGACGTCATATTTTGACATATACAATGCTTGATCTGATCAGTATGAAAAACAAAAAAATCCTCTGCAACAGTTATTCCGATGGATACAAAATTTTGAACATAGGAGCACCTCCTCCGGTAGAATTTTTAAATGATAATAATGACGTCATCGGTCACGTGGTACAGGCGCCATCTTGGAAAATTCGAAAAACGATGCACCTCCATATCTTTGAAACCACTCCATGTAAAAAATTGAGACTAGCTCATTGTAAAGAACTCTGCATGGGGAATAGGTGTTGTTAACGATTACGTCATTGGTGCTTTATTTATGACATCATAATTCGACAGGTACAATGCTTGGTCTGATCAGTTTGCAATTTATTGAGCATGATCTATGCAACAATTATATTGGAGAATATAAACTTGTGATGTCATCGCTCACGTGGTCTGGCACCCATATTGGATCAAAGAAAAAAACCCTTCAAAAACAGAAGAGTTGGCTCGCATCAAGTTGACTGCGCAGGGTAAGTATTCTATGAATACCATCGAGTTCTGAGAGAATTTCAGATCAGGAAGCTGAAAGAAGCAATTTCAAAGACCATTTTCACCCTCTTGGACTATATGATCTGTTCTGTGTCCTAGCTTTTCCTCACAATGTTATAAAGCACTCATGAGCTGAGTTTTTTTTAATACAACTTCGACATTCATGAAAGAGCGAGGTAACAGAAGGCAAAAGTGCAACATACTAACAATGCAATTGAATGAGCTACCGGCAAGAGAGGGGAGAGTTGAGGGGAGGAAACACAGTAACCTGCCTAGTAAGTGGGCTCGTATAGATAAGGCTTATAGGGATGGAAAATATGAGTAGGGATCAGGGATGACACAAAATTATAGTGCATTGCTTGCTTGAAGCCATGGGAGGGAAGAGTGGGATTTAACCACCTCTTCCACAAATGAGAGAAAATAGGAACAAAGAGGTGTAGTTGGGTGGAAAGCCTGGATTTTGGAAGTTTAACCAGCAATGAGTTACCACAAGAAGATGTGTATCCTGGAGGAGCTGCAAATGATTGAAGGGTTGAGAGATAACAGGGAACGAAACTCAAGGAGAGACGATGAAAAAAATTAACTACTCAGAGCCTAAACGCTTTTGTTCATAGCTTGATGAGGTACTGCTCTCCTATATGGGCTTGTACCACAGCATCACATCTGTCTCTCCTGGATTCCATGTAATCTAAAGCTCTCAAAATTATTGGTGTCAAAAGCAAAGTGGCAGAAACACAAAGCCTGTTTCTTTCAAATCATAGAAAGTATGACTTGCAACAATGGAGGATGTCCAGTCTGCAGCTGTGGCTTTGGAGGCCAGCTTTGTTACAAAATTCTGCATTATTACCTTTACCAAATTCTGCATTATTACCTTTACAAAAGTCTGCATTATTACCCTTACAGAATTCAGCATTATTACCTTTACAAAAGTTTGCATGGTTATCTTTACAAAATTCTGCATTATTACATTAACAAAAGTTTGCATTATGACCTTTACCAAAGTCTGCATTATTACCTTTACCAAAGTATACATTATTACCTTCACAAAACTTTGCATTATTACCTTTACAAAAGTTTGCATTATTACCTTTACCAAAGTCTGAATTATTACCTTTACAAAAGTCTGCATTATTACCCTTACAGAATTCAGCATTATTACCTTTACAAAAGTTTGCATGGTTATCTTTACAAAATTCTGCATTATTACATTAACAAAAGTTTGCATTATGACCTTTACCAAAGTCTGCATTATTACCTTTACCAAAGTATACATTATTACCTTCACAAAACTTTGCATTATTACCTTTACAAAAGTTTGCATTATTACCTTTACCAAAGTCTGAATTATTACCTTTACAAAAGTCTGCATTATTACCTTTACAAAAGTCTGCATTATTATCTTTCCAAAAGTCTGCATTATTACCTTTACAAAAGTCTGCATTATTCCCTTTACAAAATTCTGCATTATTACCTTCACAAAATTCTGCATTATTACCTTTACAAAACTCTGCATTATGACCTTTACCAAAGTCTGCATTATTACCTTTATAAAAGTCTGCATTATTACCTTTGCAAAAGTCTGCATTATTACCTTTGCAAAATTCTGCATTATTACCTTTACCAAAGTCTGCATTATTACCTTTACAAAAGTCTGCATTATTACCTTTACAAAAGTCTGCATTATTATCTTTACAAAAGTCTGCGTTGATAACTTTACAAAAGTCTGTGTTGTTAACTTTACAAAATTCTGCATTATTGCCTCTACAAAGTTCAGCATTAATACCTTTACAAAATTCTGCATTATTACCTTTACCAAATTCTGCATTATTACCTTTACCAAATTCTGCATTATTACCTTTACCAAATTCTGCATTATTACCTTTACAAAAGTCTGCATTATTACCTTCACAAAAGACTGCATTATTACCTTCACAAAAGACTGCATTATTACCTTTACAAAACTCTGCATTATGACCTTTACCAAAGTCTGCATTATTACCTTTATAAAAGTCTGCATTATTACCTTTGCAAAAGTCTGCATTATTACCTTTGCAAAATTCTGCATTATTACCTTTACCAAAGTCTGCATTATTACCTTTACAAAAGTCTGCATTATTACCTTTACAAAAGTCTGCATTATTATCTTTACAAAAGTCTGCGTTGATAACTTTACAAAAGTCTGTGTTGTTAACTTTACAAAATTCTGCATTATTGCCTCTACAAAGTTCAGCATTAATACCTTTACAAAATTCTGCATTATTACCTTTACAAAAGTCTGCATTATTACCTTTCGCAAAGTAAGCATTATTACCTTCACAAAAAATTGCATTATTACCTTTACAAAAGTTTGCATTATTACCTTCACAAAAGACTGCATTATTACCTTCACAAAAGTCTGCATTATTACCTTCACAAAATTCTGCATTATTACCTTTACAAAAGCCTGCATTATTACCTTCACCAAAGTCTGCATTATTACCTTTACAAAAGTCTGCATTATTACCTTTACAAAAGTCTGCATTATTACCTTTGAAATACTTCTCATAAGATCTGATGAAATTCTCATGAGATATCACATATCGTGACTTCTCATAAAAAGATATTTGCAAGGTAATATGTAACATATCTGAGTACCTTATGAATGTACGCGATGCAAATGCAGAATCACATCAACTATTGGTTCACGAGTTATCAAACTGAGTGACCACTATATTCGTCATGGGTGTATGTCTGTCTGTCTGTGTGTCTGTCTGTGTGTCTGTCTGTCCGCAGCATAACTACCCGATGATATCATCCGATCTTGATGAAACTTGGTTGGGAGGTTGATATCATGATCTAGTTGTGTCCTGCCTAGGGTGGGCGTATTGCGCCCATTGTGGGCGGAGCCACGCCCGAAAAAGATGTCTTTTTAAGGGGTAATCGAGTTCAAGCTGCATCTTCTCCGAGGGAGTTGGTGGAATCTGACAGGGGTTTCGGTATTTGGTTAGGCCAATGTCATGTGTCTAGCCCCACGGAGCTCGATTTTTCATTTTCGCCCCAAGGTCACGAAATTTAGAAAAGTCGATTTTGATGGTTTTATTACATTGTTCGCTTCCTGATGGGGTGAAATGTCGTACATGATCTTATATTATCACATACATCATGAAATACAAGTTTTCCAACAAATTTCAGAATCCTCGACCTTTGACCTTTGAAGGTCACAAAGGTGAAAGTTTCAAAGTTGTCGGAATAGAACCGAATTTTCGGTATTGTGTAGCTAACTAACCTCATAACTGATTATACATTATTTTCTATCTTATTTCAAGGTCAGTAACCTTCGTTTTGACATTTCCGGGCCTGGCCTGTCCGGGCCCGTTTCGGTTATAGTCCGTCCTTTGTCATTGAATACCGCTCGCTCGTGAACCGTCGTCGTCTCCTGACTTGTCTTTTGACACTGTTACCCCTTCCCTCTTCTCTCAATCTCAACAACCCCACCTCCCACACACTCTCACCCCACTCCAGTGCGAGAAAACGACCCATCCCATACTATCGACCGAGCCCTCCAACTCCACTCTCAAGCTCAACTTCAAGCTCATGTTCAACCTCCTCGTATTCCAGCTATTCTTCACTTTCTCCTCTTCGCTCTCGACGACGACGACATCGGTCTCGCTCTCGTTGCAGCTCCATCCGCTCTCGCTCTTTGTCTTCCAGTTCTCGCTCTCGCTCCTTTGACTCTCACTCTCGCTCTTTTGATTCGCGTTCTCGCTCTCGGTCTTGGTACGACCCCAACCCTTCTGGCAGCGAATGGCAGGGGGGTGCGGATGGGAAAGGACCGATCGGGGTGAGAGAAGTAGGAAATCGATCGGTTGTGCGAGGACTGAGAGGAGGAACGAAAGGAGGAGGAAAGGGAAGGGCTTTCAGTTTGCATTATTAAGTCTCTTACTTATCTGAATGATGAACTACTCCTGCTGGTGAAGGCTAGTGTTGATCTACATTGGTGGACAGGTAGAACGATAATGATGGATGAAATGAACAGGACATTGATTGAGGTATGCCAACCGTCGTGGGAAGCAAAGAGAAGTTGACGTTTCAGGCATTAACTCTTTGACGGAGCAAAAAAGAAGAAGCAGAAAGTCTCGCTGATCTTTTTTGCTGAGACGAAGGGCTAACCCCGAAGTGTGTGTGTGTGTGTGTGTGTGTGTGTGTGTGTGTGTGTGTGTGTGTGTGTGTGTGTGTGTGTGTGTGTGTGTGTGTGTGTGTGTGTGTGTGTGTGTGTAATGCTTCCCTTTGCTTCCCACAGCATTTAGCACAGGCCTACCTCAATCAACGTCCTGTTCATTTCCTCCATTGTTCTTACTTGTCTGCTCAACTTCCCTCTCCTATACACTTTCTTCTCCTTCCTCACTCACATTACTCTCCTTCCCCACAATCTCTATCACACACACTTACACATACACACATACACACGTACACATTCTCACACACACACATATGCACACAAATATACATACACACACACACACACACACACACACACACACACAAACACACACACACACACACACACACACACACACACAGACACACACATTCCTGCAGTTCTCTTGTGAAATTGCACTGAAACAGTGATAGGAATGACATGTAAAGTTATATGAAGTACTGTAATCTATTAATGAAGGGGTTTGTGTGTGTTTACGTGACTTTATGTAACACGTCATAGTCTTTACGTAAGACCAGGTTGATTATCGCGAGGTTATTATGGCATTTACACCCCGTGTATGTTTAATAACTGTTCATCATTTGACAAGCTTGATCAATTAGCTTCCATTCATTAATTGCGTTCAGCTCGTTAATTTTAACCAAGTTTGTATTTCTTGTATGACAGACAAATTTGAGTATTTTACTACTTAATAGTCAATGATTTAAACTTTGTCATTGAAAGTCTCGCTGTTCAGCTTGTTTACCTTACGAGAACAGCAAAGAGTTTATTACCATGGTAAACACCATGACCTTTATCGTTTTTACAAGATCCTCAGTTTATAAAACAGTTACAATTTATTCAGTTTTGTAATTACTTAGCACTTTATTTATTTATTGTTTTATATCCTTTATTTTGAACATTATTTATTTATTTATTTATTTATTTATTTATTTATTCCGTTTTAATTATCGTATTAGAAGTAATGTGTTTACGAGTTCCAAATGTGGGTTATTTTTCTAATCAACAATGTCATTGGTTTGTAGTTTGGAGTCCACAGGTACTGTGTTCACCTGTCCTAGCCTCAGACGTCGTCTCCATCACAACCGACAGCGCATCATCCTTCTTGTTCTCATGTACATGATGTAGGGACACGAAGGGTTTTGTCCGACACTGATATTGCTTTCCTTCTACTGAGAAAATTGACATGAAATGGATTGTTAAGGTGACAAAGTTGGATTGTGTAACAATCATAATGGGGATAAATAAACAAGCAAACTGCTTCTTCTTTCCATTTGATCATTTCCATTACAATTCTGGGACTTTGAGTTCACGTCTCAGATATTGTCGATTTGTTTATTTTATTGTTCGCCATCCCCGGTGCAGGGGGAGACGGAGTTTTGCAATCACTTCTGTCTGTCTGTCTGTTAGTATATCCCGGCCGTAACTCTTTACCATTTGAGTTTTGTCATCAAATTTTCAACAAAGCTTTATTATGAGAATATGGAGAAAACAAATTAATAATTTGGTCAAAAGGTCAAAGGTCAGCGGCACATAACATCATCAATTTTCATCCGATTCAACTGAAATTTAAAAAATGTACATATTGGGTCACTGAATTGGTTCACCAATCAAACGCTAAAATCTGTTGTTTTTTTTTAGATCTAAAGGTCAAAGGTCAAGGCTACATAAAATCATAAATTTTCATCCGATTCACCTGAAATTTTAATAACTTCCATATTGGGTGACTGAATTGGTTCACCAATCAAAAGCTAAAAGCTGATTGTTTTTTTTAATCTAAAGGTCAAAGGTCAAGGCTACATAAAATCATCAAATTTCATCCGATTCACCAGAAATTTTAATAACTTCCATGTTGGGTGACTGAATTGGTTCACCAATCAAAAGCTAAAAGCTGAATGTTTGTTTTTTTAGATCTAAAGGTCAAAGGCCAAGGCTACATAAAATCATACATTTTCATCCGATTCACCTGAAATTTAAAGAATTTACATATTGCGTCACTGAATTGGTTCACCAATCAAAAGCTAAAATCGGATTATTATTTTTTAGATCTAAAGGTCAAACAAAGGTCAGCGGCACATAACATCATCAATTTTCATCCGATTCAACTGAAATTTAAAAAAATTACATATTGGGTCACTGAATTGGTTCACCAATCAAACGCTAAAATCTGTTGTTTTTTTTTAGATCTAAAGGTCAAAGGTCAAGGCTACATAAAATCATAAATTTTCATCCGATTCACCTGAAATTTTAATAACTTCCATATTGGGTCACTGAATTGGTTCACCAATCAAAAGCTAAAAGCGGATTGTTTTTTTTAAATCAAAAGGTCAAAGGTCAAGGCTACATAAAATCATCAAATTTCATCTGATTCACCTGAAATTTAAAGAATTTACATATTGGGTCACTGAATTGGTTCACCAAACAAAAGCTAAAAGCTGAATGTTTGTTTTTTTAGATCTAAAGGCCAAAGGCCAAGGCTACATAAAATCATCAATTTTCATCCGATTCACCTGAAATTTTAATAACTTCCATATTGAGTCACTGAATTGGTTCACCAATCAAAAGCTAAAAGCTGATTGTTTTTTTTTAGATCTAAAGGTCAAATGTCAAGGTTGCATAAAGTCATAAATTTTCATCTGATTCACCTGAAATTTTAATAACTTCCATATTGGGTCACTGAATTGGTTCACCAATCAAAAGCTAAAATCTGATTTTTTTTTTAGATCTAAAGGTCAAATGTCAAGGTTGCATTAAATCATAAATTTTCATCCGATTCACCTGAAATTTTAATAACCTCAATATTGGGTCACTGAATTGGTTCACCAATCAAAAGCTAAAAGCTGATTGTTTTTTTTAGATCAAAAGGTCAAAGGTCAAGGCCACATAAAATCATCAATTTTCATCCGATTCACCTGAAATTTTAATAACTTCCATATTGGGTCAAAAGCTAAAAGCTGATTGTTTTTTTTTAGATCAAAAGGTCAAAGGTCAAGGCTACATAAAATAATCAAATTTCATCCAATTCACCTGAAATTTTAATAACTTCCATGTTGGGTCACTGAATTGGTTCACCAATCAAAAGCTAAAAGCTGAATGTTTGTTTTTTTAGATCTAAAGGTCAAAGGCCAAGGCTACATAAAATCATACATTTTCATCCGATTCACCTGAAATTTAAAGAATTTACATATTGCGTCACTGAATTGGTTCACCAATCAAAAGCTAAAAGCTGATTGTTTTTTTTTATCTAAAGGTCAAAGGTCAAGGCTACATAAAATCATCAAATTTCATCCGATTCACCAGAAATTTTAATAACTTCCATGTTGGGTCACTGAATTGGTTCACCAATCAAAAGCTAAAAGCTGATTGTTTTTTTTTATCCAAAGGTCAAAGGCCAAGGCTACATAAAATCATAAATTTTCATCCGATTCACCTGAAATTTAAAGAATTTACATATTGCGTCACTGAATTGGTTCACCAATCAAAAGCTAAAAGTTTTGTTTTTTTTTGATCTGAAGGTCAAAGGTCAAGGCTACATAAAATCATCAATTTTCATCCGATTCACCTGAAATTTTAATAACTTCCATATTGGGTCAAAAGCTAAAAGCTGATTGTTTTTTTTTAGATCAAAAGGTCAAAGGTCAGGGCTACATAAAATCATCAAATTTCATCCGATTCACCAGAAATTTTAATAACTTCCATGTTGGGTCACTGAATTGGTTCACCAATCAAAAGCTAAAAGCTGAATGTTTGTTTTAAATCAAAAGGTCAAAGGTCAAGGCTACATAAAATAATCAAATTTCATCCAATTCACCTGAAATTTTAATAACTTCCATGTTGGGTCACTGAATTGGTTCACCAATCAAAAGCTAAAAGCTGAATGTTTGTTTTTTTAGATCTAAAGCTCAAAGGCCAAGGCTACATAAAATCATACATTTTCATCCGATTCACCTGAAATTTAAAGAATTTACATATTGCGTCACTGAATTGGTTCACCAATCAAAAGCTAAAAGCTGATTGTTTTTTTTAGATCTAAAGGTCAAAGGCCAAGGCTACATAAAATCATACATTTTCATCCGATTCACCTGAAATTTAAATAATTTACATATTGGGTCACTGAATTGGTTCACCAATCAAAAGCTAAAAGCTGATTGTTTTTTTTAGATCTAAAGGTCAAAGGCCAAGGCTACATAAAATCATAAATTTTCATCCGATTCACCTGAAATTTAAAGAATTTACATATTGCGTCACTGAATTGGTTCACCAATCAAAAGCTAAAAGCTGATTGTTTTTTTTAGATCTAAAGGTCAAAGGCCAAGGCTACATAAAATCATAAATTTTCATCCGATTCACCTGAAATTTAAAGAATTTACATATTGCGTCACTGAATTGGTTCACCAATCAAAAGCTAAAAGCTGATTGTTTTTTTTTTAGATCTAAAGGTCAAAGGTCAAGGCTACATAAAATCATAAATTTTCATCCGATTCACCTGAAATTTTAATAACTTCCATATTGGGTCACTGAATTGGTTCACCAATCAAAAGCTAAAAGCGGATTGTTTTTTTTAAATCAAAAGGTCAAAGGTCAAGGCTACATAAAATCATCAAATTTCATCTGATTCACCTGAAATTTAAAGAATTTACATATTGGGTCACTGAATTGGTTCACCAAACAAAAGCTAAAAGCTGAATGTTTGTTTTTTTAGATCTAAAGGCCAAAGGCCAAGGCTACATAAAATCATCAATTTTCATCCGATTCACCTGAAATTTTAATAACTTCCATATTGAGTCACTGAATTGGTTCACCAATCAAAAGCTAAAAGCTGATTGTTTTTTTTTAGATCTAAAGGTCAAATGTCAAGGTTGCATAAAGTCATAAATTTTCATCTGATTCACCTGAAATTTTAATAACTTCCATATTGGGTCACTGAATTGGTTCACCAATCAAAAGCTAAAATCTGATTTTGTTTTTAGATCTAAAGGTCAAATGTCAAGGTTGCATTAAATCATAAATTTTCATCCGATTCACCTGAAATTTTAATAACCTCTATATTGGGTCACTGAATTGGTTCACCAATCAAAAGCTAAAAGCTGATTGTTTTTTTTAGATCAAAAGGTCAAAGGTCAAGGCCACATAAAATCATCAATTTTCATCCGATTCACCTGAAATTTTAATAACTTCCATATTGGGTCAAAAGCTAAAAGCTGATTGTTTTTTTTTAGATCAAAAGGTCAAAGGTCAAGGCTACATAAAATCAAATTTCATCCGATTCACCAGAAATTTTAATAACTTCCATGTTGGGTCATTGAATTGGTTCACCAATCAAAAGCTAAAAGCTGATTGTTTTTTTTAAATCAAAAGGTCAAAGGTCAAGGCTACATAAAATAATCAAATTTCATCCAATTCACCTGAAATTTTAATAACTTCCATGTTGGGTCACTGAATTGGTTCACCAATCAAAAGCTAAAAGCTGAATGTTTGTTTTTTTAGATCTAAAGGTCAAAGGCCAAGGCTACATAAAATCATACATTTTCATCCGATTCACCTGAAATTTAAAGAATTTACATATTGCGTCACTGAATTGGTTCACCAATCAAAAGCTAAAAGCTGATTGTTTTTTTTGATCTAAAGGTCAAAGGTCAAGGCTACATAAAATCATCAAATTTCATCCGATTCACCAGAAATTTTAATAACTTCCATGTTGGGTCACTGAATTGGTTCACCAATCAAAAGCTAAAAGCTGATTGTTTTTTTTTATCCAAAGGTCAAAGGCCAAGGCTACATAAAATCATAAATTTTCATCCGATTCACCTGAAATTTAAAGAATTTACATATTGCGTCACTGAATTGGTTCACCAATCAAAAGCTAAAAGTTTTGTTTTTTTTTGATCTGAAGGTCAAAGGTCAAGGCTACATAAAATCATCAATTTTCATCCGATTCACCTGAAATTTTAATAACTTCCATATTGGGTCAAAAGCTAAAAGCTGATGTTTTTTTTTTAGATCAAAAGGTCAAAGGTCAGGGCTACATAAAATCATCAAATTTCATCCGATTCACCAGAAATTTTAATAACTTCCATGTTGGGTCACTGAATTGGTTCACCAATCAAAAGCTAAAAGCTGAATGTTTGTTTTAAATCAAAAGGTCAAAGGTCAAGGCTACATAAAATAATCAAATTTCATCCAATTCACCTGAAATTTTAATAACTTCCATGTTGGGTCACTGAATTGGTTCACCAATCAAAAGCTAAAAGCTGAATGTTTGTTTTTTTAGATCTAAAGCTCAAAGGCCAAGGCTACATAAAATCATACATTTTCATCCGATTCACCTGAAATTTAAAGAATTTACATATTGCGTCACTGAATTGGTTCACCAATCAAAAGCTAAAAGCTGATTGTTTTTTTTAGATCTAAAGGTCAAAGGCCAAGGCTACATAAAATCATACATTTTCATCCGATTCACCTGAAATTTAAATAATTTACATATTGGGTCACTGAATTGGTTCACCAATCAAAAGCTAAAAGCTGAATGTTTGTTTTTTTAGATCTAAAGGCCAAGGCTACATAAAATCATAAATTTTCATCCGATTCACCTGAAATTTAAAGAATTTACATATTGCGTCACTGAATTGGTTCACCAATCAAAAGCTAAAAGCTGATTGTTTTTTTTAGATCTAAAGGTCAAAGGCCAAGGCTACATAAAATCATAAATTTTCATCCGATTCACCTGAAATTTAAAGAATTTACATATTGCGTCACTGAATTGGTTCACCAATCAAAAGCTAAAAGCTGATTGTTTTTTTTTTAGATATAAAGGTCAAAGGTCAAGGTTGCATAAAATCATCAATTTTCATCAGATTCACCTGAAATTTAAATAATTTACATATTGGGTCACTGAATTGGTTCACCAATCAAAAGCTAAAAGCTGATTGTTTTTTTTAGATCTAAAGGCAACGGTGAAGGCTACATAAAATCATCAATTTTCATTTTTTCTTTTTTTAACTGTTTTCGATATTTTGAGCATACTGAAGATGAAGAAGACGTCTGAATGCAAACGGATGCAGATGGGCTTTGCATTTTCAGATGCTTTCTTGTTTGAATTTGATTCATGGTCATCATCAGGTTGTTTTTAGTCCTCTGCAGGACAAAGGCCTCACTGAACTCACGTTGGAGCTATTGCTATCCTCGCCCGGTTCAGGTCGCCATGAGAGTTTGGGCAGAAATTTGTAATTTGTTCAGGATGCCAGCGATAATTCACCTACTCTTCGTGAAAGACAGCATGGCATCTTCAACATCCACCAGTGCGAGCAAACGGGTCATCCGGCTTCATATGCACACAGGTAACTGCGAGGACATTCGAACCCGGGCTGGACCACTCAAAGGTGAGTGGGCATACCTCTAAAAGTCTAAACTAACCTGCCAGCCCTCGAATCCTCATGGACAGCTTTAACTAAAAACTACCATCCTGGTGAAATGCTGGTGGGAGTTCTGCATTTCAGAGATGCCACACATCAAATGCAGACACATAAAGCTGGCAATCCCATTTGGATTTAGGTTTGACAAGATAAAAGATCCAATAATAATTTTTTTTAAACCAGAATGACCTTGTGTGCAGGTAACCTGGCTCATGCCATCCATTTTTTGCATACCATTTGAAGAATGTCGAATGTGTATACCATCAGGAAGAAAGGAAACAAGCAGGTTTGAACGTTAAACGGTTCAAAACAAATTCTCAGTTAACACACCAACGGTTTGGGTTAACGTTGTGCCAACACCGGCACCATCCTTTGCCCAACATTTTTACGCCATACCATGCGGCTGATGTTTTCAAACAGACGTCGCTTTTACTGCCTTCGGGTGAACCTTGGAAGTCCTTATGTGACCGTTCCAGCCTTTGGCAACGTTGTACCTAAGTCAGTGTGCTCGCTGGATCATGGTTTCCATTTCTGGATATTCGGTTAGCGCCTGAACCTTGGATTGCAATGGGAAAGCAAGAACGTATGGAGCTATTGACCAGGGCCCGGTTGCTAGAAGCCCGGATATGACTATCCTGTGGGTAAATCACATATCCGGCGAATTGAATTTATCAACTGGATAGCTTCTAGGTGAGTAGTTTCTGGGTGAGTAGCTTCTAGGTGAGTAGCTTCTAGGTGAGTAGTTTCTGGGTGAGTAGCTTCTAGGTGAGTAGCTTCTGAGTGAGTAGTTTCTGGGTAAGTAGCTTCTGGGTGAGTAGCTTCTGAGTGAGTAGTTTCTGGGTGAGTAGCTTCTAGGTGAGTAGTTTCTGAGTGAGTAGTTTCTGGGTAAGTAGCTTCTGGGTGAGTAGTTTCTGAGTGAGTAGTTTCTGAGTGAGTAGTTTCTGAGTGAGTAGTTTCTAGGTGAGTAGCTTCTAGGTGAGTAGTTTCTGGGTGAGTAGCTTCTAGGTGAGTAGCTTCTAGGTGAGTAGTTTCTGAGTGAGTAGTTTCTGAGTGAGTAGTTTCTGGGTGAGTAGCTTCTAGGTGAGTAGTTTCTGAGTGAGTAGTTTCTGAGTGAGTAGTTTCTGAGTGAGTAGTTTCTAGGTGAGTAGTTTCTGAGTGAGTAGTTTCTGAGTGAGTAGTTTCTGAGTGAGTAGTTTCTGGGTGAGTAGCTTCTAGGTGAGTAGTTTCTGAGTGAGTAGTTTCTGAGTGAGTAGCTTCTGGGTGAGTAGTTTCTGGGTGAGTAGTTTCTGGGCGAGTAGCTTCTAGGTGAGTAGTTTCTGAGTGAGTAGTTTCTGGGTGAGTAGCTTCTAGGTGAGTAGTTTCTGAGTGAGTAGTTTCTGGGTGAGTAGCTTCTGGGTGAGTAGTTTCTGAGTGAGTAGTTTCTGAGTGAGTAGTTTCTGAGTGAGTAGTTTCTAGGTGAGTAGTTTCTGAGTGAGTAGTTTCTGAGTGAGTAGTTTCTGAGTGAGTAGTTTCTGGGTGAGTAGTTTCTGAGTGAGTAGTTTCTGAGTGAGTAGTTTCTGGGTGAGTAGTTTCTGGGTGAGTAGCTTCTAGGTGAGTAGCTTCTGGGTGAGTAGTTTCTAGGTGAGTATCTTCTAGGTGAGTAGTTTCTGAGTGAGTATCTTCTAGGTGAGTAGCTTCTAGGTGAGTAGCTTCTAGGTGAGTAGCTCCTGGGTGAGTAGTTTCTGGGTGAGTAGCTTCTGGGTGAGTAGTTTCTAGGTGAGTATCTTCTAGGTGAGTAGCTTCTGGGTGAGTAGCTTCTAGGTGAGTAGCTTCTAGGTGAGTAGCTTCTGGGTGAGTAGTTTCTAGGTGAGTAGCTTCTAGGTGAGTAGCTTCTAGGTGAGTATCTTCTGGGTGAGTATCTTCTAGGTGAGTAGCTTCTGGGTGAGTAGTTTCTAGGTGAGTAGCTTCTAGGTGAGTAGTTTTTAGGTGAGTATGTTCTGGGTGAGTATTTTTACGTCGAAGTTATTCTATTTAAAAGATAATGCTGCACTGCCCGCTATAGCGCCCACTACACAACCCGATATACCGCCCTCTACACCGCTCTCTACACTACCCACTACACTTTCTATGCCGCCCTCTACACTCATTAAGTGCTGTATCTGAGAAGAATGAGAATATTGTGTTTACAGTGAGATTATATCAATAAACATGTTATAAAAACACTGGGCTGCATATGTTATGCATGAGTATAGCGAGTACTTTTATATTCTCTGAATCCTTATTTAATTCCATCTTCACGAAAAGGATTGGTCTTAACAATTCCTTCAGCTATTGACCTTGATTCTGCTTTTATCTATGAAGGAGGGAAGTAAGTGGAGAAAGAGTGATGTGTCGTGTGTGTGTGTGTGTGTGTGTGTGTGTGTGTGTGTGTGTGTGTGTGTGTGTGTGTGTGTGTGTGTGTGTGTGTGTGTGTGTGTGTGTGTGTGCATGCGCACACACGGGATTATGATAACAGCCTAGGGTAGTAGGTCCAGCATGTCAGCCAGGGCAGCGCTGCTGATTGATGACCTGAGCGTCCCAAACTAATCAATATGACTCTAGCTCTGCCAGGTGGGCAGTGGTTCAGAAGCGAGGTTCGGTTCGGTTCGGTAGTTTGAATGTGGGATCAATGGGGGTTGGGGGAGGGGGAGAGGGGTTTAGGTGGTGAAGATGATGCAGAGAAGGAGGTTGGAAGTGCTGTGTGTGCTGGAGACCAGATAGGATTCAAAAGGGCATTGGTACAGTAGGAGGATACAAGATGTCACACGCAAGTGGGAATGGAAGGAGTAATGACGTAGGAATAATAGTATCGGAAGAGATCAGCAAGCAGGTGGTTAGATTGGAAAGATGGGAGAGATGGATAGTTATTTCATGGATGGTGATGCAGAGGCAAATGGTGTGTGTTATGTCGGTATGTGGGCCACTAATGGGAAGGACTGGGGCAGAGAAGAAGGAATTCAGGAACGTAATGGAGAGGACGATGGGAATGGTTGAGCTGGAGGTGATGCTGTGCATTGACGAAGACTTCAACGAGCGTGTGGGAGTAGCGGAACCGGCTGAAGAGGAATGTGTTCGTAAATTTTGTTGGGGAACGAGGACTAGAGAAGGTCAAGAGCTGGTAGCGAGGAATGGGATGGCCATAACTGGTTCATTCTTTGAAAAGCGGGAAAGCCATAAGATTACCGAGAGGAGTGGGCAGCACAGAACAGAATTGGATTTGCTGGTGGTAAGGAGGCGACAGCTCTTGAGGGTAAAGCTTCGGAAGGCAGTGGTGGGAGAGCAGGTTACCACCCCGCACAAGCCTATGGTGTTTGTGGTGAGGATGAAGAAAAGGAGGGAGGTTAAGAGTAGGGGACGGAAGATTATTAGGTGGGTGGTGTGTAGGGGAAACGTCACCGTAGGGTACAAGGAGAGGGTGAGAGCCAAGTATGAGCAACTTCGTGAAGAGGCGGAAGGAAGAAGTACGGAAAGGCGTTTAGGGGAATTACAGAAGTGTTGTGTGAAAGGACGTCAGGAAATGGTGCATCGTCAAGGGATAGAAACCACATATGCTGGACGGAGGACATAGCAAAGGCAGTTGGTGAAAAGGAGGTTTGGAAGAGGATAGCAAAGATCAAGGACAGAGGGAGGCAATTGGATGCGGTGTTGCTGCACATGTGTGGGCAGAAGAAGAAAGCAGCAAGGAGACCTTTATGGTCGGGAGACGCTGGCACTGACAGACAACACCAGAGGCTGCAAGTTTGCGAGAACAAATGGGTCAGGAGGATTGCGGGAGTGAAGAGGGTGGATAGAAGGAGGCTTGATGAACTGAGGGAGGAGATTGGTGTGCAGATGAGCTTGACGGGGAGATTGGTGAAATACCGGCTGAGATGGGCTGGACATTTGGTGTGGATGAGGGAAGAAAGAATGGCAAAGAGAGTGGATAGGTTGAGGGAACAAGGAGGGAGGAAAAGAGGGAGATCGCGGTTGAGATGTGAGGATTCTGTGAAGAGGGATATCAGTAAGGCGTGGGTGGTTGGAGAGTGGAGAGGGTTGGCTGAGGACAGAGGGGAGTAGAGGAGTATCGTGGTCAAGGCAACGCAGGCACTTGGTGCCATTGGATCTCACTCCTTATAAAGGGAAGAGGTGGAGAAGAAGAAGAATTAATGTTCAAATATTTCCATCAAAAGTATTGTTGCGGCACCCGGCGATTAAGATCACCAGGGACGGATAGCCGAACCAGCTTTAATTCCAAGGCGACTCCCAAAAATGGAGGGTATTTTTAGCATGTGGGAAGGAAGAGATGCGAGGCGTTTAACTGAACGGAACACACAGGTTTATTCCGAAACCAGCAACAAATACACATGACAAATAACATGCAACTGTGGCGGACACGAAAGCCCACTGGCGTGGTGACATCATTCCGCGCACCAAGTGGGCGGCGGCCATACCCGAGGGGTAGGCGTGGCCTCAGGATATACACTGGGTGCGCAGCCCGGAGCGCGCCAGTGCTACAGTGACCTCTTGTCAATAAAGATACTTTTGTTTAACCGCGTTGTCCGCTTCCTCCTTGGTAGCAAGTCGCGCGCGTAGCACCGCACTTCATTGGTGACTCCGACGTTTTGGTCAGCCGTCACTGACCACCCGAACCCGCCACAGCCATGGCAACCAACGCGATAGCGATAAAGCTCCCCAAGTTCTGGGAAGCTCAGGCAGAGATCTGGTTCCTGCAGGGCGAAGCCCAGTTCAGGCTTTGACGCATCACGGCGGACGAGACACGCTACTGCCACATGGTCGACTCCCTCGGGGCCGGCGCGGCCACCCGCGTTGTGTCGGTCCTGAGGAACCCACCGGCCCACGACAGGTACGAGGCGATCAAGCGTATCCTCCTCGCCACGTTCGGCCTCACGGTGGACGCACGGGCCGATCGCCTCTTGGATCTCCCCGAGCTCGGTGACACGCGACCGTCGGTCCGAATGGACCATATGCTGTCGCTCATGGGCGACGAAACCCCGAACGCTCTATTCCGGGCGTTATTTCGACGCCAGCTGCCGGCACGAGTCCACCTCGCGTTGCCGGTTCCGCGACAACGGAACCCCGTGCGTTCGCGCCCGAGGCCGACAAGTTCTACGCGGCTTTGGACACGCAGGCTAGTTTCGGTGCGGCCGTAGCGGCTCCCGAGCCCGAACCTCCTGCGGGTGCCCACCCCTGCTCCGAGGGGCGCTTCGTGGCGGTAGCCACGCCCCGCCCACCACCACCGCGGAAACCGCGGCCTCCGGCTTCGCCGCAAACCTGGTGCCATTTCCACGCTAGGTTCGGCCACGAGGCTCGGCAATGTCACCCGCCGTGCTCATTCGGCAGGTCGGGAAACGCCCGGGCCGGCCCTCGGTAGTGGCACTGAGCGCCGGCCGATTAAACAGCCTCCTATACATAACGGACACCTTATCCGGGCGCCGTTACCTGTGCGACACGGGAGCGCAGGTGAGTGTCGTTCCCGCCGGTACGTCAGACAAGCAGTCCGCGGGCCGGGGCCCCGCGCTGCTTGCCGCCAACGGTACGCCCATTCGCACGTACGGAAAACGCAGCCTTTCTCTGCGGTTCGGAGGGCAGGTTTTCCGATGGTCGTTCATCACTGCCGACGTGCCTATGGCACTGCTCGGCGCAGACTTCCTCTGTGCCAATGGCCTGTTGGTCGACGTCAAGCACAGAAGGCTTGTCCAGGCCGAGACGTTCAGCTCGCTCGCTTGCGCATTGCCTGCCTCGTTGAGCAGCTCACGGAGCGGCTCATCGAGCGGCTTGCTGAGCGGTTCGGTTCCGGCCAGGTTCATCTGCACGCTTCCGGCAGCGGACGAATTCACCCGCCTCCTCGCGGGTTTCCCGGCCCTCACGAGGCCCACCTTGTCGGCGGGGACCGTCAAGCACGGGGTGGAACATCACATCCCCACCGCCGGGCCACCGGTCTACGCCCGGGCACGCCGCCTCGAGCCGACGAAGCTCGCGGTAGCTAAAGCGGAGTTCACTACGCTGGAGCGGCTCAGCATCGTGCGGCGCTCCGAGAGTGCTTGGGCGTCGCCGCTCCACATCGTGCCCAAGCCCGGCGGGGGATGGCGACCGTGCGGGGACTACCGCCATCTCAACGATGCCACCATCCCCGACCGCTAACCCGTCCCCCATATTCAGGACTTTTCCGTCCGCTTGGCGAATATGTCCTTCTTCTCGAAGGTGGACCTCATACGCGGTTACCACCAGGTCCCCGTCAGGCCGGAGGACATCCCGAAGATGGCTGTCATCACGCCGTTCGGTCTTTTCGAATTTCTTCGGATGCCCTTCGGTTTGAAGAATGCGGCTCAGGCGTTCCAGCGCCTCATGGACAGCGTCTTGCGCGACTTGGATTTCGTCTACGTCTATCTGGATGACATCCTCGTTGCAAGCGCGTCCCGCGAAGAGCATCTACACCATCTCCGCACGCTCTTCGAACGTCTGGGCCAGCACGGCCTGATCGTGAACCCCGCCAAGTGCCGGATCGGTGTCGCCGAAATCGACTTTTTGGGGCACCGCGTCACCAGGCACGGGGCCGTCCCCTTACCGGCCAAGGTGGAGGCGGTGAAAAGGTTTACGCGCCCCCGCACGATCAGGGGGCTCCAGGAGTTCCTGGGCATGGTAAACCTTTACCACCGTTTCCTGCCCCGCATCGCCCAGCTCCTGCGCCCCTTGCACGAGGCCCTCCGGGGGAAGCCGGGCAAAGGTGACGTCACCTGGACCGAGCAGATGGATGCGGCGTTCGTGGGCGCGAAGCTCGCCTTGGCTAATGCCACCATGCTCGCGCACCCGGCGCCCGATACACCGATCGCCCTCACCACCGACGCCTCGGACTACGCGGTGGGCGCGGTGCACGAGCAATGGGTGCGTGGAGCTTGGCAACCGCTGGCGTTCTTCAGCCGGCAGCTGTGCCCGCCCGCACGCCGGTACAGTACCTTCGACCGCGAGTTACTCGGGCTCCACCTGGCGGTCAGGCACTTCCGCCATCTGCTTGAGGGCCGTGCGTTCACGGCCTTCATCGACCACAAGCCACTGGTGTTCGCGATGGGCAAGGTCGCCGAGCCGTGGTCGGCCCGGCAGCAGCATCACCTCTCGGCCGTGTCCGAATACACGACGGACATCCGGCACGTCGCGGGGAAGGACAACCCGGTGGCGGATTGCCTTTCCCGGTCCGTTGCCCACGCGGTCCACCTCGGCATCGAGTATGCCCGGATGGCGGCGGACCAGGCCGCCGACCCCGACGTCCAGGCCTTGCGGACCGCCGTTATGGGCCTCCGCGTCACCGAGGTGCCGTTCAACGGCGCGGGCACGGCCCTCTGGTGCGACGTCTCCCTCGGGCGGCCTCGCCCCATCGTGCCCGCGGGCTGGCAGCGCCGGATTTTGGACTCCATCCACGGCCTGTCCCACCCGGGCACGAGGGCCTCCCAGAGGTTGATCGCCGACAAGTTTGTTTGGCATGGCCTCCGGAAGGCCGTCCGTGGCTGGGCCAGGACGTGCCTCGCGTGCCAGTGCGCGAAGGTGCACCGAGACATTGGCCTCGTTTGCGGTGCTGGAACGTTGGTTTGACCACGCTCACGTGGACCTGGTGGGACCTCTGCCCCCCTCGCGGGGTTTCACCCACGTCCTGACCATGATGGACCGCACCACCTGGTGGCCGGAGGCCGTGCCTTTGGCGTCAACGACGGCGGCGGACGTCGCGCAGGGGTTCATCGCCACCTGGGTCGCCCGGTTCGGCGCCCCCTCGGACATCTCGTCCGACCGCGGCCCCCAGTTCACCTCGGAGCTCTGGGGGGCGGTCGCGCGGGGGCTCAGGGTCCAGCTGCACCGCACCACGGCCTACCACCCCCAGGCTAATGGCCTGTGCGAGCGGTTCCACCGCTCGTTGAAGGCCGCGCTCCGGGCCACCCTCCGCGACGGCGGCTGGGTCGACAGGCTCCCCTGGGTCCTGCTGAGCCTCCAGACGGCGCCCAAGGAGGACCTGCGCGCATCTGCGGCGGAGTTGGTCTTTGGACAACCGCTGCGGGTGCCGGGCGAGTTCCTCCCCGACCCCACGGCACCTTTGTCTGTGGCGCAGGAGCACTCCGCGCTGCAGGAGACCGCCCGGAGGTTCGCCCCGGTGCCGACGGCGCACCACGGGCACCCACCCACGCACGTCGCCCCGGAGCTTCGCACCGCGGAGTATGTCTTCGTTCGGCACGACGACCACCGGACACCACTGCGGCCCCCGTACGACGGGCCTTTCCGCGTGCTGGAGAGCGGGTGAAATACTTCACCTTTGACATCGGCGGTACTCCCGACCGCATCTCGGTGGATCGACTCAAGCCGGCCCACCTCGACGTGGACCACCCACCGCCGGTGGCTCAGCCCCTGCGTCAGGGCCGCCCCCTGGCGGGCGGACCCCCGGCACCGCCCAGCACCACCGGCACGCCACCCCCCGGTCCGGCACCCATCCCGGATACAGCCGGGGGCATCCCAGCTGGCATCCCTGCACCCTGGACGCCGCCGGTCGCCAGAGGGCGCTTCGGCCAGGTCATCCGTTTGCCCCGCAAACTGGCTCTCCAGGTGCGCGGGAATTCTGGGGGGGCACGTGTGGCGGACACGAAAGCCCACTGGCGTGGTGACATCATTCCGCGCACCAAGTGGGCGGCGGCCACGCCCGAGGGGTAGGCGTGGCCTCAGGATATACACTGGGTGCGCAGCCCGGAGCGCGCCAGTGCTACAGTGACCTCTTGTCAATAAAGATACTTTTGTTTAACCGCGTTGTCTGCTTCCTCCTTGGTAGCAAGTCGCGCGTGTAGCACCGCGCTTCACAACACAATAACGATTTAATGAAAATAAAGCGCAGACCGAAATAAATGGTGTAAAAAAAACTTAAAAGTAAAACTAAGATATTCTACTAAAATAGGATAAAACATTAACATAATTTTGTTTATAAAAATAATAATTTTTACAGAAAAAAAATTACATAATTAAACATCTAGAACATAATTATGTTTTACAGAATAGTTTTTGTTTTACAGAATAACACAATAATATAAAGCATAATAATGCTTTATGGAAGAAAATTAGGTAAAATAGAGAAAAAACAATTGGAAATGGTGAAAAGAGTTCCAGAAAAACGCTGTTTTTGAAAAGAAAGTCCCAAAAAAAGCAACATATTCACCCTACTCTAATCAGTAAGTGTCTTCAATGCCAGCATTACACTTTTTCATCATTCTTCGTGCATTCTTCACAGTTTCTTTCACAACACCGTTTCCTAGTTTAACCCCTACTTTACGCTCAAAGTCTGGAATGTGTCTGACTTGTATTGTGGACAAACAACCATCACCGATAAAAGCCTGAAGGAAACGTGTCTGGCAAAATGGTTTCATTTTGCTCATCGAGATCTTACCAAAAGTAACAGAAAAAATAGTCATTTTCAAATAAATTCCTATAATAGTAAATTGTGCCTTCAATTGAAAACCGAGCCACCCTGACTTTCTCCCATAGGCTGCCACATACTTGTGCATATATAGAGGTGCAGGAGCCTGGTGATTGCAATAGGTGGCACAGTTTATTACTGTCAGTGGCACATGATGGCGAATGGCGTGTTTTTATGCAAGGCCAGAAAACTCGTTCGTGAGTTCGACAAAATCAACAGTTGATACCCATGTGACCTCTGTTAAGCTTATACTTAATGTAATTGCCAAGGTTTCTGGGATTACCACTCTTCACCAACTAATTTATATAGCTACAGTAGGGTCTTCTATTTTTATCTCATCTGGAACATAGTTCCAGGGAGCTTATGCGATGGCGTGTCATCCCGTCCGTCAGTCCATAAACACTTGCAACTTCTTTACCGAAACCGCTGAAGGGATTGTGACAAAACTTTGCACAAATTATATTTGGTATGATGCAACTCAAGTTTGTTCACAGCATTAAAAAAATTGAGGTCTAAGGGGGTCTACCGGATGTCAAAGTGGATCCAGGTTTGACCACCCCCAAAATATAGGAATTTGCTTTTTCCTCTGAAACTACACACACAATTATTTGTTTTTTGTACACAAGATCGAGGCTCGTGTATGATCTAACACATTAAACACAAAAAATATAAACGGACACATAAAACATAGAATAAAGGGAGTGGGAGACAGGAGAGGAAGAGAGAGGGAAGCACACAAGTACAACAACAGTAGTGAACAAGGACATTGAGAGATCTGTGGAAGGGAGAGGGCTGGGGCAGGGGAGTGGGGGGGAAAGGTATACAGTATAAAGCAAATGAACACCACTAGGAATTTCAGGAAAGAAGTTGGAGATTGTGTTACGTATTACCTCCCCAAACCCCGGTTACGGTGCACCTCAGAGTCTGGAGCGGGAACACGGCAGAAAGATTTGTTATTTTGCGTGTTCTAATAAACCATGGTAAAACCACACCAATGCAATTGAAGAACAAAACAAGTAATTGCATCAAAAACTCTCACATACACAATAATAACACTATTAAAGAAAGTACAAGGAATATCTCACTTGCATCAAATGAACAATACATATGATGGTGCCATCATTCCCCAATGATCTCAAAGCAATGAACTCACGATACGCCAAACGTGAGTGGAATGTAACATTCCCCAAAGTCCGTGCATGGATCCTCATGCTGGTAGGAGATCGAGGTCATGCAGAACGGCAAATGAATAGACAAGTATTGGCGCGACTGTGGATGAGGAGTTAGGAGGTGAGAGGTCGATATGGGAATTGAGCCGATAGATAAACCAACAGCAATCATCACGATGAGGTCGATATGGAAATCCGAACGGCAAAACATTATGCACCAAGCGGACAGCCTCTTCTTTTTTGAGGACAAAATGACGTATAGGCCCGTAATAGAGGCGCTTGATTTCTCCAACGACGACTCATACTTGGTGATAAAACCTGAGACGCAGGTTTAATTGCACTCGCAATATATGACGATGTTGTGGGCAATCCCTTTCCCGGGAAGCCTCAACTCATTCACGACCAATATCAAAAAAGTCCGCTCGCAGCCTCAACACGATTCATGGCTGTATTTCTATCATGGCCGTTCTCCTCCTCCTCCTCCTCCTCCAGCTTCCGGTTCTTTGCTGCGTTTTCATTTTTCCTTCACAAACATTTATTTTTACCTTTTACTAAAGTCACCTCCATTTCACACGAAAATCTTAACAAAATTACCTGACACTAAAAATCCTACAAGTATATAATAACAACAAAGGTGGACGTGACGGATCCGTAACAATTGAAAGAGGTGGATTTGGGGTGTTTTAACGGGGGTAGAAAAAGATCAAGGTTTTGGATGGGAGAAGATATGACATGGTGGTGAACAGCTGTTTTAAAGACCTGGAGGGAGGAGTGGGATTGAAGAGAGTGTGGGAGTTTGTTCCAGAGGTGGGAGTAAAGAGGAATGAAAGAGTGAAGGTGAGCAGAGAGTCTTGATTATGGCAATTTCACCAGAAGAGGGTTGCTGGCAGATCTTGTGTGTCCGGCAGGAATATTTGGGGGACAGAGCAGAGACAGAGCAGGGAGAGCTAGGCCGGAGAGGAGTTGGTAGAAGACAGAAAGCCCACCAACGTGTCTGCGGTGAGAGAGTGAAAGGCCCTCAGAATGAGCTTCATCATGGAGATTCCAATGATTCTGAAAGCTTTGGTTTCAACAGCGTGCAGCCGAGCTAGGTGTGAGGCAGGAGCACCAGCCCAGAGGGGAGAGCAGTATGGAGGAGGGAGACAGGTTTGAGAGTTCAGTCTTGAGAGTATTATAGAGATGGTGTTTCCTGGCTCTCCTGAGGGTAGACACACACTTGTTCCGAGTTTTGCAAAAGGAGTGGAGATTGCCTTCAGTTGGATTTGCCTTCCTTGAGGCAAAGGCAAGTTGCTTCAGGGCAACTGCCTCACCACAAGCTTCAGTGCATCATGGATGGGAGGAAGGGTATGACAACTGAAGACGAGATGGGATAAATCTGTGCATGAGAGAGAGCAGTTTACTTTGGAAGAATTCCCAGGAAGAGTTGATGTCAAAGGCAGTAGAGATGGGAGACCAGTCCAGATGATTGATGGATGCTTGAAGACCATGCCAGTCAGCCTCGTCGGCGCTGAGGAAGCTCTCTGAGAATGGCCGGAGAGATGTCCACTTTAACCAGCAAATGATCAGATGAACTGATGGGAGCAGAAGAAGAACAGCAGACATTTGCAGGGAAGTTAGTCATAACCAAGTCTAGAAGAGAAGATGCTCCATTGACTGAGATCCGGGTCGGGAAATTGACAGATTGTGTCAGCCCCAATGAGTCGCAGAAGTTCTTTGCTCAGGTTCCATGACTGGAGCGAGAGGTACCCACACCCAGCCACCTGGCATGATGACAGTTGATGTCACCACATATGAGGAAGAGAGAGTTGGGATGAGTGGATAGAAGTTGGTCCATCTTGTCAGACAGCGAGATGTAAATGGAGTCATCACTGTTTGGTGGGTGGTACAGAACACATATGAACAAAAAGTGGGAGCGGAGAGGAAGCCGTAGCCAGAGGTACTCCTGGGGGTGTGGTGGAGAGAGGGTAGTGCAGGGCGAGTGAGAAAGAGAGTTTTTGATAAAGATAGCCACCCCGCCACCAGGACGAGGTTGAGGTCTATCATACCGGAGGAGGGCATAACCAGGAATATATATTTAGGAATCAGACCCATCTTGAAGGAGGAAAGTTTCTGTTAAGCAGATTAAGTCTGGTTTGTCAGAAGCAACCTGTATGGAGATATCAATCAAGTTTGAGTGAAGGCCCCGGATGTTTGAGGTCCATACCGGTAAGGTAAGGTAAGGAAGAGGGAGGGGGAGCATCGGGTACAGGGGAGGGGAGGGGTAGGGTAAGATGAGGAAGAAGAGGAGGTAGGGAGAGCTGTTGATGGTGTGTCAGAGATTGCAGAAGAGCTAGGAGAAAGGGAAGGATGAGAAGGACAAATGGTTTGATGGTGATGGGATGAGGCACAGTGAGATGTTGTTTGAGGAGGGGCAGAGCAAATTAGAAGGTTGGAGGAGGTGGAGGCATGAGTCGGAAGGGAGAGGAAGCAGGGAGGAGGCCGCTTTGAGGAGGAGGGGTGAGAGGGGAGAATTGGGGAAAAATGGAGGGTGGGGAGATTTGTAGTGTAGGTGGTGAGGAGGAAATTTAGGAGGGGAGGGGTGAGGGGGGAGTTTTGAAGGGGAAGTTTTGAAGGGGAGGGGCGAGGAGGAGCTTTTGAATGGGAGGGTTGAGGGGGAAATTTGAGAGGAGAGGAGTGAGGTGGGAGTTTTGGAGTGGAAGGGTGAGGGGGGAGATTTGAAGGGGAGGAGTGAGGGGTGAATTTAGGAGGGGAGGGGGGAGTTTGGATTTTAGAAAGATTTGGACGATTAATGGAAAACGAACATTTATTGCAAAATGAGTTTCTTGTGATTTTCAAGTCAGAGATCCGTTTGAAAACATTGTAGGAGGGGTGGAATGCAGGTGAGTTTAGGGAATGTAGAAAGGAATAACTGTAAGAGATTGAATTTTTATTTGAAATAGAGTGATTTGATGAGCAAATTGAAGACAACCTTTTAAAGAGGAAGAAGTGCATGTTATAATATACAACAGAATACAACACTGCAGGGGAGAGTTTTAACATTTTAAAACAAAACTGTGAAAACTATCTGGGAAATTCCCTGAAGTGAGGGCATGGAGGCTAAGGGGGATGAAGTATTCCAGAACAGGTTCAGAAGGAAGGAACAGAAGAATAGGAGATTGACAGCCAAGTGAGCAGAAAACGAAGGAACAGGAAGGTGTACAAGCAATTGTGTTGTATGGGAGGGGGGACCTACTTTTTTAATTCTTCGTTAATATATATATTTTTGAAGGTTAGGTTAAAGTGGATCTGAGGAAGAAGGAGAAAAGTTGAAGGAGTATGGTAAAAACTAGAATTGGAAAGGTATCCGCTTTTTTTTTTTTTGTATTAAGACTTTCAACAAAGGGTAAGATGTTCGGGGGAAGTATGGGGTGAGAAAGACAAAGAAAAAAGCAATACAGTGAGAGAACGAAAGTAAATAGACAACAAACGACCGCCGAGGAGACAAGGAAGCCTCAAGGCTTCCCGACTGACCTCTCTGAACTCCTCATAGGAATGAAAACTGCCACCTGCACTCTTGACCCCATCCCCTCCAGCTTTGTCAAGGCCTCCCTTCCTGCTCTCTCTCCACTTATCACTGCAACAATAAACTCCTCCCTGTCTACAGGCATCATCCCACCATCCCTCAAAATTGCTGCTGTTACCCCCATTCTGAAAAAACCTGGACTCAACCCTGACACCCTAAACAACTTCAGACCCATCTCCATCCTACCCTTTCTGTCAAAAGTTTTGGAACGCGCTGTAGCCACTCAACTCAAACATCACCTCTCTGCCAATAACCTGTATGAAACATTCCAATCTGGATTCTGCTCCAACCACAGTACTGAAACTGCTCTCCTCAAAATCACCAACGACCTTCTCCTCTCCTCTGACGCCAGCAACCTCAACATTCTCATCCTCCTCGACCTCAGCGCCGCCTTTGACACCATCAATCACACCATCCTCCTCACCCGACTTGAAACCACCTTTAACATTACCGGCACTGCCCTCTCTTGGATCAAATCATACCTCTCCGACAGACGCCAGTTCATCTCCATCAATAACTGCAAATCCCCCACTGCTCCCCTCCCCCAAGGTGTCCCCCAAGGTTCAGTTCTTAGCCCCCTCCTCTTCATCCTGTACCTGTCCCACCTTGGTCACTTAATCCGCCGTCATGGTCTCCAATTCCACTGCTTCGCCGATGACATCCAGCTTTTCATCTCCACCAAGTCCATCTCCACCGCCACCCACTCTATCCTGACAAACTGCATCACTGAAATAAAATCCTGGCTTCAAATCAACTTCCTCAAACTGAACTATGATAAATCTGAAATAATCATCATTGGCCCAAAAACGCTCACCCAATCCACCCATAACTTTGCCCTAAACATCAACGGTTTCCCAGTATCCACCTCCCCTCACATCCGGAATCTTGGCATCATCTTTGACCAAACCCTCTCCTTCGACAAATACACTAAACACATCACAAAGACAGCCTTCTTTCACCTGAAAAACATCGCCCGTCTCCGTCCATCCCTCTCCTCCATGGCTGCAGAAACCCTCATCCACGCCTTCATCACCTCCCGTCTGGACTACTGCAATAGCCTCCTCTATGGTTCACCCTCAATAATCACCAATAAACTCCAATACATTCAGAACTCCGCTGCCCGTCTACTCACCCATTCCCGGACCCGTGACCACATCACTCCCGTCCTTTACAAGCTTCACTGGCTCCCCATCCCCCAGATAATCCAGTACAAATCCTCCTCTTGACCTACAAAGCCCTCCATAACCTGGCCCCATCCTACCTGGCTGACCTCCTCTCCAGACACACTCCCACCCGCAACCTCCGCTCTGCTGGTACCAACCTCCTGACCCCACCCCCCATGCGGACCAAATTCAGATCCTGGGGGGACAGGGCCTTCTCCATCGCTGCTCCCACCCTCTGGAACTCACTACCTCACACCATCAGAGACTCCTCCTCACTCACCACATTCAAAACATCACTCAAGACCCACCTGTTCAACACTGCATTTAACATTTAACCCACAGCACCTAACCCCTGACTATCTCTTCTCCTTCTCCTTCCTTTTGCTTTGATTATTTACCTGTTGATTTTTGTCTTTTTGCACTTGTTTTTTGTACTCTGTCAAAGCGTCTTTGGGCTTCTTGAAAAGCGCTATATAAAATAAATGTGTTATTATTATTATTATTATTATTATTATAAGGGACCAGGCCCGAAACGCGGCACGAACAAAACGACTATGACACACAGGTATGCGCGATTTACAAACCGAGATCTAACTAGAAACACACAGTAGACACATACACAGTAAAACAAACAGTAGAGATTTGACAAAAACACAAACGGGAAAATTCTTTAATTGGATGACGTGGAGATCTTGGAAGAAGACAACCTCACCGGCAGAACTGGAAGTGGTTCCCTGCTTGATGAACCTTGACAACAACCTTCACCACCTGTCATGTATCAAGGTGTGTTCACGGCATTAAGAATTCGGGGTCTGCGGGGGCGTTACCCCCCCCCCCCTCTTCCCAATATGTATTTTTCGGTCATATTTTCGGTTTTTCGCAGGTGCTAAAAATATTTCTGATCAGGAACCATGAGTGATTATTTAATGATATAAATGTTTTTGTTTTTTTTAGTTTAAAGTCTTATGATTATGTTAGTATGATTCTACATGCTGCCCTGTCTCCTAGCAACCATTGAAATCGTGTTAAAATACCTTTAGTCGGTGTAGTATTGAAGGAGCTGTGCTCCCACGTAATCGGAAGAATGGACGCGACAAAAAGCTGGAATTCGTCCGAGTTTCTTTATTGTCACAAAACAACTCGGGTACTCTGGAAAGCCCGTTTATCGGGCAGCAATATATATACACACATTATCCCGGAGCGTTTTCCCGGGAAAGGCGAGAGGGGGCGTGGCCGGGCGTCCTGGCCGCGGCCTGGCAAGTCGAGGGCGGGCATGCCCGGGCGTCCTGGACGAGCCCGGCATGGTGATCGCTCCGCGTCCTTGGTAGGTGCAAGGCGATTGTGTAAACCCAGCGGTAGCCGCTACACACGTCCCCCCAGAATCGACTTGCACCGGCAGGGTCAATTTGAGGGGGGTCCTGATGACCCGGCCGAAGCGACCCCTGGCGGGTCGTGGGGGGGGGTCCGGTGTGGTGGTGGGCGGTCGAGTGGGGGGTACCGTGGATGGGGGGCGGCCTCGCCGCGGCGGAAGGGCCAACCGTGGCGGTTGGTCGATGTCCACGTGCGCCGGCTTGAGGCGGTCCACCGCAATCCGGTCCGACCTGCCACCGATGTCGATGACGAACGACTTGTCGTCCCGTCGCAGGACCCGGAAGGGCCCGTCGTACGGTGGCCAGAGTGGCCCCCGATGTGCGTCATGACGCACAAAAACGTACTCCGCTGTGCGAAGCGCTGGGGGGATGTAGGACTGGGGGTCACCGTGGTGGGATGTTGGCACGGGGGCAAACCGTCGGGCGGCCTCCTGGAGGGCCGAGCGCTGGTGAGCTGCGGACCAGGGACTGGTAGCGTCGGGCACGAATTCGCCCGGGACGCGTAGCGCCTGGCCGTAGACAAGCTCGGCGGTGGATGCCCGGAGGTCCTCCTTGGGGGCCGTGCGGAGGCCCAAAAGGACCCACGGCAGCCGGTCGGCCCAACCGCCGTCTTGAAGGCCGGCCATGAGCGCGGCCTTCATGGAGCGGTGGAATCGCTCGCACAACCCGTCGGCTTGGGGGTGGTAGGCCGTAGTATGGTGGAGCTTGACCCCCAGGTTACGGGTGACCGCGCCCCACAGCTCGGAGGTGAACTGCGGTCTGCGGTCCGACGAGATGTCCGCCGGTGCGCCGAAGCGGGCGACCCAGGTGGCGATAAAAGCCTGCGCCACGTCGGCGGTGGTGGTGGAGACGAGGGGAATGGCCTCCGGCCACCTGGTGGTCCTGTCCACCGTGGTGAGCAGGTGTGTGAACCCCCGTGATGGGGGGAGGGGGCCCACCAGATCCACGTTGACATGGTCGAAACGTCGTTCGGGCACGGTGAAAGGTGCCAGCGGGGTCTGGGTGTGTCGGTGGACCTTGGCCTGTTGGCAGGCTGTGCAGGTGCTGGTCCAATCGCGGACGTCCCATCGAAGGCCGTGCCAGACGAATCGCGCCGACACCAGCTTCTGGGAAGCTTTCCGGCCCGGGTGGGAAAGGCCGTGGAGGGAGGCGAAGATGCGGCGTTGCCAGGTAACGGGCACGATGGGGCGAGGCTGGCCTTGGGAGACGTCGCAGAGCAGGACAGTGTCCGCGAAGGGGATGTCGGCCAGGCCGAGGCCCGTGTCCGCCGCCCGGAGGGCTTGCACCGTGGTGTCGGTGGTTTGGTCCGCCGCCATAAGCGCGAAGTCCACGCCGAGGTGGACCGCGTTCGCGCTGGCCCGAGAAAGACAGTCGGCCACGGCGTTGTTTTTTGCCGGCGACGTGCCGGATGTCCGTGGTAAACTCCGACACGGCGGAGAGGTGGCACTGTTGGCGGGCCGACCACGGCTCCGTGACCTTGGCCATTGCGTAAACCAACGGCTTGTGGTCGACGAACGCCGTGAAGGGTCGGCCCTCCAGGAGGTGGCGGAAATGGCGAACGGCCAGGTGTAGACCGAGGAGCTCACGGTCAAACGTGCTGTATTTGAGCTCGTTCGGCCGGAGCTGCCGGCTGAAAAAAGCGAGTGGTTGCCAAACCCCGTTCACCCATTGCTCATGTACGGCGCCCACCGCCTAGTCGGAGGCATCCGTGGTGAGGGCGATGGGAGCATTGAGCACTGGGTGAGCGAGCAGTGTTGCGTCGGCGAGGGCCCGCTTTGAGCTTTGGAAGGCCGCGTCCATTGCTGCGGACCAGACGATGTCGTGCTTGGCCGGCTTGCCCCGGAGGGCTTCGTAGAGGGGCCGCATGAGTTGAGCAGCGCGGGGCACAAAGCGGTGATAGAAATTCACCATTCCCAGGAATTCCTGCATGGCCTTTATGGAGCGGGACGCGGAAACGTGGTGATGGCCTCGACCTTGGTTGGCAGCGGCACGGCCCCGTTCTTGGTGATGTGGTGGCCCAAAAAATCAACGGCCGTCGTGCCGAAGTGGCATTTGGCCGGGTTGACGATGAGGCTGTGCTCGCTGAGGCGCCCGAACAGTGTTCGGAGGTGGAGGAGGTGCTCGGCCCGGGACGTGCTGGCGATGAGGATGTCGTCCAGGTAAACGAAGAGGAACGGCAGGTCACGCAGCACGCCATCCATCAAGCGCTGGAACGCCTGAGCCGCGTTCTTGAGGCCAAACGGCATCCGTAGGAATTCGAATAAGCCGAACGGCGTGATGACGGCCATTTTAGGGACGTCGGCCGCCCTGACAGGTACCTGGTGATATCCCCGTATGAGATCGATTTTTGAAAAAATCGCCTGTCCTGCCAGACGGGCGGAGAAGTCTTGGATGTGCGGGATCGGATACCTGTCGGGGGTGGTAGCGTCGTTAAGGCGGCAGTAGTTGCCACATGGGCGCCAGCCGCCCCCTGGCTTTGGGACGATGTGTAGTGGCGAAGCCCACGTGCTATCGGAGCGCCGCACGATGCTGAGGTGTTCCAAAGCGTCGAACTCGGCTTTGGCCACGGCGAGCTTGGCTGGGTCGAGGCGGCGGGCTCTGGCATAGACCGGCGGGCCCGTGGTTGGTATGTGGTGCTCGATCCCATGTCGTACTGCGACGGCCGAAAACGTCGGCCGCGTGAGGGCCGGGAACTCCGTGAGCAGGCGAGCAAACTCGTTCGCCGCCGGGAGGGCGCATGCCAGCTCGGTCGGAGCGGAGCTGCTCAATGTGCATACCAGGGAGCTGAAGGTCTCGGCATTGATGAGGCGACGCCGTTGGACGTCCACCAGCAGTCCGTGTGCGCAGAGGAAGTCGGCACCTAGCAGAGTCATGGGCACGTTTGCGGTTACAAATGTCCAAGTAAAGCGTTGGCCGCCGAAGCAGAGGGTGACGTTGCGCGGGCCGAAGGTGCAGATGGCCGATCCGTTGGCCGCAACCAAGGAGGGGCCGCAAACCGCGGACTGCCTGTCCTGATCAGAAGCGGGTATGATGCTCAGTTGGGCGCCGGTGTCGCACAGGAAGCGCCGTCCGGATGCTTTGTCCGTGATGAAAGGTAAGTTGCCCGTGTGGCCGACGCTCATGGCTGGTAATGAACGCTGGCCCGGCCGTTTCCCGGCCTGCCGAAGGTGCACGGGGGTCGGCATGTCCGGGCCTTCTGTCCGAACCTGGCATGATAGTAACACCACGCTTGGTCAGGTGGACGCCCCGGTCGTCGTGCTGGAGGTGGTCGGCTCGGCGTAGCGGCCGCCAGTTGCGTCGGCAGTTCGGTCGTCGACCGTGCCGGGTGCTCAGGCGCCATGGGCGTTGCGTCGGACGGCGGTGGGCCCCAGGTCACTGCTGCAATGCGTTGGCCTGCCGCGGAGATCTTGTCGGCTTCCCTGGCGAGGGCGCGGGGATCCGTGATCGTCATGCTCGCCAGGGCAAGGCGTACTGGGCAAGGCAGCTGACGGAGGAACAGCTCCCGGAACAGGAATGCCGGAGAGTGCTCGCTGAGCAGCGAAAGCATGTCGTCCATTCGCTCGGACGGGCGCGTGTCGCCGAGCTCGGGCAGGTCGAGCAGGCGCCGTGCTCGTTCCGCCGATGGGAGGGCGAAAGCGTCGAGGAGGAGCTTTTTAATCACGCCGTATTTGTCAGCGGCTGGCGGGCTCTCGAGGAGGCTCAGGGCGCGGGCCGCGGTGGCTGAACCGAGCGCTGCTACCACATGGTGGAAGCGGGTGTCGTCGGCCGTGATGCCTCGCAGGGCGAACAGGGAGTCCGCCTGGGCGAACCAAACCGCCGCGTGAGCCTCCCAGAAGGTAGGCAGTTTAAGGGCAACTGCCGTGTCCATGTCGGTAGGTCACCAATGAAGGAGCTGTGCTCCCACGTAATCGGAAGAATGGACGCGTCAAAAAGCTGGAATTCGTCCGAGTTTCTTTATTGTCACAAAACAACTCGGGTACTCTGGAAAGCCCGTTTATCAGGCAGCAATATATATACACACATTATCCCGGAGCGTTTGCCCGGGAAAGGCGAGAGGGGGCGTGGCCGGGCGTCCTGGCCGCGGCCTGGCAAGTCGAGGGCGGGCATGCCCGGGCATGCCCGGGTGTCCCGGACGCGGCCTGGCAAGTCGAGAGCGGGCGTGGCCGGGCGTGCCCGGGCGTCCTGGACGAGCCCGGCATGGTGATCGCTCCGCGTCCTTGGTAGGTGCAAGGCGATTGTGTAAACCCAGCGGTAGCCGCTACAGTATACTGCTTTATTGTACCAGGTGAGCGCCAGGGGTATTGCCCCTATTTTGTCGTATACAGCCATAGCATGGCCACCCTTCTTCCAGCCACCCTTCTTCCGGCCACCCTTTTTCTGGCCACCCTTCTTCTGACCACCCTTCTTCTGGCCACCCTTCTTCTGGCCACCCTTCTTCTGGCCACCTTTCTTCTGGCCACCCTTCTTCTGGCCACCTTTCTTCTGGTCACCTTTCTTCTGGCCACCTTTCTTCTGGCCACCCTTCTTCTGGCCACCCTTCTGGCCACCTTTCTTTTGGCCACCTTTCTTCTGGCCACCCTTCTGGCCACCTTTCTTCTGGCCACCTTTCTTCTGGCCACCTTTCTTCTGGCCACCTTTCTTCTGGCCACCCTTTTTCTGGCCACCTTTATTCTGGCCACCCTTTTTCTGGCCACCCTTCCATACTATTGGTTTTTTGAAATGTCAACACCTCGTCTCTCTGTGTCACCATGTGTTTTTCATCAAGACAGGCACTTTCTTTGTATTGGCAAAAAGGTACATCGTTTACAGGTAATGATCCAGTTCATGGCTTCTCCGCTTTAGGGATACTAGGGCATGCCCGTACTATATATATATCTAAAATTATATCCCCCCCCCTCTATTTACATGAAATGGTTTGGTCCATTCGCAAAGCCAAAGCGAACGGCTTGCGAGTACGGTGACAATCCCCCCCCTCTATTTACATGAAATGGTTTGGTCCAAAGCGAACGGCTTGCGGAGTTTGGTAAATAAATCGCCATAGCTCGGTAACTACTTCTCCGATTAATATGAAACCTTGAAAAGGCACATCCTCGGGTCCCCAGCAATATACCTGGCAAGTTTCAAGTATATCGGACCCGTGGTTGTCGAGAAACAGCGGTCACAGACAAACGACACACACACATACACACACACACAGAGAGATTACTGGAATTATAGATAGATACTCGCTGTGATGGAAATGGATGTTCCTCATTTGTAGCTAAGATGGAAGTCGTACTCCTGCACTCAGAGCAGAGCCTGCAGTGATTTAGGATCCATTGACAAGGGTTTGCCCACAATAGCTACAAGAGGCCTTTGGCCTGTGATTACGATGATACGTCACCTGTAAATTGGTGGTGGAGTTTTTTTTACCAAGCAAAGCATCTCTCATCTCTTTTCTATCTGTGCATACCTTATTTAGGCATCAGGTAGTGTCCTGCTGCAGAAAGCAATAACATTGGATTTCCCTCTTGGAACAATGCAGATCCAAGGTCATATTCACTTTCTGAAGAATCACATCCTTGTTCGGCCCATAAAATACAAGCACGAGAGCCTTCGCGACCATTCATTTTACCTGTTCAAACATTTGAGAGTCTGACCACGTCCATGGAACATACACCTTTGTCAGCTTTTGAAGTGTGTGGATCCTGATAGATCTGATGTATGGGTTAGAAGCTTTGGAAGGTAGTTGAACATGCGGAGGTAGCTTTGTCGTTCCAACAGATTTATGGGACGATACATCTTGTTGGCCTGAACCTTGGGTCTGATTGCAGACTGGAAACCAGGTGACCTATGAAGGTAAATCCACTCATGTAAAGTTCGAGTTTTCCTTTGTTCAGTTTGACGTGTCTTTTTCAAGACATTGTGACCATCCATCATCCTGCAGTCTATTCCATCCATAAATAAGGATTATATCCACGATGCAGGTAACTCAGTGTAAGAAAACAAGTGCCGTGAGAAGCACCTGGAAGATCTCAGATGACACCGAGGTTCCAAAATCCAACCGCAGCCACCTGATAGCCGATAGCCACCCGATAGCCATCTGATAGCCACATGACAGCCCCCTGATCGCCCCCTGATAGCCACCTGATAGCCACATGATAGCCCCCTGATAGCCCCCTGATAGCCATATGATAGCCACATGATAGCCACCTCATAGCCACATGATAGCCACATGATAGCCCCCTGATAGCCACCTCATAGCCACATAATAGCCACATGATAGCCCCCTGATAGCCACATGATAGCCACATGATAGCCACATGATAGACATCTGACAGCCACATGATAGCCACCTGAAAGCCATCTGATAGCCACCTGATAGCCACCCAATAGCCACCCGATAGCCATCCGATAGCCACCTGATAGCCATCCGATAGCCACCTGATAGCCATCCGATAGCCACCTGATAGCCACCTGATAGCCACCTGAAATCCACGTGATAGCCACCTCATAGCCACCTGATAGCCACCCGATAGCCACCCGATAGCCACATGATAGCCACATGATAGCCACATGATAGCCATCTGATAGCCATCTGATAGCCATCTGATAGCCATCCGATAGCCACCTGATAGCCATCTGATAGCCATCTGATAGCCACATGATAGCCACATCATAGCCACCTGATAGCCACATGACAGTGTGGAAATATATATAAATATATAATTCATATTTATAAGACAATTTATGAATATTAGTTAAATTGTACTTCAATGTGAATCTTGTTCTCAAAGCATGCAAGGAAATGTGCAGGGAACCTGGAGCAAGCAGCCGACCATCTGTGAAATGACCCAGTGACCTCTAAGGATGTGAACAGAGGGAAGAATGCTGATTTAGCTCAGAGTTGGAATGTACCACTTCATTAGTGGGACTAGGGGATTGATCTTATCAGCTTTTGTGTCCTCCGTAATGATAAACATATGGAGTTGGCACCAGAAAGGCTGGCTCTAAGTGACCCCAGAATTCCGACCATTGTGGATCAGAGGAAATGAGTCTTGTATATAACGGGACACTACGAGGCTGCGAAGAGAGAATTATTCCCACGGAACGACGCGTCGTATTCTGTCTGTAATTTGTGTAAAGTATAACTAAAGTCCTCTGCGCAATATCTGAATAAATCTCGGTTTGAACTGAGCGAGTCTGAGTCCCTTTGAGTCTGAGCCTCGCTAAGAAAAGTGTCTGAAAAGAAGCCACAACAATTGGTGGAGATTGCCGGGTCTGCAACGCTGGAACAGGTTGGCACATCGCGTTGAACACGTCCAGGCGATTTTTCAAGGTATGAAGAGTTTGCCTGTGTATTATCTTGCCAACCTCGAAAGGAGTCTGCAATTTGAACGTGGTGGGGCTGAATTTGGACACAGGTAGAATAAAGATTTGTACAGTTATTGTCTATGTATCATAAGTATATGTGTTAGAAATGTGGTCGGTGGGCAGTTCCACGAGGCATTTGTGCAGAAAGCCCCGGAATTACAGATATACACACACTTCAGGAAGGGTGCCATGTTTTTTTTTGTGTGTGTTTTTTTTGTTGTTTTTTTTATGCCAAAGATCCACTGAAACTTTTTTTTAGGTCTTCAGGAATGGTGCTGTGCTTTTTTTAAAATGAAGATACACTGAAACGGAGGTGTAACAGCTCCATGTTTTTTTGGTTTTTTTTCATGACGATCCACTGAAATGGAGGTGTAATACTGTATAATCATGTATAAAATGGTCGACCTTAATTGTATATTTGTATATATTTCACGGTTGTACGTTGTTGGAGGTGACATTATGATGTCCTGTTTATAACCTTTCGCTCCTGGAACAGATGAAATTGAGGTTCCCATAATAAATAATGGTAGAAATCTTTTATCTTGCACCGGTAGAAGCGGTAGAATGAACGGAACGAAGAATAGTTCATCAATTTCCGAAAATATGTGATAATTAGCGATTATTTCGAGTATTTGTGTATCTGAACATGATTTTGCATTTCAACGAACGAAAATGGGGTTAAATCGCGCTGTAAATGTGCGCTTTGGTGCGTAAATTGCGGTGACAGAGACGTGCTACAACTCATTAGCGAAGCCGCGCGGTTTGTCTGACGCGAGCGAGTGGTCTCGGAGCGTGAGGTACTCTGTTGCGAAGCGCGTTCGCACGTACATAAAACTATTCATATCTCTGAAACGGGCTGGTTCGATTTTTATAAAATAAACTTCCTTTTATAGAGCAGAACCGTGAGCAAACAACGATATCAATGGCGATCTTGACAGACCCGTTTTGCGCCGGCAAATGCAATTTGTACATAGCGATGGCCATCTCGTGCTGCATAAATTATAATAAATTATTGGCGGCACGTATCGTGACGTCACCCCCTATGCGCCCAAACAGGGACATAGTGCGTTCGTAAAGTGCGTTTGCACGCACGCAAAGCGCGTTCGCATATACCAAGCAAATGCTCAGTGACCGCTTCACGGGTCGAATCGTGGGTAAACGCTGAGCACACGTACACGTACATGGTACGTGTGGGCCGCACGAATCAGTACGCGGCATGCACGAATCAGCACGGGTAACGCACGTGAATCATCGCTCCGCGGTTCATTTGACGTGGACGGGACATTTCGTGCACGCACCGGCACCTACATAGGTATGCGCTATTGGTTCATGTTCTAACTTGGAAATGGCCGGGCGGTTAAATGCGCTGGGACGAGATCTGGCGGCCCAGGTTCTACTCCCCGCAATCGTATTTTACCAATTTCTTTAAAAAAAAAAATAATAATAATATATATATCGATCGATTTTTTGATCATATTGCACATATTTCTGTTTGGATAAAACTCTGAGTTGGTTTCAGGGACTGATTGTGATCATTTAAAACTTTGTATGGGCTGTGAGATTCATCTGGTTGTTCACAATGTGTCCACCGGTAGCGATGTTTGTGTAAGGATTTGGACAGGGCTTGCGTGCTGTAGTGAAATCGTATTATGCTGAACCCAGGTGATGCTCGCTGCTCGCTGACACCGCTAGGGGGGCGCGGCTATAAGACCCGAAACGGCCGCTGCTCTAGGCGTCTTCTCCTGTGACATGTTACATTGACTAGTGGACTCGTTAACGGTACGTACCGCATAGAATATTACGCTTGCTTTCATTGAATGATATTGTGGATTGACCTATGTGAAACCAAACCTTATTTCTATTGCATCCCTGTATTTGCAGAATGATGTCAAAGGTCTTAATGGAATTAAACCAACAGATGGACTAAAGTTGTGACTTGAATTGATTTCCACAACACGTGCCATGATAAAGTAATAACTAATAACCATTAAGGAAGAGGCGGAAGAGAAGAGGTTATACTTACGCAGCAAAACTTGCAAGTGAAAACACAATCTGGATATTTGCATAAACCTGTGATCTTCTTCTTTCGTGTATCATCAGATGGCCAGCTCAGTGTCGTGCAGCCATGCCCTCGTCTCTGGTCCTACGTCGAAGAGGCCGGCTTCTGAAGGTGGTCTGTTTAGGGGGCAGGTGGTAATTATGTGTTCGGCAGTCTGCTCAGGCTCGCCGCACTCGCACGCGGCGCTGTCTGCCAGGCCCCACATCTTCAGCGATGATTTGAAGCGGCCGACCCCCGTACGTAGACGGTTCAGCAAGGTCCATTGCAGGCGTGGTAGGTCTTCTCCTATGACGCCACCTCCTGGGTCCCAGATGTAGCGGTGGATGCGGGTGGGCCCGGCCGTTTCCCACACCTGCTTCCAAGATACCGCCATCCATGCGCTTCTACACAGGTCCTCAGGGATAGAACTGAGCATCTCTTGTGCCGCCTTGTTGTAGGGATGGCGGGACTTGAGTCTGCTTGGAGGCGCCACTATCGTTGTGGTGTTGTGCAGGATGTGCCAGTCATGTTTCTGGGTATTCCTTGCCAGGGCGAGGGTAGCAGACTCCTGTCTGAGGCCAGCTGGGGCGATTCCCGCTAGGACTGGCAGGTGGAATGCCGGGGTGGGCTTCAAGCAACCAGCTACAATGCGGAGGGCGTTGTTAATGTCAACATCAACCTTTCTCATGTGTGGGCTTCTGCTCCAGGCTGGGGCGCAGTATTCGGCTGCAGAGAAGACCAGGGCTTGCGTGGATATTCGTAGGGTCTTGGCGGAGGCTCCCCAGGTCGTACCAGCGAGACGTCGGATAAGCGAGACCCTTGATGTCACCTTGGCCTTAACTTCTTCGAGGTGTTGCTTGAAGGACAGTATCCGATCTAGGCGTACACCGAGGTACTTTGGGGCTTGCTGGAACTCCAGGCGTTTGTTGTCAACGAACACGTCCAGTTCCCTTTTTGCTTCTCTGTTGTTAAGATGGTATGCCGCTGACACTGTCTTACCAATGCTGAGCTGCAAATGCCACCTCCGGAGGTAGGCTACCAAGGTGCCCATGTCTTGGTTGATACCGTTTTCCATCGCCTTCCATGTTGGTTGTCGCAGCATGATGGCCAGGTCGTCCGCGTAACCGTACTTTCTGGATGTTGTATCCGGCAGGTCATAGATGTAGATGTTAAACAGCATCGGCGAGAGAACAGAACCCTGCGGGACACCATTCCTCAGTCTTCTGAGCCTGCTGCGCTGGCCGTCGCTGGTCTGTAGGACGAAGCTGCGGTTTGACAGCATCTCCATGATGAAGTTCACCATATGCCGGTCCGGGATTGTCCTCAGCAGCTTCAGGTGGAGTCCACGGTGCCAAACAGTGTCGTATGCAGCTGTCAGGTCCAGGAACACTACACCAGCTTTCTCATGGTCCTGGAAGCTGTCTTCGATATGTTGTGTGAGTAATGTTACCTGGTCCACTGTTGACCTGCCACGACGGAAACCAGCTTGTTCCCGCGGGAGCTGTGGGTCCACCACTGGGTCGATGCGGCTGTGGATCATCCTCTCCAGAATCTTAAATGGGACGCAGAGCAACGAGATCGGTCTGTAGGACTTGGGATCTTCCGCAGGTTTGTTCGGCTTCGGCAGGGCTATGACGGATGCACGGCGCCAGGTCTTCAGGAGCTTGGACCTCCGGAGGCACGACAAGAAGAACGAACACAGCCAACCAGATGTTGTTGTGCTCTGGTGGATGACGAGCTCCGGATGGATGTTGTCACGGCCTGGTGACTTACCCGGCTTGAGTTTGCTCATGGCCGCACTGAGTTCGGCTGCTGTGAAGTCTCCAGAGAGATTGGCATCGGCACTGGCCGCCCTGGAGAGAGAAGACACCTCACGCAACGTCAGGCGGGCAAAGTTTTTGTCTGCATCCGGGAAGCGACCGTTCTTCAGGGGCTGGGGCCCAATGGCGTCTGCTGTCACCGGGCACCTGAATGGCATTGTATTTCTGCCTGTCAGCTGGTTGGTGGTCTGCCACGCCTTGCGACTAGAGTGGGTAAAATCGATCGACTCAACTATTTCAGTCCATCTGGTCCTACGGGTGGCGTCCAGCTTCTGGAGTAGTGCTGTTGCAGTCGCGTCCACTTCTTCCCTGGAGCTAGCCTGCTGATGGTCACGCAGGAGATGGCTGCACTCCTCGTCCCAACCAGGAATGTAGTTCTTGTTAAAGCCACGCGGGATGTTTTTCTTTGCTGCACCTAGGAGAACCTTACAATAGGCTGCGTATGCGGCGACTGCGGCGTCCACATCAGCAGCTTCTGGGTTCGGGAGACCGGCTGTTCTTCTTTCCGTCTCTGCAGCAAACGACTGCCAGTTAGCCTTCCGGAAGTTCCATCTCTTGACAGGTCTGCCCGCTTCCGGCTGCACCAGTGATGGCACTTTAATGATGGACGGTCGGTGGTGTGAGCGGGAGAACCTGTCAATGATGTGTCTCTCAGGCTTCGGGTCGTTGGTGCGGCACACGGCGAAGGCCAGGTCCGGATTGGTGTAGGTGTTCTAGCGTATAGAGAAGAAGCTTGGAGGCTCTTTTGGGTCGAACAGCAGCAGTGCATCGGTGTTGGAGGCCCAGTCGCTCAGCATCATTCCGTCTGGTGTTGTGTAGTTGTAACCCCAGTCTGTGTGTTGACAGTTGAAGTCACCTGCATAGATGGTGGGTGCAGTAACGGACGGGAGTGATGACGCCATCAGCGCTGATGGAGGAGGGTTATATATGTTGACGACCGATGTTTCCTGGATTTTGGTGACCAGCCACTCGATGTTGGAGCCTGGTGGAGATTGGCTAATGGCTGTCCAGCTTAGTTCAGTCCTGACGAAGGTTGCCATTCCATGCTGTTTACTGTGGATGGACCCAGCGAGAAGGAACCCAGGCAGCTTGAGGTTGTCGTCAGCTGCACAGTGTGTCTCTTGTAGGAGAACGACTGCTGCCTTGTTGAAGTCGGCGAGGTGTCGTATGACTTCGAGCTTGGTTGTGGTGAGGCCCTCGACATTGAGTTGGAGCACTGACAGGCCTTGGTTTTCGACGGTCGGAATGGCCGCCCGTCCTGAAAAGGACGTGCTATGCCTTGGTCTTGGTCTTGACCTTAGCTTGAACCTTGACCCGCCAGGTCGATGATTGTGTGGCGACATTAGTTTCACAATTCTTGTTACTTGTAGGGAAGGCCGCAGAGAGGCTGTCGTCTTCTTCCCCAACCTGTGATGTAGTGTCATCTTTGTCTAATTCTTCCATCATGAGCGTGAGTAATACATGTTTGGCCGCCATCTTGCTTCTCTTCTGCCTGTGTGGCGCAAAGCAATCTTCCAGAAGACGCTTCTGTCCTCGGAAGAGACCAAATCGCACGAGAAGGAGAAGTTGTTGTCTTCCTGTTGACATATTACGTACGGTTTGGGGGTAACAAATGGGGTTTTCAATGTAAACTCTGTCCCTCTCTCCCCCTCTCTTCCCCTTTCTCTCTTCCTCTTCTTCGGTCTCTCTCTCCCCTCTTTCTCTCCGCCTCTCCCCCCCCCCCTCTCCTCCTCTCCCCCTCTCCTCCTCTCCTGCTCTCCCCCCCCCCCCCTCTCCTCCTCTCCCTCCCTCCCCCTCTCCTCCTCTCCCTCCCCCCCTCTCCTCCTCTCCTCTCCCTCCCTCCTCCTCTCCCTCCCTCCCCCTCTCCTCCTCTCCCTCCCTCCCCCTCTCCTCCTCTCCCTCCCTCCCCCTCTCCTCCTCTTCCTCCCTCCCCCTCTCCCTCCCTCCCCTCTCCTCCTCTCCCTCCCTCCCCCTCTCCTCCTCTCCCTCCCTCCCCCTCTCCTCCTCTCCCTCCCTCCCCCTCTCCTCCTCTCCCTCCCTCCCCCTCACCTCCTCTCCTCCTCTCCCTCCCTCCTCCTCTCCCTCCCTCCTCCTCTCCCTCCCTCCCCCTCTCCTCCTCTCCCTCCCTCCTCCTCTCCTCCTCTCCCTCCCTCCCCCTCTCCTCCTCTCCTCCTCTCCTCCTCTCCCTCCCTCCTCCTCACCCTCCCTCTCTCCTCCTCTCCCTCCCCCCCCTCTCCTCCTCTCCCTCCCTCCCCCTCTCCTCCTCTCCCTCCCTCCCCCTCTCCTCCTCTTCCTCCCTCCCCCTCTCCTCCTCTCCCTCCCTCCCCCTCTCCTCCTCTCCCTCCCCCTCTCCTCCTCTCCCTCCCCCCTCTCCTCCTCTCCTCTCCCTCCTCCTCTCCCTCCCTCCTCCTCACCCTCCCTCCTCCTCTCCTCCTCTCCCTCCCTCCCCCTCGCCTCCTCTCCCTCCCTCCCCCTCTCCTCCTCTCCCTCCCTCCCCCTCTCCTCCTCTCCCCCCCTCCCCCTCCCTCCCCCTCCTCTCCTCTCCCTCCTCCTCCTCTCCCTCCCTCCCCCTCCTCCTCCTCTCCCTCCCCCTCCTCCCCCTCCTCCTCCTCTCCCTCCCCCTCCTCCCCCTCCTCCTCCTCTCCCTCCCCCTCCTCTCCCTCCCCTCCCCCTCCTCTTCCTCCCCCTCCTCTCCCTCCCTCTCCTTCCCTCCTCCTCCTCTCCCTTCCTCCTCCCTCCCTCCCCCTCTCCTCCTCTCCCTCCCTCCCCTCTCCTCCTCTCCCTCCCCCCTCTCCTCCTCTCCCTCCCTCCCCCTCTCCTCCTCTCCCTCCCTCCCCCTCTCCTCCTCTCCCTCCCCCCTCTCCTCCTCTCCCTCCCCCCCTCTCCTCCTCTCCCTCCCCCCCTCTCCCCCTCTCCCTCCCCCTCCCTCCCCCTCCCTCCCCCTCTCTCCTCCTCTCCCTCCCCCCCTCTCCCCCTCTCTCTCCCTCTCCCTCTCCCTCCCTCCCCCTTTTTGAATCGGATGGGAAACAAGATTGTGTGCTGGCATCATTGAAAGGTGCGCAGCTATGCGATTGATGCGATGTAACGATGATGATAAACAGTAGAATGACACATTCCTTATGATTATGATTGTGGTTGCTATATATGGGGGATTAATCTGATGGAATTCATTTCTCTGCTCCTTTATTTTCTCCTTCATTCCTTTTTCTTTGTTTTTTTTCCTGTCTCTATACAGGTGCCGGTCCTCTTTCACACCCCTCCCTCCAGTCTGCTTTACTTTTCTATTCCTACCTTTTCTTTCTTCTTCCTTCTTTCCATTTTCATTCATTCATTTTTTAATTCTTTCAATTTCTCACTCCTTGATTTATGGTAACCCCTCCTAAATCTGGACCAAATATGGGAAATGGAGATTACCTTGCATTAAATGGAAAAATGATTATAAAGAATTTTTTTTAGATCGATAGTATTGTGATACAGGTATTTAGAATTATGATTAAAATAATCAGTAGGATTAAAAAGGGTACGAATGGTACCACAAGTGTTTCCGGTGTTAGGCGATTGCACTGGTGTAGAGAAGAGCTTCTTACAACAAGAGCTTTCAAGCCCTATAGGATCAGTTGTGAATTACAAGCAATAGAGTAAAATTGCAGGATAACTATACACTTCAAAAATAATAATGATAATAATTTGAGCATGATTGGATCAAAATTGTCAATACTTTTGAATTGGTTATGATTTTGTTGGCAAAACATTTTAAGATGGTAGGGTGTGGTCCAGATCAGGAGGGCGTTATACAGGGTTTTTGGGGTTTTGTTGACCTGACTGAGGTAGGTCTTGCCTGGGGTGGAAATATGTCCTGGAGGTAAACGTTACTGTTTTCTCTGAACCATCGGGCATGGCATGAGATGGCATTGCCCCTTGCCCATGAGATATCATATCTCAATTTTATTGTTTTATTATAAATCAATATTGATATGTTATGTAGGTAATATCACCATTGTAAGGAGCTAAGGAAACAGCAATCAGGGATTGTGGACCCTTGCCAGGATGTGTTTTTCAGTGATTTTGAGATTGTTGTGTTGACACAATTATGGTGCCTATACCATGTGATCAATGACATGATTGTGATTTTACAAAATTGTACAGGTGATGTTGCACCTGTCATGAAAGTTTCCTGTTATTCGTATTAACGAATGCAGAGAAAATCAAAATTGTTCTGTGCAGACAGACAAACAAACGGATTTAAATGTAATATGCTCTCCTTTGATGGAGGTAATAGGACGAGAGGGAAGCATATTTCGCTTCTTGGAGGGCCCCCAGGAAGCGGCATTGTGTTTCCCACTCGTAAAATGAGGAATCAGGCTGCATTGAGCTAAATTGTGTTCTATTGGATTTTATTAGGAATTTTTGCTGATGTGTTTTTGTTTTTTGGTGGGTTTGAACAACACAATATTGTTCATTTGATAGAGCTTTTGATTTCCCATTCTCTTCCAGGCTCCTCCGTAAGATTTAATAGGGAAATGGATCAGAGTGGATATCAGAAGATTGTGAAAATAACTTAGATTTTTTTTAGAAAATTTTTTTGATCGAGGAAGATGAACCATTCTGATTTTTGATTTGATTGGAAGATAGTTTGATTTTAAAATGTGATAAAATCCACATTGTGAAATCAATGTGGAATCAGAATATTTATGTTAATGTGAAGATACCTTCAAAAAATGAGCAAGGTGGTAAGTTGAGAAAAGCGAAGGAAAGGTCCAAATATATATATATATATATTATATATGTGCTTAACATCTGGCGTGCCTTTTCAACAGGGAATGCAATTACCTGGCCTCCGCAAAAGTGTTTTGGCTCTGGTGACAAGGGACCGATACGTGGTTCTCCACCTATCGGTGGTCATTTACCTGCCCGATCAGTTTGGGGATCGGTTGTTGAAACGGTTGTACAAAAAAGGCGGTGTTCCTGGACTCAGCTGCCATCGTCAATTGAAAGTCGGAGAGACTCTTCCTGGAATCACCAGTGAAGAACGACTGTCATACCAACCTCAGAAGACGCAACATACAGGTTACGGTGTATAAGGTAGAATAACCCCAGCAGATTTGATTTATAGTACACATAGTGGTTTACCTAATACATTCATATAGGCATAATGGGAAATAGGGCCTGTAAGGGTAGAAAAGTTGAACCAGATATTCCACAAAAAGGTACTTGTACATATTATATGTACAACCATTATGGTATAGAGGCCATTAGGGATGTTGAGAATTTGTATTTGTGGACAAAGGGACATGCCAAGGAGTTTCCAAGAGATGGTACATTTGAGCGAAGTCGATTGGACAGATTAGGACAAGAATTGAAAGCCAGGAAAAGACAGAACCTAACGGTAGACTGGCTGGAATTCCATCATTGGGATGTTGAATCCAGGAAGTGGGAACAGCAAGAAAGGATAACGGACCTAGAACTTAAACTAAAAAGAATACAGGATACATTGAAGGAGATACATGCACAACTGCCTTCGAATGTAGGAATAAAAGTGACATTTGCCCCACCTAATTCCCATTTGTCTCCCCAAGTACAACGGTATGGAGATTTTTCCTATTATCCAAGGGAAAATCAGAGACCTATTCGACAACGAAGTAACAGGATGGGTAAGCCTGAAAGAACAGGCAATGACAAGGACCGGTGTTTTAAGTGTGGAAATATGGGACACTGGAGACGACGTCGTCCATATTCAAATAGGACACTATTTCATGGGGAAAAACCAAGATCAAGGGTACCAGTGCTTACCCGCACCTCAGACAACGATTAGGCCTTCATTGCTGCAGATCCCAAATGACGATTGGCCTCAACAGACTAGATCACTAGACTAAAATGAGCAACTGTCGCCGCTTCTTGTGGCTGAAAAGTCTTCGGAGCAAGAATGATTCCTTTTTTGCTTATTAGCAATATAATAATTAATTGATCAAATGCCGAAATTGGAGAATTTTGGGAACATTGAATTAAAAGATCCAGGATTAGAGTTCATTCTGCAAGCCTCATATTTGCTAATTATAAATGTGATTTTAGGGAGCATTTTGGGCAAAACAATTTTTGAATTTACAAATTTTGGAAAATTGCTCTGCAAATTTTTTTTTGGGAACCAAGTGACAAGAGTCACATGATGATCAGGTGGGAATTTCGGACTATTGTTTTTGCATGATTGATATGTCAGTGGTCGACTGGCATGTAAACGGGTGTGCTGTCAAATTTGGATAAGTTATTGAGTGGTTTTGTATTGAGTGTCAAAGTATTGAGAACAAAGGGTGATTTCAATGTGGACATTATAGGGGTTTTCTAAGAAAATTTTTGTCTGTTTGTGTATCTGCGTTTCTAGAATTAATGGACAAACTTTATGAAATTGACACCCACCTTGATATGCAAATAATGGTTCCAATGCAAACAAATATACATAATGCATGAGTTTTTGTGTATTTTTTTCTCTTAAAAGATTGCTGAAACTGACAGTGTACCTGTCTAGAAAGAGATAATGTGATGTGGATGGGATCAAATATCCATAAAATCCATAAAATAAAAACATAATTTGATTATGAAGATTATCTCTTTTGACAAGGCAGATGGAATGCAAAGATTTGATGTGCTGAGTTACAAGCAACCATTAATTAATAGTAAGAAATTGTGAGTAACCTTGGGATTCCATTTTTGATAAAACTTACGTGAGGACAAAGCTATTTATGGATATGAGCTTCATAAAAAAAGTGGGAGTAAAAAAAATTAGCCAAATTTGTAAGAGATCTTACACGGATTTACCAGAGTACTCTGCTCACGGATTTTTGATATATACTGAACAGCAAAAGAAACGTCAGACAGAATCAATATTTTGGAGTCTTTATTTTCAAGTCATGATCAACACGAATTGAGATTTAGGATCAACATGAAACATTACAGGTATGGTCACCACGGTTCAAACAATAATGTGAAATGTTCTGAATAAGAAAAACACAAGACCAGGTGAGAACAAGGGAAGTCAAAATCAGTATCTTGTGTGACCCCCGTGAGCGTTGATGACAGCAATACATCGTCTGCACATGGAGTGGATTAATCGGTTGATGAAGGCATTGGTCACTTGGGCCCACCCTCTGAGAAACGCCTGACGGAGTTGAGCTGCAGTTGTCGGCCTTGGTCGAACGTCATTCAGTCTTCTTTGACCCTCGTCCCACAAGTGCTCTATCGGGTTTAAATCGGGGCTGAGCTCAGGCCAGTGCATGGTTTGGATGCCATTCTGTTGCAGGAAGTCCCTTGTTGCTCTGGCAGTGTGGGCACGGGCGTTGCCCTGCTGGAAGACATGATTTCCGTGACGTCCAAAATGTGGCACAACGTGAGGTCTGAGGACTTGATCGATGTAGCGAGCAGCTGTGACACCATTGCCTCTTCCTGGACCAATATTCTGGAACACCACAGGACCGACTTTGTGATTGAGAGCAATAGCACCCCATACCATGATGTTTGGACCATCCCACGAGTCTCTTTCCATCACACAGTCATCTGAGTCGTGTTCCCCACGTCTACGCCAAACTCTCACTCTGCCATCTGCCGTGGAAACACAGTATCGGCTTTCGTCTGAGAAAAGAACAGTTCTCCACTGCTGGTAACGCCAATTTTGATGCTGTGTGGCCCACTGTAGTCGGTCACGGCAGTGTCGAGCTGTAAGAATGGGGCAACGATACGGCCTGTGACAACGGACATCCCTGTTCTTCAAACATCGACGGACTGTATCACCACTAATGTGTCCCTGGTGGGTTCCAACTGTTTGTCTTGCAGTTTCTGTAGCCCTGGTAAAGCGATCTTGGATGTGATGACGCACAATCTGTCGATCCTGTCGTGGTGTTGTTTCCCTCGGTCTGCCACTGCGTGGGCGGTCATCGGTGCTGTTGGTGGCCTGGTATCGTTCCTGTAAACTGTAGATGGTTCTCACGTTGACACAGAAAGCATTGGCAACCATTCGTGCAGTCTGTCCAGCATGCAATCTTCCAATAGCCTGGTCTCACTGAATCCTCGTAAGTCTGGACATGGCGCTGGCATCGAAACACGAATGATGAACACACGTTTTGGGGTGCCTTTTATAGGGAAAGTCACAAGGAGACGCAAGTGCATTTTGATTTCCATGGGAATCATGCACGACTTTGTACCATGGTCGTTTTTTTGCCTACGTTTTGGTGACCTGTTTTTATCCACGTGTGCACCACTGTCGGTAGTTAGGATTAAATTTAGATACAGACCAATGTAAATAACGAGATATCTAAACGAAATGCATTGATATTTCTATGGGAAATGTTCAGGAATTATTTTTATGAAGTGACGTTTCTTTTTATCAGCATATAAATTGTGCTGTATGTATGGATGTGTATTAGGCATAGATGATATGGGAAAAAATCGTAAAGAAAATCTTGCTGAATTGATACCGAAAATGTAACACCAGACTTGAACATATTGTTACAGACGTGGCTTGGATGTTATTTCCCGAGCGGTTTTATGGTATGACCACGTCTGCACAAGTTACCCCGATTGCACCCGGGGTTGACTAGTCGCGCTATGCTAGACCAATGAAGGAAAAAGAAGACACACGGCTGGAATTAATACGACACGACACCAGGGATACGGTTCTCAAAGGTTGTTATTACAATTGCGGAAGGTTTAGATTACAGGGACAAGAGGGAAACATAGGAAGGTGGGCACTTAAACACACTTATATTATCCCCGGACAGACGACAGGTAAACGCGGGACAAGGCTCACTCACACGGGGTTTGATGGCCAGGAAAGCGGCAGTCGATGGCTCAGGTGCACCTGGCTCAGGGACAGAATCACGTACGGTGGTGTCCAGCAGATGCGGGGAGGTCGCTCAGCGCTCGGGAGGGTGGCGTCTTGTCCTTCCAAGCTCGGGGCGCATCTCTCGTCACGTCCGGCGCGGGGCCGCGTATATCCGGCGGGGAGTGACACGCCCTCGGCTCGTTAGCGCCGCCCCAGATGGCCTCGGCCCATGGCTTCTCATTGGGTGCGGGGGTTACCGGCTCCGCCCTTGACGAGGGGCCGACAGGGAGCCCCTTCGTGGTAACCCCGTGGAGCGCGTGGTCAATGGCGGCTAACCGAGCCGGAAGGAGGACGCCCACTCCCCATGCCGTCACCGCGCCGCCCCCCTCTTTTGTTGTTGTTGTTGTAGTTGGCGCTTCTTCATGGGGAAGAGATGCGGAGAGGTATGGGGAGGTCCTAAACTTCCTAACAGGTGCCATATAATCACATTCTGGTGCAACGAAGAGTCATAATTAATGGAAACAAGTCCTTAACTGACATAGATTAAGAATAACTAGCAAGATGTCCTATAATTGTCTACGTGTGGTGCGGGGGACCTGGGCACGACATTTAATGGGGGGATGAAGGGGAAGATCGGCTCTAATGGGTGTTGTTTACAGACAATGGGACTAGGGAATGGGGTAAGGGAGAGTTGGGGAGTATCGGAGAAAATAGGGGAATATTTACAAGCGGATATGGAGGCCAAATTCCATATTCGCAACATTGCACCCTTCTCTACCCTCGGGGCGTCCCGACCCGATAAATTTTTACCTACTTTAGTGTGGCACGCAATGTAGTTCCCTCTACTATTAACTCTACCCTGAGTGCGACAGTTTTATAGATATTCACAAATGAGTAAATATGTCCCCCTGCGACGTTGCACCCTTCTCCTCTCAGAAACACACCCACAGGATAACCGAATCCGGAAAGAATTCTCAAACTAAACATACAGCCGGTAGGGAGCATTATTTACAAGACTACGCTGCTATTTACACTACGATCCAGGACCTGTCTTTGGAGGAACACATGCAGATGTTATGCATAGAGAGAGCGCGCTTGCCAACATCGATACACCAACCCACGAGTGCTCTGTGGCCGACGGCCTTTAATAACGTGCAGAGCACCCTTCCCCGAGCATCAACAGCACCACCCCACCACCAATCGGTGCAGTCACCATTGTTCATTGGAATAAAAATAACTTCAACAACCCCTAACCCTGCAGGTGTCTCTTGCTCTTCTTGTGGTGCACTTGGTGTCAACTAAAAGTGGATCACCTGTATGGCATAGGTGCCACGTTGACCCATAGGTCCATCCACGGGTGGTGCTTGGCCGCAAAAGAGCTGCGGTCCATTGTGGGTGGCCACAAACATTGCGGTCCATATGGTGTATCGATCCAGGCAGCGAACAGCGAAAGTGCAGGCCCACAACTGCGCAGCCAGCACCTCTCTCTCCTCTCTCTCTTCCCCAAAGCCAGATCCTCGGAGGTGGGAGACAAAAGAAGCAACAAGTGAGTAAGGTGGTAAGGGCGCAAAAGTGCACGCAATGTAAGGTGATGCACACTGGGGGCACATGGGAACCAGGTGAGACAGGTACGTTCCTATCGTACGCCCCCCCCCCCACCAGGTAACCTACATGGCCCCTCCCTTACCCCTTACTGTATCCACAAAACACAACACTACCCATAAACATCTACTTTACAAATCAACAACATCCCTACTGTCTTCCCCGTTCCTCCCATATACCAAATTCGTCTTCTCTCCCTCCTAACCAATCAAATTTGCCATTTTCAACTCTCATCAAAATTTGCCATTTTCAACTCAACATCAAAATTTGCCATTACCAATTCATCATCAGTCCCTCCTAGGGAGGGAGAGATGGAATCACCCCAATGTCTCATCCACGTCGTGATGCGTCTCACAAATCCACACAGCGATTCATCTCCTGCAACAAACAAAGAAAACACAGGTGTGGAGTCATCATCATCACCTCAGGCAAGTGGCTGCGTATGGTGCGACAGGTTCATCAATCCTAACTATCTCCTAAATGACTTTAACAACTTTACACTACCCGGGGTCTTTCTCCGGCCAACCATTGGCCCTCTTACACTATTGGTTCTAAACAACCAATTCCCATTGGCCAAACTGTGGTGCTCTTCAATTTGGGGTCTCACTCCCCCGATTCATCTCCCGGTGCCCTCGTACAATTTCTGGGCTGTGGCGTGTACCTCTCCCAGTGGGTCTACCCACCTGCACACCTCCACCACTGCAGTTGCCTCCGAGCTTACCTGCTCCTTGCCCTAACCTAACTACCTGGGGAAGGCCCTCTGGCACTCTCCCCACTCGGTGCCCTCTCTGGCACTGGGCTACCCGGGTCCATCCTCCGGATCCTCGGGCCCCATCCACAACTCTACCGGCTCCCAGAGCCCACCTGCGGCCTCACCTGGCCGACATCCTCACAGTGGTGGAGTGCCCAACCAACTACACACACTAACAGGCTACACGCCCCGCCATTTCCACAACACTAATGCACCCATTCACAACACCATTCTGCAACCGCACCACAGATGCCAATATCCAACCACAATTTACCTGTACCCTCTACCTAACACTTACACTACCCGCCCCGGGTATCCGTGATGGGGGTCCACTCTTCCCCCATTCACACCTTCGCACCATGCACACCACTCCGTACCGCTCACTCCACACACCTGTCCTTGCACACCTGTGCTCTCACACCTGGTGCCGCCTGCACCCTTCTCTCCCCAAGCGCATTCGCGCTGATCCACACACTCACTACTCATACACTGCTCCACACACCTGTCCAGTTCTCACACCTGTGCAATCACACCTGTTCAATCTCAAACACACAGCATCATCTCAGCTAACTACTCCCCTCTGAAACTTGCGCTTCCCAGTCGTCCCTTTAAACTATTGCGCTCCCACGTCATTATCACACACACTAAACTACCTGCGTCCCCACTACAGGTATCAGTCACTAGCTAACCTTAACGTTACCTAATGTCAATCTTCGCTAGATCCCTACACACCATATCCTAACCCACCCGGGCTAGTTTTCACTGCCATACACCCCATAAGCTATTGCTCCTTTGCCCCACCATGGGAAGGATGGTGGATTTGCCATCCCACCACTTCGGGGGTCTCTCACTACCAATTTTGCACATCAAATTTCAATAAATCAAAAATTTGCCAATCATCTGCCAATCACTGTACCATTACCAATCATCACTCTGCCAATCCTTTGCCAATCATCAAATTTTGTTTTTCTCCAATTTTGGGTCCAAAACACTAACCTCATCACCCAGTCGACTCACTAATACCTCTCGGTGCGCCAATCCCTGTCCAAAGCCCGGCTTCGTAAAGCCAAGCAATGGATGCTGGTTGTTTTGTGCCAGCGGCTGGATACATCCCGCATTCGGTGCAGGGAAGGAGGTTTACCCGGGCCGAGATACCACGCACCATCTCGGCGTGGAGCCATCCAATGTCCCGATCTCGACCTGCCGGCACGTCTCAACAAAAAGTGGTCGCCATAACGACCCTTCCTATCGGGCTGCCAGCTCCGCCTAGTGGAGCACGGACGCGGCCGTTCAAAGCGAGGCCCAGCACGCACCGAGGGCCCGATTCGGCTATAAGTCGTTCTAAACTCTATCCCGTCTAACGTCGATGCTTCACCTGGACGCTTACACCCCGCAGCCCGTTCCTTGCTCACACATCCAGCCGTGCCCATGCTCCTCGTACCTTTCCTTACACACCCAGGTACACTCATTCCACTCACAGCTTTGGTCACACACCTGACCACCGAACACTTTGGCACACATTCGTCGCTCGCACACCTCACTAATACACCTCTTCGCGCCCCCTCCTCAGTCACCTCCTCTGTGACAATCACAGGTGTGCTCTCATTCGCACACCCAACCACGTGCCTCACCACCAACTCCAGCGTGCATTCCCACTCACGCTCTACCATTCCAGGTGTGCATCCTTCCATCCCAGGTGTACATCCTCGCTCACCTGTCACAACTAACTCACGCTCCATGTCACTCTCACTACTTTCACCTTCACTCGTGACAACGCACTCACCCTTACTCTTGACAGCACACTCTTTCCTCATGCACCTGTCCGTCACACACCTTTCTCGCGCACACTCTCCCGTTACACCCTCTGTAACACTCACCACCCCGCGCTTCCACGTGCTCCCTCGCACACGCGCTACGACCGACTCATTCTCGCCAGCACCCTCACTCCTTGGCACGCACTTTTTCCTCACACACCCCAGAGTCGGACTTTCTCGCACACCTCCTCTTTCGCACACCAGACCTGTCGCACACTTCACCAACGGCCTCTCACGAACACCCGGGTCTATCTCGACCCCCAAACTCCTTAAATCCCCTGGCGCATCATACGCACGACCATATTGGTCACCACTTACACCGGGTCCTCTTCCTCTTCGCTTCTCCTCCATCACCTGCGAATCCCTCATCCGGTTAATGAGCACATCATCACGATCCAAACACAGACCTTGGACCAATTCTTTTATCTCCTCTTTTATCTCTTTCTTATCCCCTCTCCGTCGCTTCTTAATTTCGCTCATCCCTTCTTCCACTTCTTCTAATTTGTGCTTCACCTCTTTTATTCCCCGGTACGTCTCCTCAAGCTCGTCCTCCAAGGCTACCTTGACCGTTTCCAGGTGCGTCCTCACCTGCCGGTCCTTCGTCTCCATTACCTCTATCACCTCGTCCAACCTCGTTGTCAGTCCCTCACGTACCATCTGACATTCCCTCTTCGTCGCTACCAAGTCATCTTTTAGTTCTTTCTGTGTCGCCTTTAAACCTCCTAATACCGCAGTGTTCCTTTGAACCTGCTCCACTAACTCCGTCTGTCCCACCGTCAGCTGCTCCACCTCCTGCGTCAGGTCCTCTATGCCCCCTTGTAACTTTACAGTCCCCTTTCTCACCTCCTTTTCCATGTGCTCCTCACAGTGCCTCACCTCCTCGCGCACTCCTCCGACCTCCTCACTCACTCCTCTTCTGATCTCCTCTCCCATCACTTGCATCTCCTGCCCAGATGCCACCCTCATCTGCTCCATTTCCTCCCTGTGAGCATCCAGTTTGGTTTCTACCCCCATTCTGACCCCCTCTATCTGCTGCTCCATTTGTTTAACTTCCCTTTCCGCTTGGTCCCTCATGTCCCTCAATTTGCCTTCCATACTGTTTTCTAACCCCTCTAACCCATTTTTCACTCCCTCTATCTGATTCTCCTGGGCAGCCATTCTATTTTGTACCCCCATTAACCCATTTTTCACTTCTTTTATCCCGTTGTCTAACCTCTCAAAATTATTGTCTAACCCCTCACTGGTACCCCTCGCTTCGTCCCTCATTACCCCCATTTGCTCACTCTGAGCCCTCGCTTCGTCCCTCATTACCCCCATTTGGTTTCCCAACCGCTCACTATCAGCCCTCATTCCCATCATTATTCTGCTTTCCATTTCTTCATTATTCTTGTCCATAAGGGCCTTCATTTGCATAAAAAACAAATTCCAATCCACCGGGGGCGCTGCCACGGTCGCTGGCGCGGTGATCAGCGAGGCGCCATTTTGCGCGCCCGCTTCTTCGTGCGTGACGGCGCTATTTTGCGAACCTGCCGCCCTCACTGCTTCGCTCTCCTCCTGTCCCTCATTTTGGTCCTGGATCGACCCTACCTCACTCTCCTTTACCGGACCCCAGCTGTCTTGATCCGCCATAGCGCGACTTTCAAAATTCGGTTTTTATTTTTTATTTTCGTAAAACAAATTGAAATTTCGCCGTTATAATTTCGCGCGGGAAACGCGCTCCGAATCGATTTTCCCTCCCAAAATTTGGGCCTAACTAATTTAGTCCCGGGTTCGAATTCCACTCCTCGACACCAATTGTTACAGACGTGGCTTGGATGTTATTTCCCGAGCGGTTTTATGGTATGACCACGTCTGCACAAGTTACCCCGATTGCACCCGGGGTTGACTAGTCGCGCTATGCTAGACCAATGAAGGAAAAAGAAGACACACGGCTGGAATTAATACGACACGACACCAGGGATACGGTTCTCAAAGGTTGTTATTACAATTGCGGAAGGTTTAGATTACAGGGACAAGAGGGAAACATAGGAAGGTGGGCACTTAAACACACTTATATTATCCCCGGACAGACGACAGGTAAACGCGGGACAAGGCTCACTCACACGGGGTTTGATGGCCAGGAAAGCGGCAGTCGATGGCTCAGGTGCACCTGGCTCAGGGACAGAATCACGTACGGTGGTGTCCAGCAGATGCGGGGAGGTCGCTCAGCGCTCGGGAGGGTGGCGTCTTGTCCTTCCAAGCTCGGGGCGCATCTCTCGTCACGTCCGGCGCGGGGCCGCGTATATCCGGCGGGGAGTGACACGCCCTCGGCTCGTTAGCGCCGCCCCAGATGGCCTCGGCCCATGGCTTCTCATTGGGTGCGGGGGTTACCGGCTCCGCCCTTGACGAGGGGCCGACAGGGAGCCCCTTCGTGGTAACCCCGTGGAGCGCGTGGTCAATGGCGGCTAACCGAGCCGGAAGGAGGACGCCCACTCCCCATGCCGTCACCGCGCCGCCCCCCTCTTTTGTTGTTGTTGTTGTAGTTGGCGCTTCTTCATGGGGAAGAGATGCGGAGAGGTATGGGGAGGTCCTAAACTTCCTAACAGGTGCCATATAATCACATTCTGGTGCAACGAAGAGTCATAATTAATGGAAACAAGTCCTTAACTGACATAGATTAAGAATAACTAGCAAGATGTCCTATAATTGTCTACGTGTGGTGCGGGGGACCTGGGCACGACATTTAATGGGGGGATGAAGGGGAAGATCGGCTCTAATGGGTGTTGTTTACAGACAATGGGACTAGGGAATGGGGTAAGGGAGAGTTGGGGAGTATCGGAGAAAATAGGGGAATATTTACAAGCGGATATGGAGGCCAAATTCCATATTCGCAACAATATATTGATTTTCATAAAACATGGATTTTATGGGAAATGAAGAAGGATGGAAAATGGAAACGAACAAATCAGATTGTGCAATGGACCAAGTTGGTTGATTTTATTAGTTATTAACATCATAAAAAGATGGGGAAAAAATCTGATTGAGTGACATTTTGGTAATGGAATAAGATTTTAAGAGAGAAATAATAAATGGGAATATTCAGCCACTATTGTGAGTTTTTAAAACGGAATGTATTGTGAATCTTAAACCAAGGGGCAGACATGAACAGAACGCGCTGTTATGTAGTTTAAACTCAGAACGCGATGTTACGTGTACCTGCAATATATTTTGATAATTTGGAACACCTATATTGGCATACTGGTGTCATTGGTACTCACTAGTTGCATAGAAATATATGAGAAACAGCTATGGGGGCGAAACACTTACTTGGATATTTTCTACAACATCAAAAATGGTTTGAATAAGTAGTGGTTGTACACATGTGATTCACCAAATTAAGCTTTGGAGTTTAAACAAAGTTGCTGGTTAACAGAAGGAGAATGGATAGTAAATTATTTTTAGATGCTGGGTAAATTAAGTGAGATATTACGAAGACTCATAAGAGCTATTATTCTTACTTACAGCAGTTGAAAGACGGATCCAAAACAATGAATCTATAAATGAATGTGATAGGGATAACATCCTCAATTTGTACCAATTAATTAATTGTGGACAAAGGAATTAATTTATCGCAGTGGATTGTTAACAGCAGCCTGAAATGTCCTGAGAGTGTGCATCCATATAATCAGAAATCCCAGATTTAAAAATTTGGTAGAGGTCTTATGTGGAAGAATACTTGCTTGGTAGATAAAAAGGTACTGCATGTTAGCAGCAACTTCTAATTAGCAAGTTAGCAGCCATTAAGGCCAAACAAATTGGGAGAAACTGTAATTAAATACGTAATTTACAGATGAGTATTTGGAAAGTAAAAAGGGAATTTATTGATTTGGAAGATATTTCCAAAGGTTTATTAAAATGTTACAATATGACAGTTGGCAAGGAAAACCATTGGATGAAAATTAGATCTGTTTATAAAATGAATTTGTTGACTCTTTGAAGTTAATTGTTCAAATTTTTGTTTAACTAGCATTTTGAGTTCAATTGATAATTGTAATTGAAAATAGTTTGGTGGAGGCTTGGTTAAAACCCTTGGTTGCAGTGTGTTGGAACAAATTGATAAATCATAGGATGCTGATGAGAATAGAAACAAATATGGAACCAAGATAGAAAGAATTTTATGATGATATGAATACCGAGATAAAAAGATTGAATCAAGTAATGCTGCAAATGAATACAGTAGAGTCAAGATAATGGCATAACAAAAATGTTATGAATTGTGTCAGTTTTACAAGATCAGTGAACTCATATCACCATAAGTTACACATCATGAAAATTAAAGTGATGCAAGACACAATTTGAAGATCACTTACGAGTTGTAAACACTATAGAATTAATTACTCATGTAAAAAAGAAAAGAAAGAAAAAAAAAATGGGGAGAAACTATGATAATTAATACATTATGCATAGTTTACTTGTTTGCAAAGTTTTTTGGGAATTAGATATTCCTGTTTGTGATTTTAATCATATGTACTCATTATTAATGCATTTATTTCTTTTTGAGTGTTAAAAACTGCATGAGTTTTAATTTTTCAAACTATATTAACCTGAAAGCAACTTTAAATGCTATTCTTAGTTTAGTAGTGAAAATACATATCTGATTTGGATATTATTCGTGTGAAGCATATAAATGAATATAACTTTTTGAATGTTTTGAGGAAAACAGCAAATTGTTAAATGTGAAGCTGTTATAAGATATACATGATTAGTTAAAACATGGTAATTTCATGTCAAGATGTACCCTATCTGATTCAGAGTGTGTGGAAAGCAGATACAGATGTGGCTGAGTAAAGGAAGGATAAGACCAGATCACATCTCAAATGGAGTGATAACGGCATTGGGAAGAAGTTCGAGAAAGAAAATTTGTGGGTAAAAATGAAGTTAATCTTGGCATACACCCTCCTTCTCAAAGAATGATGAAGACATTCTCCTTAGCAAGTTGGAGACGGATGCTTACCTTCACCAAGGAAAATTTATGTGACCATTTGCCTGGATCACATTGCAACGCATGAAAGAAAGGCGATCACTTGCTTCTGTTCAAATGTCTGGAACATTCATCACGTCAGCAATTGTGGGACGACAACATCTTACCTGCAACTTCTACTGGATGCGGTGACTTGTGTCATTGCTCCACCAACTTCCGGGGAACCAGCGTGGAGCTGTAAGTGGACGGCTGTGCTTCTTCCTTTACAATGGCTGTGCACGATTCTGCTGGTTGCTCCTGGTATGGACCACGGATAACTTGAACACCATGGTCCTAACATCGTTGTGGATGCATCTGGCATCTCTGTTCCACATCTTGCTGGTCAACCAACATCATATCAACACTTGCTGCCCACTCACGATGAGTGAGGAGGCAAGTCAACTACAACTGGACGAAGGCCTTGTTCAAATCTACTATGGCTCACAGCAAGAGTGGCAAAGATGTTACATGCAGAGCAGGGTCAGTTTATGATTCCGCCCAGCTATCACAACAGCGGAAACCCTACGCGAAATAGTGTCGGTGCTATGAAGACATCAGAAGAAAATGTTTCATACTTGAAGTCAACATTTGTTCTGAAGCAAAACGTATTTTCGAAGAATAATTGCCAAATGTTGCAGATGTTTTATTATTTTGAAAATGGTGAATTGAAATTGTTGTGTATTGGTAAAGGTGAAGTTTTGTTTGCCGAGATATTTATGATGCAAATGAAATGAATTAAATTATTAACATGGAAAGAGTCAACGAACAAAGAAATGTTTTATGATCAGATTCTTCTAGGATGATGGTGTATGCCTTAGGTATTGAAAATTGGATTACCAAATTTGCAATTTGAGTATTTTGCAATTGATGTTTAGATTAATGGTTAATATTATCAGAAAAGAAAAAATGAGGGAATGTGGAATTATATATAAATATATAATTCATATTTATAAGACAATTTATCAATATTAGTTAAATTGTACTTCAATGTGAATCTTGTTCTCAAAGCATGCAAGGAAATGTGCAGGGAACCTGGAGCAAGCAGCCGACCATCTGTGAAATGACCCAGTGACCTCTAAGGATGTGAACGGAGGGAAGAATGCTGATTTAGCTCAGAGTTGGAATGTACCACTTCATTAGTGGGACTAGGGGATTGACCTTATCAGCTTTTGTGTCCTCCGTAATGATAAACATATGGAGTTGGCGCCAAAAAGGCTGGCTCTAAGTGACCCCAGAATTCCGACCATTGTGGATCAGAGGAAATGAGTTTTGTATATAACGGGACACTCCGAGGCTGTGAAGAGAGAATTATTCCCACGGAACGATGCGCCGTATTCTGTCTGTAATTTGTGTAAAGTATAACTAAAGTCCTCTCCGCAATATCTGAATAAATCTCGGTTTGAACTGAGCGAGTCTGAGTCCCTTTGAGTCTGAGCCTCGCTAAGAAAAGTGTCTGAAAAGAAGCCACAACAATAGCCACATGATAGCCACATGATAGCCACCTGATAGCCACCTGATAGCCACATGATAGCCACATGATAGACATCTGATTAGCCACCTGATAGCCACCTGATAGCCACCTGCCATGGTGGCTTATTCATTCCTCACCATACAACGCACTTCACACACTGATTTATATAAAACCCTCCTCGAGACAAATCGAGACGATAAACTGATAGTTTCGAGTTCCGACTAATGTGGAGTTGATGCAGTTTGGCAATAATGTGCCAAATGGACGCCTCCTACCTCAAAGGTGCTTCTATCCCTTTATTCTGTCTTTGTAATATAAGAGTATAAAGGAAACAGAATACAGTAGTGTAATACAGTGCCTTGTCGGATGCCGTCGATACAAGAGAAACACACGTGATGCTTGGACAGAGCGTGGATATGAGGAACACACGTGAGGCTTGGACAGAGCACGAACATGAGAAACACACATGATGCTTGGACAGAACGTGGATATGAGAAACATATGTGACGCTTGGACAGAGCACGGGTAGAAGGAACACACGTGACACTTGGGCAGAGCGTGGACATGAGAAACACACATGAGGCTTGGACAGAACGTGGATATGAGAAACATTTGTGACGATTGGACAGAGCACGGGCAGAAGGAACACACGTGACGCTTGGACAGAGCGTGGATATGAGGAACACACATGACGCTTGGACAGAGGGTGGATATGAGAAACATATGTGACGATTGGACAGAGCACGGACAGAAAGAACACACATGACGCTTGGACAGAGCGTGGACATGAGGAACACACATGACGCTTGGACAGAGCGTGGACATGAGGAACACACGTGATGCTTGGACAGAATGAGGACATGAGGAACACACATGATGCTTGGACAGAGCACGAACATGAGAAACACACATGATGCTTGGACAGAGCGTGGATATGAGGAACACACATGGCGCTTGGACAGAGCATGAACATGAGAAACACACATGATGCTTGGACAGAGTGCAGACATGAGGAACACACATGACGCTTGGACAGAACGTGGATATGAGAAACATATGTGACGATTGGACAGAGCACGGGCAGAAGGAACACACGTGACGCTTGGACAGAGCATGGATATGAGGAACACACAAGATGCTTCCGTCGACTTCCGTTTCCCGGTCCCTGGAGCAAGGAAGCGTGTTCGACCTCTGGACGGCAGCAAAAGTTAAAGTATCTTTTCCATTCGTGTATTCGTCAATTTCTACTCGTTTTTTATTGTGCATGTGTTGCAGGGTGTTTTCCAGTTGTGTTGATTCGCAATTCCTGCAAACTTTTGTATAATTTAACCCTTTTCTGTCCCACCGCGTGCGCGGCCTAGTTTATCTCGGCCCATCGGTGTTCATAGGTGTTCTGCGAATTTAAGTTCTTTCCTTCGCTGTATTGCTTATTTCTTAGATTTTCTCTTCTCCCCCTAACTTCCCCGAACATCGACCACTTGTCTAACGTTTGAAATCTCTTCAAAGTCTCTTCACGTCTCTTCTCGTCTCGGGAAGTCACGTGACGTCATGTCTCTTCAAAGCTGTGCATGCGCGCACGCTTTCGAAGTTAATAAGTAACTTTTCACAATTGTGTTTTTGTCGTAATACCGGCTTTACCACAGGTCGAAACTTCATCTTTCTTTCGGTGTGTATGTAACTATTGGTGTGTCTCTAATAGTATTATTGGTGTTGGTTTTTCATACCTGTGTACAGAATACCTTGTGTGTACCTGTGTACAGAATACCTGTGTACAGAATCGTCGGTACAGTTCGTGTCGCATATTCTGACGCCAAGTGTAGGACTAGTAGTAGGACGCTACCATGTCTGCCCTTGGCTTGAGGCTTTGTTTCTGTCTCAGCGGTTTCTTCGATTGCGCTCGCAATTACTTTCAGTCTCTATTTTTCACGTTTCACGTTCGGTCTCTGTCTCTGTTTTCATCCCAACTCAAAAAAACCCCCCAAAAAAACCCAAAAAAAGATATTCCCTTCTCTGTTCTTATCCGTTTCGTTCTTATTTGTTCGTTCGTTCTTTGACCACGTTGTTCGTGATCACGTGTTCACGTCATTAAAAAATGTTTCATCTGTCCCCTGAACAATGGTATTCTGTCATATACTATAACACCTTTTTCTTCTTGTTCTATAAAAGGATGCTTTCGACTTGCTCACCAAATCTATTCATTCCAAAAAAAAATTCCATCTCTTACAGCTACAGTGCCTCTTTCATTCATTCCCTAAACTCTCCAGAACTCCACCCATCCTTCAGCGTCCTCAAACGTATTTTTGACTCGAAGGTCGCAAGAAACTCATTTTGCAAGAAATGTTCGTTTCCCATTAATCGTACATTTCTCAAAATCCAATCTCACCCCTCCCCTCCAAATCTTCCCCATCACCCATCCCTTTCAAATCTTCCCCCTTGCCCCTCCCCTCCAAATCTTCCCCATCACCCATCCCTTCCAAATCTTCCCCCTTCCCCCTCCCCTCCAAATCTTCCCCATCACCCATCCCTTTCAGATCTCCCCCCTTGCCCCTTCCCTCCTAAACTCCCCCCACACCCCTCCCCTCTGAGACCCTCCCTCATTCCTCCCCTCCTAGACTCCCCTCTCACCCCTCCTCCTCAAAGCGTCCTCCCCGCTTCTTCCCCCTTCCAACTCTCACCTTCATCTCCCTCAAGCTTATGCCTCACTCTTCCCACTCCTCAAACAACACCTCACTGCGCCTCACCCAATCACCATCAAACCTTTTGTCCGCCCCATTCTTTCCTTTCTCCAAGCTGCTCTGAAATCTCTGACACACCTTCAACAGCTCTCCCTACCTCTTCCTCCTCTTCCACATCATACCCTACCGCTCCCCCCCTCTGTTCTGTATCCGATGCTCCCCCTTCCTCTTCTTTAACAGTATGGACCTCAAACATCCAGGGCCTTCGCTCAAACTTGACTGATCTCTCCATACAGGTTGCTTCTGACAAACCAGACGTGATCTGCGTAACAGAAACTTTCCTCCTTCATGATGTCTCTGATTCCTTGGTATCTCTCCCAGGTTACTCCCAGGACCTGAGCCTCGTCCTGGAGGGGGGGGGTTGCTATCTTTATAAAAAACTCTCTTCCTCACTCGGCCTGCACTGCCCTCTCTCCACCTCACCCCCAGGAATACCTTTGGCTACGGCTTCCCTTCGCTCCCACCTTTTGTTCATATGTGTGTTGTACCGTCCACCAAACAGTGATGACTCCATCTACATCTCGCTGTCTGATAACATGGACCAACTTCAATCTACCCATCCCAACTCTCTCTTCCTCATATGTGGTGATTTCAATTGTCACCATGCCAGTTGGCTGGGTGTGGGTACCTCTCTCACCAGCCATGGCTCTTCAGCAAAGGACTTCTGTGACTCACTGGGACTGACACAATCTGTCAATTTCCCGACCCGGATCTCAATCAACGGAGCATCTTGTCTTCTGGACTTGGTTATGACTAACTTCCCTGAAAATGTCTGCTGCTCTTCTTCTGCTCCAATCGGCTCATCTGATCATGTGCTTGTTAAAGTGGACATCTCTCTGACCATTCTCAGAGAGCCTCCTCAGTGTCGATGAGTCTGGCATTTCACTCAGGCCAACTGGCATGGTCTTCAAGCAGCCATCAATCATCTGGACTGGTCTCCCATCTCTATCGCCTCTGACATCAACTCATCCTGGGAATTCTTCCAAAGTAAATTGCTCTCTCTCATGCACAGATTTATCCCATCTCGTCTTCAGTTGTCATACCCTTCCTCCCGTCCATGGCACACAGAATCTTGTGGTGAGGCTATTGCCCAGAAACAACTTGCTTTCGTCTCCTGGAAAGCAAATCCAACGGAAGGAAATCTCATTTCCTTTCACAAAGCCCGAAACAAGTGTGTGTCCACCCTCAGAAGAGCCAGGAAACAATATCTCTCCGTTCTCAGGACAGAACTCTCTTATCTGTCTCCCTCTTCCAAATCCTGGTGGCATCTGGTCAAATCTGTTTCTGGTGTTTGTTCCCCCTCCATCCCCTCCCTCACCTCAAACGGCCACACGGCTGACTCCGCGCGTGAAAAAGCTGAATGCCTCAACTCTGTTTGCCTCTAAATCTTGTGTCCCAAACCCATCCCTCTCTGTACCCACCATACCCAGTCGTACCCAGCTGCTCCTGGACTCTGTGTCCTTTCCTCCTGACAAGGTGGAAAAGTTTCTGTCAACCCTCGACTCTGATTCTGCAACTGGACCTGACGGCATCAGCCCACGGGTCCTAAAATCTTGTTCTTCCGCTCTTTCACTCCCTCTCTCTGTTCTCTTCACACTCTCTTTTGCTCAAGGTCATCTGCAATCTGCTTGGAAATCTGCCAACATCACCGCTTTGCACAAAAAAGGTGCAAAAACAGATCCCAGCAACGACAGACCAATCAGCCTTCTCTCAATTATCAGTAAAGTCCTGGAATCCATCATTGCTTCAGATATGAAATCTTTCCTCTTCTCCAATGGCTTGATCTCTGATCATCAATTTGGTTTCAGACCTGGTCGCTCTACTCTGGACATGCTGCTACTGCTTTCTCAGCAATGGATGGAGGTCCTCAATGCCAAACAGGAAATTAGAGCTGTCTCCCTTGACACATCATGTGCCTTCGATACGGTCTGGCACCCCGCTCTGCTCACCAAACTCTCCTCTGTTGGTATCCATGGAAATCTCCACGCATGGCTGGCGGACTTCCTCTCTAGTCGTAGTCAACGTGTGGCCCTGAATAGGTTTCTCTCATCTCCTCTTCCTGTTCAGGCTGGAGTTCCCCAAGGCAGTGTTCTGGGCCCTGTGCTTTTTCTGGTCTTCATCAATGATCTCTCCGACTCTCTTGAAAATCCTCTCTATCTCTTTGCTGATGACTCTACTCTCTGTCGCTCCATTCTTCATCCCTCAGATCGGCAGTCTGCAGCCTCCTCACTCTCTGCAGACCTGGACAAAATAACAGACTGGGCAAACAAGTGGAACATGTCTTTCAATCCTGACAAATCTCACACTCTTACGATGTCTCTCCGAAAAGACCGACTGGACAACCCTCCCATCTACTTTCTGAATAATCCTCTCCAAGAAGTTCTGTCACTCAAACTTTTGGGTCTCACTATCTGCCATGATCTTTCCTGGGAAAACCACATTTGAAATCTGGCCTCCAAAGCCAGTCGCCGACTGGGCATCCTCCGTCGTGCGGTCCTTCCTTGGCACACCTGAGCTCCTCACCACGTACAAGGCTTTCATCCGCAGCTCAATGGAATACTGCTCTCCCCTCTGGGCTGGTGCTCCTGCCTCACACCTAGCTCATCTTCACGCTGTTGAAAGCAAAGCATTCGGAATCATTGGAATCTCCCGCGATGAAGCTAACTCCAAGGGCCTCTCACTCACTCACCGCAGGCAGGTTGGTGGTCTTTCCGTCTTCTACCGACTCCTCTCTGGCCTTGCCCCCCCAGCTCTCTCTGGGCTCTGTCCCGCAAATATTCCTACAGGTCGCACAAGATCTGCCTGCAACCCTCTTATGGTTAAACTGCCAAAATCAAGACTCTCTGCTCACCTTCACTCCTTCATTCCTCTTTTCTCCCGCCTCTGGAACAAACTCCCTCACTCTCTTCAATCCCACTCCACCCTCCAGCTCTTTAAAACAGCTGTTCACCACCATCTCTTATCTTCCCCCATCCAAAACCTTGATCTTTTCTATCCCCGATAATTTCACCCCAATTCCACTTTTTGAAATACCAACTTCTGTCCTGGAAGTCCTTGGTGTCCTTGTGTTTTATACTTCTCCCCCCCCCCCCCCCTTCCCACGCCTCCTCCCCCCAAGCCCTCTCCCTCCCACACATCTCCCTGCTCTTAAATGTTGTGTGTTCTCAAGTGTTTGCGTGCTTCCCATTCTCTTGTCTTCCGCTCCCTCTTTTTATATATTTTGTTTGTCTGGTTGATTTGTTTGTGAAGTAAATGTCAGCTCTTTCACGAGCCTCGATTCAGTATACAAAAAAATAAAATGCTTGGACACAGCGCAGACATGAGAAGCACGCATGATGCTTGGACATAGTGCACACATGATGAACACACATGACGCTTGGACAGAGGGTGGATATGAGAAACATATGTGACGATTGGACAGAGCACGGACAGAAAGAACACACGTGGCGCTTGGACAGAGCGTGGACATGAAGAACACACGTGACGCTTGGACAGAGTGAGGACATGAGGAACACACGTGATGCTTGGACAGAGCACGAACATGAGAAACCACACATGATGCTTGGACAGAGCGTGGATATGAGGAACACATGTGGCGCTTGGACAGAGAATGAACATGAGAAACACACATGATGCTTGGACAGAGCGCGGACATGAGGAACACACATGACGCTTGGACAGAGCGTGGATATGAGAAACATATGTGACGCTTAGACATAGCAAGGACAGAAGGAACACACGTGACGCTTGGACAGAGCGTGGACATGAGGAACACGCATGACACTTGGACAGAGTGAGGACATGAGGAACAAATGTGATGCTTGGACAGAGCACGAACATGAGAAACACACGTGATGCTTGGACAGAGCACAAACATGAGAAACACGTGATGCTTGGACAGAGCACGGACATGAGGAACACACATGACACTTGGACAGAGTGTGGATATGAGAAACATATGTGATGCTTGGACAGAGCACGGACAGAAGGAACACACGTGATGCTTGG